>NC_090447.1:1322732324-1323035354 GCF_031143425.1 Pleurodeles waltl
CCAATTCACATTTAGGAAATACTTTGTAAATGCGAATAGGAATCACAAATAGGTAATCCCTTTTGTGATTTCTTATTTAGAGGATCTCCCATTGCGATTTCTACTGGGTAGAAATCGCAATTTGTGATTCCCTAAAGGGCTTTGTACATCTGAAAAGCCCATATGGCATTTCCTAACAGCCCAAAATAGCGATTCGTACTATTAAGAAATACTAAATGGCTTTGTACATATGGCCCATTAAACAGTATTTATTCTTTATATTGTATGTGTCTTCAAATACAGTATGTTGAAATAAAATACAATATCAAACATTGGACATTACTACTAGCTGTGAGCATTCTTTTACATCCCATGTCGTGGTCTTTTACACTAACATACAATAGAATTAAAATTACTATGTTTATGACCAATCGTTTCTGCAGAGCTGTTTTGGAACAAAAAGCAGGATGCACTTCTATGTTGCTCAAATATAACCCTTCTTTTCTATGTTTACGCACATGAATGAGAACGGATTATTGAAGTAAACCGAGCTAGGAAACTAGGTGTGATAACAGGAAAACAAATGCCTTTACGGAGCAACCAGAGGTAATTTAGGGCCTAATTATGAGTTTGGCGGAAGGGTTCATCTGTCCACCAAACTCCCAACAGGGTGGCTGCCACTATAGTGGCGACCCCCCCCCCCCCCCCGCTGGACCTATTATGACTTTCCCGCTGGGCTGATGGGCGGGTATCGGCAGCATTGTCGCAGGCTCACAATTGAACCAGTGGCAATGCTGCTGCCTGCAGGGAGCACAAGCATCCTCGTAGTGTGCTTTGTCAGTGCACACTACGAGGGTGCTGGGCAGGGGGTCCCTTGCACTCCCCATGCCAAGTGCATGGGCAGTGCAGGGGCCCCTCTTTGGCCCCCTGCACCTGTTATCTGCCAGCCTTTTCATGTTGGTGAAACTGCCATGAAAAGGCTGGCGGAGAACCAGGTCGTAATCAGCAAGGTGGCGCTGCATGCAGCACTGCCCTGGCTGATTGTGATCTGCACCCTCTGTCAACCCGTTGGGATCACCGATCCCGTCGGAGATGGTGGAACCCTGGCGGGCTGACTGCCAGGGTCATAATGTGACGGTCAGACCACCACTGCAGCGGCAGTCCTGACTCCCACTGCCAGTCTGGAGTTTGAGAGACCACCAGACTCGTAATGAGGCCCTCAGTTCTTGCTGCTGTTTTACAGTAGATTGTTCCTTCATTGAGGAATATCAATTATGATGCAAGCTTTTTTTGCATTTGAAAATTAAATTCTAGCCAAAGAAATTGCTGATAGTCTCTAGGATATGAAGGTAAAAGAGAACTCTACATTGTGTTGCTAATATTTATCTAACAATTCACTTTTAGTTGAGAGAGAGGAGAAAGAGACAGCAGTGTCAGCTATGTTTGTACCTGTCTGGGCATTGTGGTGTTACTAGTTACTTCTCATATTACAGCTAATGTCTGACATCACAATCTTCAGTCCATTAGTCCTGAAATAGTCTTCCACAAGGAAATTCAATACAAATCAATCACCAGTGGATCATACACAATGTAGCGAAAACACCACTGGTGCTTCAGGATGCCTATTGCTGGTCCTGGAATCTTTATCACCTACCTACATGCTTTCAACTAGTGGTTTTGCATGGGCCTAGAAGGAGCATGTAAAAAACGATTCTAAAGGCACAATTCTCTATGACTGACAAGTTCTACTGATGCCCTGTTATAATAATCAAATATTTTCCATTTCAGGTACCTCCCTTTCGGATTATATGTTATAATTTATTTAGATGTATTTTTCAAATATATATGTACAAATAATAATGTTGATATTCATTGAATCTTGTAAGTCCAGCTTGTTTGAATATATTCTTGTTTATATTTGCACAGTTTGAATTGCTTTTCCAATTATAGTTTTTAAATAACGAGCAAGGCTTAATATAAACTGATATCTTGATGTTGAAGTTATTGCTTTTACTATGCAAACATTATTGGGGAATCTAGCTGATCACAAACATTTACTTTAGTCAGTGAGTGCTGCCCACACATGACCATCCCACCCCCATTGTGTCATAAAATCACGTGAAAATAGCTAGCACAGAGGCCTCCGTGAGAAGGGAAACTCTGCATCAGTTTGACTGACTGACTCTTCGAAATTGTAAGAGTATTCCACAGTGATTAGCAGGGGAAGTCTACCCACATAGCTAGTAGCATGAAAATAAGCAACAGCTGACCTATATCAGCAAAAGGATTATCAGATTTAGAGTGCGGTACCCCTAGTAACTTATAAATACACTATAGTTAGGTAACAACACAGTTCTAAGTGAATTCCTGCTCAACTCCTGGTAGCTAGGGCACAAGCAACAGACAATTCCCCTGGGACATTTGTACTAATTTCAAGCAGCCTCAAACAATAATAAAGTTAAAAAACAACATAATCTAATTTCAAAGTCGGTTTAAAACAAAATAAATGAACAGAACATATTAAAAGTATTAAAATCAGATAAGTGGCATAGAAAATATGGATTATAAAGCAAAAGTGTCAAGAAAACATAAAAAGCCTAATTTTGAATTTGGCGGTCTGATGGTAAGACTGCCACATTGGCAGCCACCAAAAAACAGCCAAATTCCCAAAACCACCACGTTGCTGAAGGAAGGAAAAAAGGTGGTCTGACCACCAGCACTGCCAGCCCAACAAAAATCAACTGATCTAATTATGATCCACAAATCATAAGAGCGGTTCTTCCATGGCAGAAAACCACTGGCAGTGCGAACCACTGCGGTCTGAACTCACATCAGTCAGGACTCTACACCACATTGGATAGTTCGAATACCCCACACCTGACACACATTCACACACCCAACACACCTACTCACTGCATTATAAAACACACCCCTACACAACCCACAATACTTTGCAACAAGAACACCACTCACAGCCAGATACTAGCCAAAAATAAATGAACTAGCAAAACAAACAATAGGTAACGCTACACATTACACTCAGCACTCATCCCACATTTGCTCAACATACACAACACACAATTTACAAAACGACACAATACACAACAGCCATCACCCACTCATATCACAGCACCCACACCTCATCACAAACATTATTCATCCTTTTATTCACTAACTCACCATATTTACCACCATTACCATTTCCCCACAAAAACACCCATGTTGCACTGATGATGAGTTGAGGGTCATGGTGAACGAAATTGTCAGGGTAGAGCCAAATCTATTCGGAGCACAGGTCCAGCAAACATCAATATCCAGGAAAATGGTTTTGTTGCAAAGGATAGTCGACAGGGTGAATGCAGTAGTCAGTTGTCCACGCACAAGGAAGGACATCAGGAAGAGGTGGAACGACCTCAGGGGGTAGGTACGTTCTATGACATCCAGGTACCAGCTGGTGGTCCTTAAGACTAGTGGTGCACTCCAACCTCCTCGCTCACAGTTCACATCATGAGAGGAGAAGGTCTTAGACATGCTGCATCCTGAGGACCTGACAGGAATACCTGGGGGAGTGTAGCTGGGTAAGTAACATCATTCATGTCACCAAACAGTTATGTCTTGCATGCTCACTCATCAACTTTCCCCACCCCAATGTCCAAACCACCCCCTGTCCAAATCTCTGAATACCCCTCACTGCCATGCCACATGTCAAGTAAACTCACCTTGGGCCACAGTGTTTGGGAAGGGCTTTTGAAGTCCTGGGAACTGACAGCACTACAACTCCCAGGAGGCACTGTTTCAACATTAACAAAACCAGAACCATGCACTAAATTTGAAATGTCTTACATGTGGTATTTGCGGCCATTTAAACACCAGCATACTCCAAGAGCATGAAGCATGCTACATGCAATTGCAAATCTTTGTATCCCACATTGCACTAACCCAGATTAAGCAGCAGTTGTCATTGCCATGTCAGGTGATCATGTAAAGGCAGTGTGTGTATCTCACCATGTTTAGTTGTCTAATTTATACATCACTTGTTGCATCACTTACACCAAATGTGTGTTTCGAGTCTCCTATAGGTAACCTTGCCATCCTCAACATGGAGAAGATACCAGAGCCAGACACCACCCCTCTGGATGAAGGCCCCATTAAGGAAAACAGCCCTGGATGTCTGGACACTGAGGATGAAGCTGGACCATCAGGGACACCTGGTCAGTCAACAACTGTTAGCCTCTTCCTACCCACAACGACTCCACTCAGCCCTGTAGCAACTACATCACAAGGAACCATTCACCTGCAAACCTTTGTCCCAAGGAAAGTCTCTTCCATAATGTGCACCTAGTACAGGTACCTGAGTTTCCTAATGTCACCCCTTACAATCATGGTCTTGCTACCAGTGGGTGTGGGCACACTGTGCCGGGGCACAGGTACATGGGGGTAGGGTATGTGGGAGGGATGGTGTGGCCCAGAGGATGGGGTCTCCAAGGGACACAACTGACCAGGAGACCATGTCCCAAGTCTTAAGAGCCTACAAAAATTCCCAGAGCATGATGGGCCAGATACTGACCATGACGGGGGAGATTAGACAGCTGCAGAGGGATGCCATTCAGCAGTGGCAGGCCCAAAATGCCATCCTGGCTTCTAATGCTGGGGTGCTGAGGGACATCAACACTACCCTGAGTAGCTTTTGCACCCAACATCAGTCCTCTTCCACTAGCCATGAGACATCAGGCCCCTCAACATCTGTGGCTGCTTGTGGAATTGAGGTTGAGGAATACCTGAGACACCCCACCCTCAGTAGCAGATGTGGACGTCAACTTAGAAATCCATGAAGGCAAATGCCAAGACTAAACCCACTGCCAGGAAGTGAACCTCTACTGAGTGGTTCCCCTTGTGTGCGACTGATACACTCTGTTGGCTGTTCTGATACCCAACTCCATTTTCATATGGCGCAAGGACTCTGGACTTGTGTATCCAAATGGTGTAGCTGTTACCCTGAGGATTTCATCCACCATGACTGAACCCTTCACTGATAACTTTATTTCATTTGTGTTTCAATTCACTCATTTTGTGGGTCACTCCCCAATACATACCACTTACTCACAGATCCTGTGTAAGTGTGATGTATCAACCACATACAACTATTGCCAACTGACAAAATATGACATCCATATGACAACTATTGTACCAAAATGTTCGTCTCCAATGTTATACCTCTGTTATAGTCATCACACTTGTACTGGATAACCAATATACATATTGCATTCGAACTGTAACATACACACACCACAAGTCACCTGTATTGCACATGTCTAGATATTTATTTGGAGCATGGCAATCAGCACATTGTGAAGTCATGCAGTAGACCAGTGTTTCAGCTTAGGTGTCATTCACTACCAATCTACAGAATACAGAAGTTAGGGACATGTCAGTCTATCACCATCCTAGGAGGCAGACAGATTGTTTTAATGTATCATCAGCTAAAGCCTTATCACATACCCATACCTCATCCTCCCAAATGACTATACCCATGAAACAGACAGAGGTCAGTAGTAATCTCCCCAGTCATCGAAACTTCCACTTATCATTGTCAGGTATCTGTTGGCTTGCCGCTCATCTATGTCAGTGTTCAGACACATGCACATTTGTCTGCAATGAGGAAACACACTTACAGCTATGCACAAGCTAGGTCACATACAATACAAACAAAAATGATGATAGACTGTCTGGATACCACATCATGACATGTTTTAGACACAAATGTACACACACATGCCACCGTTTGACCCACACCCAATACCAAACATATCTATTTTGTGGAAAAGGACACTTCAAAACAACTGTCCTGATAGTGTGGGCATAGAATTCACACATCACAAATCAGATGCAAAACAGTACCTGGTCTAATCCATGTGCACTTCTCATGTCAATCTGCAAATCCCATCTGCCTGTGACACTGTCTGACGATGCCAAATGAGGATGAACCAAACAGCCAGTCTGCAAATCTGTGATTGACAAAGATAAGGTATGTGCCAGGGTGGAACACAAACATAACATTATCTATTCAATACTACAAAACAGACTTTGAGTGTAAAAATCTTTAACAATAGACTATGTACATAACAGTTCTGTGCACAACTCGAAGGAACATTCAGCATGCGTATCTGAGTCATGAGCTTTGGAGCCATATAAGACCACACTGATGGTGGTAAAAAGAACATTACATTGCATGCATTACCTCAACAATAACCCATGAAATCTCATTTGTAACATCACATAACACACCTTGAGTCAGTTGAAAACTGACTGAATGCATCTTCCCTGATGTCTCCAGCTTCATCCTCATCATGCTCATCATCACTTGGCATATCTGTATTTCCACCCACAGGATCTGCTGGCTCCCCCTCATCTGGTATGAATGGTATCTGACGTCTCAGGGCAAGGTTGTGGAGCATGCAGCAGGCAATATTTATTTGACACACCTTGTAGGGTGAGTAGAGGAGGGCTCCTCCAGATTTGCCCATGCTGTGAAATCTTGCCTTCAGGAGCCCACAATTCCGCTTCACGACATGCCTTTTCCTTTCATGGGCCTCATTGAAGCAGACTTCCCCATGCGTGGTTGGGTACCTCACTAGTGTTAATAACCAAGGACGGTTTGGGTAGCCAAAGTCCCCTGTAAGGTATAGTTACACCAATCCAAACTTTAATCTTGGACATCCACATATATGGTAGCAGGAAAAAAGGTACATACACATACGACATACATGACTTACCAACCAGCCAGGCCCTCTCTGTGTATAGTGTCATTAGCAGTGGGATATTGCTGTTCCGCATGATGAAGGAATCATGGACTGATCCTAGATATCTTGCATAAACTTGTGAAATGTAGAGATCAGTCAAACAGACTACTTGGATGTTTATGGAGTGGAAATTTGTTATGTTCCTATTTACCTTTTCATTTGCACTTGGGGGAACCAAGGCTACATGGGTGCCATCTATGGCTCCAACCGCCTGTGGAATGTGTCCCAAAGCATAGAAATCTGCCTTCTCATGGGCCAAATCCTCACGCTGGGGACATCTGATGTAGCTGCCCAGGTGTTTCAACAATGTAGAGAGTACAACCTTCAAAACCAGACTGAACATGGGCCACTGCATTCTCAAAGGACCCAGTGGCCAAGAAGTGCAGCACTGACATGATTTGAACAATGGGAGGTATGCAATTGGGACTGCGAATGTCAAGCATCAGATCTGGCTTTAACTGACTACTGAGATCCATAATTGTATGCCTATCAAGGTGATATATTTGGATTACATGTCACGCCTCCAGGGTCTGCAGGTCTGCTAGTGGACGGTACACTGGAGGTTGTCTTGCTCTCCTCAGGCCAGGGTGACTATGTGGGACAACACCAGAATGTATGTGAATGACTCAATCCATACATCATAAGTTTGATCACAACAATGTGACACATATATCTAATTCATGTCACATGAAACAGTGACTAAGGGGTATTCAGCACATAGAGAGCCAAAATAAGAAAGTATACCGGAACCTAATCCCCTTAACCCTCACATGTACTCTACATGGATATACATGTCACTGACAGTGAAAGTTACATCAACCCTGTAGACATGTAACACATATTATTTACACCTATACCATCTTCACATTGTCATTTGTATGGTGACAACACTGTTTAATGTACATAACCCAAAATACCTCATTTCCCTTCCTCTACTAATGACATGCACATTAATACTTGTACACAGTAAGCCTGCACTTCACACATTGTAATAGATATGAGGTTTCAGTGAATGACGCAACTTTCAATACTCCATCATACATATTTTAGCCCTAAAATGGCAGGTGCCTGACCTACTGCACTGGACATCAGGAAGAGACCAGACTCCACCAGTGGATGTCGTCATGGCGGTAGGCAGAAACAACCGCAGTGACATTCCCCTTGGAACACATTGTTGCCTTTGCTGAACATGGGCCAATGGCGACGTCCACTGGCGGTAACAGCCCTGTACGTGTCAGATGTGACTGGCATCTTATGCACAGTCCCTCACTAGACTCCTGACTGCTGCCAGCAAGACCTCCACAACCTGAGCTGCTGTGTACTGCCTCTGGACACAATCATGCCATGTCCTGCAGGTGATAGGGCCCCTGCCTTCACTCCGGAAGAGCTGGACAAGTTTGTGGAGGAGGTCCTATCCTGTATGAACAGCTATATTGTGCACCAGAGGAGCAGGTGAGTCCAATGCAATACCAATGGGTGAAAGATTGAGTGTATGAAGAAGTAGATGAAATGTGTATGAATGAAGGATTGAGCTATCATGTGTGGATCAATGGTTATGTGCACATTTGCATAGAAAGACTGTTACCCCTGATACATAATAAGTAGTATGTGATTTATGTACCCTGATCCACATATGTACATTACAGCATTTACATCTATGTAGATGTGACAAATAGTTGTAGAGAGGTACTATTTTAAGGGCATTCTTGTGGTCTGGTCCTATGTTTCTAGCCAAAACCTGGTACTGGGTATGCATGTTGTATGCCTGACTCCACTTCACATATAGTCTGACTGCAGAGGATGACTTGCAAAAGAGTTTGAAGTGTGCGGAATGGTATGTTTGGAAACTTGTACTAACATGATGGTTCAGCCTACTTGTTTTGTGATGGAGCATGTGTACATTACGTTCTCCTCTTGTCTGTGTCATCCATGCAGGTCAATGCCCAATAGAAAAAGAGGATCTGGCATGCTATCGCCAAGAAAGTGCGGACCCTGGGGGTCCAAAGTCGCTGAAGCACCCACTGTTGAAAGCAGTGAGAGGACCTGAGACGCTGGACCTGTAAGACTGCTGAGGCCCAAATGGGGATGTCCTCACAAGGACAACAGACCTTGACCCCCAATGGCCCGCATATTGGCTGTGGCCTACCCTGGGTTGGATGTGAGTCTGAAGGCAGCACAGCAGCCACAAGGGGGTGAGTATTGACTAAACTCATTTAAATTCCTCTGCAAGGTCAGTATATGATGTGAAAGACTCTAAGCTGTGACAATGTGGTAAGTGTAAAAGGTAAAATGTATCCTAGGAAAACATATATGTGGAGACCTCAACATTGGCACATAGGTGTGCACATTGTATTGTGGATAGGGACATAATACTCACCTACGTCATCGCTTCTGTACAGTAGCAATTGATGATGCACATATGACTGTCATATATGTAGCACTATACAGCTCTTAGTACCCTGCTGGTTGTTCCTTGCCACTTACAGATCCATACTCCCAATATCCTGATGGTAAGTTGTCCTGGTCTTTGCCCTCTGTACATTCAAATGCCCCTTGATCCATCTCTATGTGCAACATTGAGTCTGACAAGTTGAGTAGATGCCTAATGTTCCTGAGGTTTCCAATGAATGTCAACTTATTGTGAGGCTCTGATCTCAATCTGACATTTCTCAAGCCACACTTGCTGTACTTACTCAGATCTGTTAGGAGGTGTCACCATTGGTAGGTGAGGACTAAACATTGGCACGTGATGTTTCCTCAGAATGGACATCCTGCATGTACTAAACCATGGTAGTATAACTAGACTCCCACTGCAACACATATCATTGATATGAGAGCACAGAATATTATTACTATGTACATGTTCTTTGAATGGTAAGCAGCATCATACTTCTTTTTGCTATTGCGGATATGTTTTCATAGCTTTTAGGATGGAATCCTATAATTTGTACTGACTAAATTGTGTTGCAGATGTGGTATTTCACCTTCAAGTTGTTGGAATGCTATGTGTAGTTAGTATTTTGGCTTGCCTCAAGGTGTATGTCTCTATCATATTAAGCTCAGAAGTGTGTTGTGGCATTGCAATGGTCATATACAGATATAGGATTGCACATATCTGAAGTGTGGATAGTGATGTTGCCACTTGAATAGTGGACTATTGATGTTGTCAGTCATCATGATTAGTTGTACTGTATGTGGCCTTAATGCACATGACAGGTGTACATTGTATTTAAGATGATGGTATGGTACCTGGCCTTGTCTGTGGGTAAGTCCCGTGGGCTACGTTCGCCCCTATAAGTGTTCATGACTTTGTTTACAGGGGGAATGGATTTGCATAGTTGCAGAGTGATCTCTATATGAGGAGCTACTTTCCCAGTTTACCCTTTAATGTGGGCCTCCACGCAGCCTGCATCCAGTGTGGGAATTCTAACTTCACCAATGTCTCAAGCTCCAATCACACCTAAACCCCTACAGCCACTTGACTTGAGCCCTATCATCTTCTGTTAGTAGCAATTGTGTACTGGTAGCAATTGCCATCATCTGAAGTCCTCATGAAGCAATAGTAAAGTGCTCATGAACCCAATGCCATTTTATACTGCCATCCCTCAAACCCAACCCTCTCCTCATTTCAGCAGGGACTGTTCGAGAGGCACAAAACATATATGCACAAACTGGTCACTCAAACATAAAAATCACTGATTATATTTGAGAGCGGTATCTTTGCCTCTCTTTTGTCACATAAGCCACATTCACAAGCAGTCAATTCCTCTCAATCTTTGATGAAATAGACGATGGGAATAAAGATCAAGGATGGGTCACACGTGTTTCATGTACTTCTCTCAGCAACAGCCAGTATCCACTTCAAAGGTTGTTATTTATTGGAAATTCTGTAAAAGTAGGCCAAAATGACTGTGTCCTTTATTATCTGCCTATTTCTTGCATATTGAGCACATGTTTCTGCTCTGTTGAAGTAGCATTTTTTACAGCAGACATTGTATTTGTGGTTCAGCATGTAAAGTTCATCTTCATATTCAGTGGCTTCCTCTGAAGGATTAGTCATGAAATTCACGTTACCTGGTAAATTATCAATCTCTTAAATTGCTGTGTCTTCTGGAGCATCGTAATTTTTAGGGATGATTTTTAGAGACGCGCCTGCGAGTGCATGCTCTAGCCCATGTGTCTTGCTTGCAAAACTCTGCTGTGATCAGTACAGGGCTTAGAGCCCGCCTGTCACTCACCATTTGTTGGTTTACGTGGCACACTTCTTGGTAATCCATCAAGGCACCCCTGGCATCACTTCCATTTCTCTGAGTGGAGCAGGGATAAAGCACTAACTGATGCAACTTAATTATTGGCCGTCTGCTGCTCCCGACATGATCGTGGTACTATTTGTTGTTTTTAACTTTGAGTGCCCAGCAGAAAAGAAGGCTTTTGACTGGTAACAACGTGCCCAGCAGGCACAAAATTGCAAAGATTTATTTTTTAGAGCAAACTTTATTTTATTTTGCCACGTCCTCTTTTCTCAATTTATTCTCATGTTTTCTTTTTGCTTGTGAGTGCTGTTTTCAAAAGATGACAGTTAACTTGTTCGAAATATGCAAAACCCATTGCATTGCAAAAGCTTGTTTTCATTCTGATCATTGTCAGTCCCTCCCTATTTTGAGGAAGCTAATTGGTCTGTTTAAGTGTGCTCCCCAACTGCACTATAAAACTACTCAGAGGATACGCTGGCTGCAGGATATGACAAATATGTTATTGCTAGCCTGTTGAGATATGGCCAGTATTTAATTTTTCCAGACCTTTAAATCAGTGGCTCTTGATCTACTGGGAATCTAATTTGGTCATTCAAGTGCTCCTGTATCATCTTCTCATTTCTCTTAGTTGACAGTTGCTCCTCTTTAGTTTCCTATATCTGTGTGATTGATCTAAGACCTGGAAGTCTTACAAAAGTAGGTTGGAGGATGTTTCTAGTGATGATGCTGTTGTCTATTTTTGCCCTATAGTGCTGCATGCTTTTTGTTTTCATTTGATTCTCCAAGCCCCCTCCATTCTTACCAAATCATGTGCACATCTGCCATTTTGTGAAACCAGTGCAATGTCAACAAAAGCACAGGAGCAGCTGTTGTTAATGTAAAGTGCAGTTTTCCCTAAGTTTTATGTTCATAGACCCCAGGGACTCGTTGCCCTTAGAGTCCTGACGGTACTGGTGTGTGTGTACTGGCAAGGCTCCCCTTACATATCTAGAGCACTTCTCTGAGCCCAAATAATACAGAGAAAACATGCACACTCACAGCAGTGTGCAATACATGATTTTTGTGTGAAAGTCATATACAAGTCTAGCATATGGATGATAGCACCCAACGCGCTTCAGCATTCTCATGAGCAAGTCTTCTTAAGACTTATCATCACATGACATCATCAGACTGAATCTGCTAGGATCAAACACATGTTTGCTAGACACTGGCACCTGATCCAGGCAGATCCTGTAATATCTCAGAAGGTGTCACCTTATCCACGAGTGACATATCGGAAATTCAGGTCTGCAAGGGATATTTTGATCCATAGTTACATGGGCGCACAGAGAGATAAAGAGAGCTAGCTGAGGGAACAACATGGGTTCTATAAATGGGGGAGCTGCAAAGCCTGTAAAGGGAGTGAGAACAGAAAGGCTTTCCTACCACCTACTGGTAGAACAGTGCAGATTAAAAAATTCATTAGCTGCAGCAGTGATCACTGTGTATATGTTTTAGTATGTCCTTGTGCTCCACAAATATATGGGCAGCTCCATTTTCCCAGTTAAGAGGAGGATTTTAGAACACCTCAGGGCTATAAGGAACTGTGACCAAAATTACCCTGTGGCCAGCCATTGGGCCAAAGAGCATGATCAGAACCCTAATACCTTGTTTTTTGTGGATTTGATAGGGTCACCTTGGTGTCATGAAGAGTTGACAGAGAAAGAAAATTAAGACTCCTCGAATGAGAATACATTGTTCAACTTATCAGCAAGACACCTGGTGGCTTGAGCTCGAATGAATAACATTTTGTACATATTGGATCAACTGAGCTTTGGAACTGAACATTTGGATTCTTTTTAACTTTGTTCTCTTCTTTCTGCTGACAGTTGGGATAGTGGAATATTATTTCCTTTACATTAAGTGATTTTACTTATGTGATTTATTTTTCGGAAAGTCTATTTATCATCTAGTCTGAGATAACTTGAATGCATATGATTCTAATGCTTAGTAACAGGGGATCTTGTGGAGTGTAACAATTTCTTGTGCACTGTGTTATTGTGTTTGCTTTGGGTGGTTGTGTCTAGGTTTTTTCATTTTATATGTGATTTCAGGAGTGATTTAGCATTCCCCAGTGGGAAGAGGAGACTCGATGTGCATTTAACTCTGGTCATTAGGCCACTTGTCCAGTATGGTTGATATATAATGATACATAATATATCTAAGCTGTTGTTCTTCATTTTATATTGACATTGGCATCGTAAATGACATAGAACCTGTTTCATGCGATGTGAAATATTGCTGAGTGTTTGAAATGGCCCTTCTGCAGGGTCACCCCCAAACCTATTGCCTAACTCCTTCTCTTTTTCTGACCTCATTTTTCCTGGCTTTAAGACTCTGCACACTTTACCACTGCTAATCAGTGCTAAAGTGCATATGCTCTATCCTTAAAACATGGTGACATTGGCTCATGCCCAATTGGCTTATTTCATTTACTTGTAAGTCCCTAGTCAAGTGCACTACATGTGCCCAGGGCCTGTAAATTAAATGCTAGTAGTGGACTGTAGCACTGGTTCTGCCATCCACATAAGTAGCCCACTAACCATGTCTCAGGCCTGCCTCTGCAGTGCCTGTGTGTGCAGTTTCACTGCCATTTCGACTTGGCATTTAAAAGTACTTGCCTAGTCTTAAACTCCCCTTTTTCTACATAGAAGTCACCCCTAAGGTAGGCCCAAGGTAGCCCATAGGGCAGGGTACTATGTAGCTAAAAGGCAGGACATGAACATGTGTGTTCTATTTGTCCTGGTAGTGTAAAACCCCTACATCCATTTTGCACTGCTGCGCGGCCTGCTCCTTCAATAGGATAGCATTAGGGCTACCCTTATATACTGTTTGAGTGGTAGATTCTGACCTTAAAGAAGTACCCAAGTCATATTTAGTATGGCCAGAATGGTGATACAAAATCCTGCTTAATGGTGAAGTTGGATTTTATATTACTATTTTAGAAATGCTACTTTTAGAAAGTGAGCACTTCTCTACACTTAGGGCCAGATGTATCAAAGGGTTTTACCCATCCTGTGTCTATGGGAAAATGCGTTGGTACACATGGCCCTTAAATCCTTCTGTGCCTTCCAATCTACGTCTGGCTAGGTTTAGTTGACAGCTCCCTTGTGCATTCACTCAGACAACCTCAAACAGAGGATGCTCAGTCATACTTGCATACATCTGCATATTAAATGGGTCTTCCTAGGCTGGGAGGGTGGAGGGCCTAACACTTACATGTCAAGGGACAGTAGCCTGCCCTCACACAAAGGACTGCCCCACCCCCTACTGGGACCCTGACACACAGGATGGAACTGGAAGAGAATCTTGTGCACTTCTAAGCCACTCTTTAAAGTCTCCCTCACTTCAAAGGCACATTCGGGTATTTACACAGGGCCTCTGACCCTACCAACTCAGACACTTCTGTGGTAGACACTATACTTCATCAAGACAGTTCTACATCTGGAGAAGAAACCTTGAACCAGAACCTGCAACCTGCCAAGAAGAACTGCCTGGCTGCCCAAAGGACTCACCTGACTGCTTTTCTGAGAAGGACTGCTGCCTTGTTGTTGCCCTGCTGCCTTGCTGCTCCCTGGCTGTGCTGAGAAGTGCTCGCCAAGGGCTTGGATACAGCATGCCTCCTGTTCCCTGAAATCTCAGGACCAAAAAGCCCTCATTCCTGCAAAAGAAATCACTGTGCGGCAAAAATCGATGCACAGCCTGCAAGAGATGACACAGCCTGCATCGCGGTGAGAAAATCACTGCACGCTGAACCAGAACGGCACAGCCCGACTTCCCAAGTAGAAGATTGACGCAGCGCCAGCATAGCAACCGGAAATTCAACACACACCCCACTGGAGCGACGCAAAGCCGAGCCAGAACAACGCAGCCCAACTTCCTGAGAGGAATCGATGCAGCACCTGCCGAGCGGTAGAAATTTCCACGCAACCGCCCCTGGATCAACGCAGCCCCTGTGACTTCATCCTGCAAGCGCCGGATTTCAACGCATCATCCCCGGGGCATCGTAAAACCCCGCAACCCAAAGTGGATCCCAGTCTACGTGCTGGTAATTGACGCAAAGCCTGCTCTGCGTGAAAACTCAAGAACGCATCGCCTGTGTGCACCGGGAAAATCAATGCACACCTCCCCGTTTTCCACACATCTCATCCTCTGCGGTCCCTGGTGGATAATTTGAACTCAGACCAGGTACTTTGTGCTTGCAAGAGACACTTGTTGCTTTTTAAGAGAGTAAAGACACTTTGGGGGTTATTCTAACTTTGGAGGAGTGTTAATCCGTCCCAAAAGTGACGGTAAAATGACGGATATACCACCAGCCGTATTACGAGTTCCATAGGATATAATGGACTCGTAATACAGCTGGTGGTAAATCCGTCACTTTCCCGTCACTTTTGGGACGGATTAACACCTCCTCCAAAGTTAGAATAACCCCCTTTATATCATTTTTACAGTGACATTTCAACATATACTTTTTGCATCTTAATTGTTTTGACCTGCATCTTATCAGATGAGTATTATTTATTTTTCTAAACACTGTGTGGTGTATTTTTGTGGTGTTCTACTGTGTTATTACATGATTATTGCACAAATACTCTACACATTGCCTTCTAAGTGAAGCCTGACTGCTCAGTGCAAGCTACCTGAGGGTGGGCAAAGGATAACTTGGATTGTGTGTGACTTACCTTGACTAGAGTGAGGGTCCTTGCTTGGACAGGGGGTAACCTGACTGCCAATCAAAGACCCCATTTCAAACACTGAGCAACAAACAAGTCATATTTTGAATCATGAAAGAACAGCTGTGTAGCGGAGTCTAAATGTTATCATTATGTTCATTTTACTGCATTTTACGCAACATGAATTTCGAGGCATATACATGCTGATGACAATGTGATAGCCTCTTCTAAATTCCTTTTCATGTTTTTAGGGGAGATTGAAACATACTTGTTTTGGGCCATGAGGAAGATCATCAGATCGAACGCAATTGCCGCAAATTGAACCTACTGAAACTCAGTCTGGAATGTGTGTTGTTTGTGTCTTAATGGTGAGACACATCAATTTTTGAAATATAAATATATATATATGTATATATATATATATATATATATATATATATATATATATGTCGAAAATGTAGCTATCACCATCTATAAGCTCCTACACTGTCAGCAAAGCAGCAGTGAGAATGTGAAAAATCATGTAAAATTATGAATGACAAAATATCTATGGGTCCTTTATGAGAGCATCACAGAAACATAGAAACTAGTAAAAAGTCAATTAAAATTAAGAAAATTAAAATAAAAAATAGATCTAACAAGAACAGTCCCAGCCGATGCCCCGCAAAAGACTTTTAAAAGTCATAGAAAAAACACAAATAAAGAACCGTCTCACACACATCACACACAAACACAAAGAATGCACACAGTTGACAAAATGATAGACAAGCATATGGCAAGAGAGAAAAAGAAAGACAAGAATGGAGAGTAGTTGCCTTCATGGATGTGGAACAAGCCCATACATCACAAGGACATCAGACAAAGAATGGGCCAAATTTGACATACTGTCGTGCAATGAAGTTCTAACGTTATTAGCATTTGATCATGTAGGAGTGATGTTCATCTATTGATGGATGGTCCCCAAAGTCATGTTCCCAATTGCACATGCCTGAAGATTTCACTGCAGCCATGTGCAGTGAGCCAGGGAAAAAAGTATACAACAGTAAACAAAAGACACCCGCCAATTTGTTGAAACAATCTGCAGGCCCTCCGTTCATCCTGATTGTTTCTAGTCACTCATAACTGTAGCAATTTCAACCAGGTGCTTGTTTTTAACCTAGAACTATCCTGGAACTGTGTCTGGCAGCAGAGAGAGTGAATACACATTAGTGGACCAATTCTAATCTTTGAAATTACTCAATGATCTCACCCGAGATTCACAAATACATTCACCTGATAATTCCCTCTTTCCTACTTGAGTAACAAGAATGTTCGTTCACTGTCTTGGTAACTATCCTGTCTGATGCGAAAAGAACATAAGATTTCTGAACAATTAATTACATGAAGACAGATCAACAAACAATTTGATTTTCACTGGTTTCTAATCTTTGAATTTTTCATGCAAAGTTTTGACTTGCTGATAGCTAAAGAGGAACAATAAATTCAATGGAAACTTTTCACAGTTTTATCTGTGCGAAACATTCCATTCAATTGCTGCCAATTTCCATGATTATTTTATATTTATATTTTTTTATACATCCCTGCTTACTTTGGCTTTTTATGTTCTATGTAACATCTCTCAGGGGATAGTCCAGTCTGGCTAAGATTAATCTTTAGAATCCTGATAGTCTCATAGATTGTTGTTCATTGGGAGACCAAAACGTCAACATCTTATCCTCTCTAAAATCAATTAGTCTACCTCCACAACCACTTTGTACCAATTAGGAATGGACTTTGTATGAAAGAAGTGTTTGTTATGTAAGTTGGACACACCGTTCCGCATTGACGATTTCAAACAAGGAAACTGATTTATTTGTATCTTCAATGTGGGCTGGTATAATTTTTTACTACATTGTATCATGAAGCCTGATTGTATATAAAAGAAAGAAACTGTAAAATCTATTGGAATTTGTGGCTATTCTGAAAAAAGAAATAAAGTTACTTAACATATATTTTTTAACTAAAGTCCTTTGTGAATTTCTGTTAGTATACCTAATTTATATTTTCCCTGTTTAAATCTATAATAGTTGGATTACTATTTCAGCTTAATGATAAGTATATAAAAGTGACTCCTTCAGGAACAGATTGTTGTATTAAAACTTTCTTAAAGTTATATTTTTAAAATTGTAATTTAAAATACGACTTTACTATAAAAGAGAATTTGTCTGTACAGTTCCAAAGACACCAAACATAAACTGGTTACCTATTCCTATTTGGAACTTACATCTTATTAAATGTATTATGGTAACTCCAGTGTTATCCTAAGGGAGAGGCAGGCCCTGCAGTAGGGAAAAATTACTTTAGAGTTGTTCACTACCATGACATATAAAATATAAAATTACATGTTTAGCGTTTAAATACACTGCACTCTTCTGCCTTCTGGGCTGTCCAGGGCCTACGCTAGCAGTGATATATGTAATAAAAAGAAAGGTTTGGGCCTTGCAAAAGGTTTCTTCTACCAGGTCAAAACAGCAGTTTAAAAGTGCCCACAGACAGCAATGAAAGACCTGAGGATTATTTAATAGAGTACTTAAGTGGGTGGCAAAATAATGACTGCAGTCGCACCCGTAGAATTTAATTTACCAGCCTTGGGTGCATTTGGTACCACTTTACTAGGTACTTACAAGTAAATTAAATATGTCAATTGGATGTAAGACAATTCGGCCATGTTTAAAGGAGAGGGCACAAACACTTTAGTACTGTTTAGCAGTGGTAAAGTGTGCAGAGTCCTAAAGCCAGCAACAGCGAAGTCAGCAAAACAGGAGGCTTGAAGGTAAAGAGGTAGGTGGAAAACCAATCCAAGGATGCCGGGGTCTAACATCTGATCACTGAAATACAATTCATTTTGTAATATCCCGAGTTGAATGGTGAAGATTCCCTGCCTCAGATCCATTTTGTTTTTCAGGTATATTAAGTCTGTTGATCATAATGGATCAAATGACTCAGGATAATGATGAGATATGGCATCAACCAACAGATTTTTTAAATCAGGAATACAGATAATAGTGAAATTTTACTGTGCAAAGAAAAATGTCCATTAGTTGGCTGACATTTCTGGAACTGAAGATTTTGTAGATACTAAGGCCCTCATTACGACCCTGGCAGTGGGTGATAAAGTGACGGTAATACCGCCAACAGGCTGGCGATAAGTACCGCCAAATTATGAACATGGCGGTGATATCTCAGATCGACAGCCAATGTACCACACCAACCGCCAGGGCAGAAACAACAGCCACCGCGGCGGTAGCCGCCAACAGCCAGGCGAAAGTCAAAGGTCTGCCCACCATATTAAGACCCCGCAAACCGCCACCTTTTCTGGGGCAGTACCAACGCCAACAAAAGCCTGGCGGAAACAGAGCACAGAAGTGAAAGGACTCACCATTGGAGACACAGGGAAGAACCACGCCGTGATGGAACCCGAACTTCAAGTTATCCTGATGATCTCCTATGTTATGCTCCACCTGGAACACCAACACCGACGAAGACGACGGTGAGGACAGCCGTCTAGCACACCAGGGAGGGCGGGAGGAAAACAAGAGTGACACACACATGCACCACACACACCCGACACACACACACACACCATACACACAACCAGCTGCACAAGAAAAACAATTTGACCCCAAAATTCTGCAGAATAATGCAAGGACAACAGGAATTGACTAAAGTGATTGTAATCAGTTCAACAACAAAATTAATAATCCGATTTGGCAATGAAACAGATATGTACACATGTACAAAAAAGGGACACTGCCAGTCCAAAGTTCAAAGGGGCCACAGGGCACAGTCGAAGGCCCAACTCAAATCCTGAGCACATCCGGATAGAACACTGCAGGGACATCAGTTTGCAAATAGGCAGGCACCTCAGGAGGAGGGGGGCACCTCAGCCGGATGCGGGAACAAGGGCACTGGTTCTGGAGGGGGCAACATGCCCATTGCTCTGTCCTGGGGAGTGCAAGGCCACGGTCTCTGGAGTGGGTGTCTTCCCCACTGGTTCTGGAGGGGGCAACATGCTCATTGCTCTTTGTCCTGGGGAATGCAAGGCCACAGTCTCTCGAGTGGATGGCTTGCCCACTGGTACTGGAGGGGGAAGCCTGCACAGTAGCCCCTGGAGGGTGGACTACATGGTGTCCACCGGCGGTGATGGCTGCATGCTGGTGGTGGTTGGGGGAGGCTCCTGGACAGGTCCCTTCACTCACTGATGGCTGCATGTTGGTGGTGGTTGGGGGAGGCTACTGGGTAGCCCCTGCACTCACTGATGGCTGCACATCCATGGCTGGCGGTGGGGGTCCCATGACAGCTGGTGGTGGTGGCGGTGTTTGCCTGACAGCTTCTGCTGGCGTAGAGTGCATCTTGTCCTCCTGGTCATAGGTTGGGTATCCCTAACCCTTCCTGGCAGGGGTGGATGCGCTCTTCCCCTCTCTACCTGGTGGTGCAGGCCCCTTCCCCTTCCTCACGGCTCGTGCAGACTCCTTCCCCTTCTTCACAACTGGTGCAGACTCCTTCCCCTTCCTCACAGCTGGTGCCGGACTCTTCCCTTTCATCCCAGGTGGTGCAGGCTCCTTCCCCTTCCTCACAGCTGGTGCCGGACTCTTCCCTTTCATCCCAGGTTGTGCTGGCTCCTTCCCCTTCAGTGTTGTTGGTCTGGTATCCCTACCAACACGAGTAAGTGGTGCTACCACTGTCCCCATGGACTGTTTGGTTGAGGTGCTGGGCTGTGTCTTTGGTGCACTGCCCATATGTGCAGGACGGGGGTTGGGGGCAGGGAAGAAGTCAATCTGGGAAAGGAAAAGCTTTTTAGGGACATTGGGGTGGGAGGAGTAATGTGAGTGGAGGATGAGGGAGTGGTTGTCGGAGGTATATGTCTGTTGAATTTGGATGCAGGTGCATGGGCTGTATGCTGTTGTGAGGTGGATGTATGTTGGGTGTCTGAGTGCTTGCGTTTGTGTCCTTTAGGAGGGGGATACAGATACAGTGGGAGAGGACACAGGGGATGTCTGCATTGATTTTGTGGAGGCATATGCCAGTGAGGTGTGTGTTCTGCTTGGTGTGGTGATGATGCTGGTAGTGGATATTGATGTAGAGCATGCAGGTGTGAGTGTGGACGTAACTGGGTGGGAGGTGGAGGAGGAGGAGGTGGAGACAGTGGAGGCAGTGGATGTTGATGTGTCTGCAACTGTATGGTGTTTGTGAGTGCCTGTGGGATGAAGTGTGGTGCTTGTGTTTGCCTGTGCCACTCTTGTGTGTTGTCCTGTGTGCATGCTTGTCTGCCTGTGTGCTTGGGATGGGTTGGGGTTGAGGAGAATGGGACTGGGAAATGGAAGTTGGAGGGGGGCAGTTGAAACAGGGACAATGTCTGCCATCAGGGAGGAGGCCAGTGCCTGGATTGATCTCTGTTGGGCCGCCAAACCAGTGTGAATGCCCTCCAGAAATGCACTGCATTGCGGCATCTGGGATGCCAGCCACTGGCTGGCATTCACAATGGTCGATTGTCCTACAAAGATGTATCCCAGGAGGTCAATAGCCTCCTCAGTGAGGGCAGCAGGGCTGACTGGGGCAGGGCCTGAGGTGTCTGGGGCAAAGGAGATGCCCACCCTCTTGGGTGAGCGGGCACGGGAAACTCGCTGAGGGGCTACTGGAAGGTCAGTGCTGGTACAGGGGGTGGCGGCTGTACCTGCAGCTGGGGTGGTCACAGAGGTGTCTGCCACCACCAGGGAGCTCCCGTCGGAGGAGGTATCGGAGTCTGTGTTGTCCCCTCCAGTCTCTGCCGTGGTGCTCCCCTAACCCTCTGTCCCACTGTTCCCTTGGCATTGGTGGACTCTGCCTCCAGGGTCCTGTGTGATGTCACCGGTGCCTCTGCCCCTCCGCCAGATGATACTAATGCACATAAGGACAGTATGACATAACAAGAAAGGGGGGAAAAGAGACAAAGGATACACTGGGTCAATGACTGCACCAACACCACTGTTGCCGTACACAGCACCCTCACACACAGGGAACAGGCCTACACACTATGCATTGCACTACCAGTGAAATGGCTAGTCACCAAGGCATGAGGAGGGGCACACACCACCAAATGTTGCACACCTGGGACTTACGCAGCCCTGCCTAGAACAAGCTAGGTAACCAGTATTTTCCATTCAACCATTACCCTACTGAGGTCCTACGCTGCTATGTCTGGCCTGGCCTAGGAGCACCCACTAACACACAACCACCACCCGGATACCACCCCACCAGCCATAAGTTATAATGATAGCCACTGTACTCACTCCCTTGTGGCTGGTGTGATGCCCTCATGTGCCCATCCAGCTCAGGGTAGGCCACCACCAGTATGTGGGTCATCAGGGGGGTCAGGGTCTGATGGGCACCCCTTCCTCATTGGGAGGCCATCCCCAGCTGGGGCTCCGCGGTCTTCCGTGCCCAGCGTCTCAGGTCCTCCCACCATTTCTGACAGTTGGTTCTCCCCCTGCCTTATACCCCCAGGGTCGCATATCCTTGGCGATGGCATGTCATATTCCCTTCTTTTGATGGGCGCTGACCTGCAGAGGCAATACAGACAGGAGAACACCATTAGACAAACAGTCCAGCCTGTCACACAAAATGGCCCACCATACCCGTTTGCATCACCATTGGCACACACATAGGCCAGCGCACACCATGTACACCGCCAAGAGGAAATCCACCCCCCCTTATATGATGCCTTCGCACACTACTCCATGCATTCATGCCACATGCATCGTCCCCACAGTCTACTCAACTGTTGGTCTAGAGGCCCATGTAGCAGCCCGTACTGGGCTAGGACGCCATCCACCAGTCGCTCCAACTCCTCCAAAGTAAAAGCTGGCGCCCTTTCCCTGGTCACACGGGCCATGGTAGGTTCCAGACACAGGTCACAACGGCACATGCAGTGTAGGTCCTCTCCTATGGAAGGTCAGGAAACAAGTGACGAATGGGAAATAAAATGGCGGTCACGTCCGTGGCGAGGCATACTATCACCATCCGCATAGATCCCCATTGGCCACTGTACCCCATAGGGCCCAATATAAACCAATGAGGAATTGTACGGCGGTTCATAACCGCCTACCGCCACAGCGAACAACGTCAGTGGCATTACCTCACTTCCACTTGTACCTTCACACAGGACAGGTGGTCACCATTTCAGGGGGGGTGAACAAGCCTATCGATTATTTCTGTGTCACAGGATTTATAGGCACATACTTTTAAATTACAGTGTCCCAAAACATGATTGCACAATGTGGACTGCTGTTGTGGTATAGTTGTTCAAATCATGACAGCTTACTCACTCTTGTGTCCCTTAGATACCTACCGCTGCGGATGAATAGGAGATGGAGACATACCCCTGTGTACAGACCCCTGGTGGACTTGGCTACAGTGGAGGACAGGCACATTATACTCACCTATAGACTGGACAGGGCCACAATCACAGAGCTGTGTGCCCAGTTGGAACCTGACCTGATCTCAGCTATCCGTCATCCGACTGGGATCCCCCCTCTTGTGCAAGTTCTATCAATGCTCCATTTCCTGGCAACTGGTTCTTTCCAAGTGACAGTGGGCTTGGCAACAGGAATGTCACAGCCAATGAACTCAATAGTGCTGGCAAGAGTCTTGTCTGCCCTGATAAAACACATGTGCAGCTACATTGCTTTCCCCCAGGTGGAGGATTTGGCCACTGTGAAGGCCAGGTTTTATGCAATGGGACATATCCCCAATATAATTGGGGCGATTAACTGAACACATATTGCGTTTGTCCCCCCCCCGGCAAAATGAACAGGTGTACAGGAATCATAAGAGTTTCCACTCCATGAATGTGATGTCCCAACTACAGAGTTACAGGGTGTGGCTAATAGGTGAGCCCTGGTCCCCACCCAGTATATGTTGGTGTATGCCTATGCTGTTGGCCATATAGGATAGTGTGTGGCTAAATGCTGTCCCTCAATATTTGCAGGTGACTCTGGTTACCCAAACCTATCATGCCTGCTGACCCCTGTGAGGAATGCCAGGACAAGGGCAGAAGAACGTTATAATGAGGCACATGAGCGAACCAGAAGGATCATTGAGAGGACCTTCGGCCTCCTGAAGGCCAGGTTCAGGTGCCTCCATCTGACTGGTGGATCCCTGTGCTACTCACCCAAGAAGGTCTGCCCTGAGGACAGTGAGGATGAGAAGGCAGAGGATGATGATGTGGACAACAGAACATTGGTGATACGTCACTACATCCCATGACACACAGGTGAGACAGTGCAACTTCACATTTCTATGACTATTGGTGTATTCTGTTTGGCTTTGGCATGCTGGCCTGTTGGCCTATGCCTCTGTCCCCTGAATGGTGTGCCCACTGCCGCTGACCCCAGGTCCCTGATTGAATTGTGTGCAAGGTGTGCCTGGGGTCCTTATACAGGTGGGCACACTGTTGATTGACGTGTCCTGGGGACAGATGCGTCGGTACGCTGGGTGGGTGCTGTAGTGTTGGTTCCTGATGGGGGAGGCTCTGTGGTGGTCTGTGAGTGGCCTTGGGTGACCGGCTGTCCAGTGGTCCCTGATGGGTCAGGTAGGTCCTCCAGATCCAGTTCAGAGATACTGTCATCACTGGGGGGCTCTTCTGTTGGAGGACTGGATAGTGGTGGCACCTCCTCTCCAGTGACATTGGCTGGGGTACCTGTGGGGATGTAGGTGATGTATTATGCTTTAGGTGTATGACATTTGTTCTTCTGTAGCTTCCCCTCTATGGTTGGTATTACCCTGCCAGTTTTTGCTTGTGTATATTGGCGTATTGTGGGATTGTTAGTTTCCCTATGCTGTGCATGCTTTAGTGATGAGTGTCCATGCAGGGCTGGGAGGGGTGTCCATGCATGGTACAGCATGTAGGGCCTGGCATTGGGAATAGTGAGATGTGTTGGTAGAGTGTGTGCGATGTGGTGGAGTGATGGGAGTGAGGGTGTGGGTGTGTGGTGGCATGCAGGTATGAGGAGTGATAATTGTTAAATGTTGACTTACCAGTGTCCAATCCTCCGCCAACTCCAGTGAGTCCCTCAGGATGCAGTATTGCTAGTACCTCCTCCTCCCATTCTGTCAGCTGTGGGGGAGGAGGTAGGAGTCCATCGACAGTCCTCTGTATGGCAAGCTGGTATCTTGCTGCAATGGAATGTACCTTCCACCGTAGGTCGTTCCACCACTTCCTGATGCGGTCCCTTGTTCTTGGGTGCTGTCCCACAGCACTGACTCTGTCCACGATTCTCCGCCATAGCTCCTTCTTCCTTGCTATAGATATTTACTGCACCTGTGCTCCAAAGAGCTGTGGCTCTACCATGACGATTTACTCCAACATTACCCTTAACTCCTCCCCAGTGAAACAGGGGTGCCTTTGTGGTGCCATGGGTGTTATGTGATGTGTGTTGGTGAGGGTGTGTTGTGTAATGTGGTGGGGTGTGTGATGTGGAGTACGTAAGGGGTGTATGGGTGTATGAGGTGCTAGTGTCTAGTTGCCTCTGTGCTCTTCTTCTCAGTCTCCTGGAGGCAATTGTTGTACGTAAGGGGTTGTGGGTAATGTGGGTGTGTGTTTTATAGTGGTGTGGGTGTGTGGGTGTGGTGTGTGTATGGGTGTCAGGTGTATGTATTTGGTATTGTCCAATGTAGTGTTGTTTTGTATGTGGGTGTCCATTCGGAGCGCGGTAGTGTGTACCTCCAATGGTTTACCGCCGTTGAATGTCCGCCGTGGTGATTCGTGGGTCATAATGTGATGGGCGTTGTTCTGTTGGCATAACGGTATGGGTTTTGGGACCGCCACTTTATCACTCACCTTTGGTCTGGTGGATTTGTGTATGTGGCTGTATTCTATCAGATTGGTGTGTGTGTGTCATAATATAGTGAGCGGATATTTGCCAGCGCGCAGTAATATGGCGGCCGTCAGCATGGCGTTAAGTGGGATTTACCGCCAATGTCATAATGAGGGCCTAAATTCTGATGATCAGTTCAAATTTCAAAAAGGTTCTCTTAGACCCATCAAAAGATGTTTCCATTACCTACAAGCCATTTCATGTTTAAAAATGGTCTTTTAAGAACTGAAAAATTGTGGGCTTGCTTTGACAAAGCGTATTACAAATAAAAAACAGTTTATTATTTTCAATCAATTTTTTGTTTTTGTATCAAAACCACTTCTACAGCTCTTTCACAGGTATCTCTTTCTCCCAGCGAACTTCATGTGGTTTCAAAATGACACAAAATTCATGCTTGAGTAAACATTCTTTTAAGCATTTTAAACACCATTTCAGCTTGATCATCCCACCAAAATCTATTTTCTTATTACTTTCTTCAGAACATAAGTGAATACTTGTGATGCATGTACTGACTCCAGAATGTATTTTATGAGAGATAAAGGATATTTATGTTTAATTGTGATTTGAGTGGAACCTATGTAACACAAAAGGCATAACAAAACAAACATACTGCAGCGTGTGAGGAAGATTGTATTTACCCGTTTTGTGAATTATACTGCAAGTTTTGAACTTTTTCTCTTTTTCTGATAAGTAATAAATGAGTACAGATGGAATAATGATCCCAGGTTCAGTTGTTTTGACACAATCAAATTCCCCATGAGGGTAAAAAGAAGAGAACTTTAGCTTAGCAAAAACTGGACACAAATCATGGTACTGAAGTTTCATCCAAGAAAGATTAGCAAAATTAAATTTGATGTGGAATCTTTTATCCCATCAATAACTACCTGAAGCAGAACATTGATTTTGACAAAACAGATGACAAGAACATTCATTGTTCTGGTAGACAAATTGATATACAGATTATGCCTATTTAACGAATGAATTCCAAACATACTGGCATAGTTGGGAGAGATTATAATGACAAATGAAAGCACTTGAATATGATCTCAAAAACAGACTTACAAAGCAAAATAAGCTCGCCATACTGGTCCGGAAGTTAAAGGAGGACAATCAAATGTCTGAATTACCTTAGACTCTTTTTACATTTCTATTGTGTAAAACTAGTATCTTAGTGGCCCAATCCAGATCAAAGACAATTCCACAAGCACCACTATCTTTAAGTGTTAATGCATTATTAGCTTTCTCTTCTCCCATTCTCAAGGTAATTTGCAATATAAACAAACATTTGTTTGGGTTATACATGGAAGATCCAAGACAAGGAGGCCATTTCACTTCTATCTTCCTCCTTTTTTTCATTTTTTTCAGGAGATGATAGAATTTGCATTTCTCTGAGGTTGTTTCTGACAAGCTTGATCATATGTTCAGCACCACACTGCTATAGTGATGGTCCAGGCTTCCACTGGCTTTCATTTTCATTTACTGTCAAAGGGCCACCCCCCAAGCTGCTCCTTCTTGCGTAGGTTCTTCTCAAGACAATGGGTCCATGACAAAATGAGAAATCTCTTGTAAAGATAGACTAGCTTTCTCTGGACTGGATATTCAATTAACAGCAATAAATCAGTTTTTTCAGAAAGAGTTCATAAAGTGAAACAGGATGCTGCAAACTAACCAACTAAGCAAAATGCAACATAAGATGATCCAAAAACTCCCTTAATTTCAGAAGAACCTCAGAACAACATGGGGCACTTGAAGAAACTACTGGGATGTATGTAGGCCCTAATACCAAGGACTGCCACAAAGCCAAATTTTCAAGATATAATTATTGTAATTCTTCAGCTAGGTCCTAGGAAACATGAGCAAACGTAAGTAGTAGTAAGTGTCACAGTCTGTCAAGGACTGAACACTTTGAAGGTCTATCAAGTTTCTTTCTTGATTGTTCAAGGAATAGATGACTCCTCTCTTTAGCCACGGAGCCGCCCTGCATTTAAATGTATGTATGAACGGTACCAAGTGTTTTTGTAAGAGGTTGCCAGGAAATAAGGATATATATCCCCAGACCCAAAATTAAAATATTGCCCCTTCCTCACAACAGGGATCTACTCCTTAGTCGTAGCCTTCCAGAAACAAACAGAAATAAATAAACAAATCCAAAAGATAAAGAAAAACTGGTGCTGTCTGCCCCTCATTAAACAGTATCCCATCAAAAGAAAAGTTTTGCAAAGAATTGAACTTACATAACCTTCCCAAAATACCGAAGGGTAGATGATGCAGCAGAGATTTCAAACTTATGATTGAGTAATGCTTCCGCCTTTGTCCAAACGTAAAATTATCAAAAAGTCATTAACAAGAAAAGGGAGGAATCTTGAGGACACGACGGTGAAGTTGTCACTGTATGCACAGTAGCTTCAGTCTCTATGGAAAAAAGAAAACAACTGAATTTGCACTAACATATTTACTAAAATGGTGCTATGAAGCAAAAGAAAAATGATGAGAAATTAACTTTGCTCAATAAGCAATGCCCAGCCACATAAAAATGGTGCATAGATCCAAGCAGTTGAGCTAGTTAAACATTAGTGTCGTTCAATTGACAGTTTCTGTGCAAATGATCTCCTGCATTGTACGATATGGCATAATAGAATTGTGAATTTAGCATCACTAAAAAAACACAAAATGAAACTGTTACGCCAGATTATGCTGGTGTAATAAAAAGCGTGTCCGGTAAACTGGAGCCATGTGCTTGATTCATTTCCATAGTTCCTAATCAGAACCTTCCTGCAAACAGAATAATAAAAATAAATTGGCAAAAGCACATTTACTTGTGTCTAATACCAACTTGTGAAAAGTGTATTTTCAGAAATATAAATCTTTGACTTTAAAATTGAAAAATGAGAAAGACCCAGTGGTGGCTGTTCGTCTACCCTCCGTCCTCTTCCTATTTCCTGCAGCACACAGGTTCCCACCCAATCACGACGCTGCTGTCATTAGCAAGACAGCACCGCCATGACTGTTCTGAGCGGCCAGCTTCGGCTCTCCGATTGGGAGTGGGATCATGTGCATGTTCTCCGCTTGGTTGTGCAATACAGCCGAGTAGAGAACATGCAAAGTGCACATATCTGTTTGCCCAGCCCAATACGGCCAACCAAACAGACAAACAGACATGTGCATTTTATGGTGCACATACCCCAGCTCCAGCCCTCTCCAGCCCAGCCCTGCCACCTTACTCCCAGGAAAAACAAAATGATAATACCATAGGGTCATTATCATTTTATTTTTTCTTTTGCTAAAATCCAGTGGGGCGACGCTCCTCTGCCTTAGCAGAGAAGCTGCAGCTGGAAAGACAATGCATTCCATTTTCACTCTTTTGTGGCATTGCTAGGGCATAGCTTAGTCAGTAAGATTGGGGGTGAGAGCTTCAACTTTTCCGACTATCAGACTGGCACATAATGTAAAAATACATTATATGCAAGTGGTGCATTGGAGGGACGTAAGGAGCAGTGGAAAGGGGGAGGAATGCAGTTGGTAAGGGTACTAAGAGAGGAAAAACCCAATATTTTGCAAAATTACCAACATTTTTGAAAACTTTAAAAACTGAGAGGGAGGGAGTGTATGCGTCTGAATGAATGTAAAAATGTCTGGTGAAATCTGACAGACATCTCCCCATACCCGATTGAAAGCTCTCTGTACCCAACTATTTAACAGAAAATTCACTTATTGGGGGGTGTACCACCCCGCACACCCACCCGAAGCTATGCCCCTGGGCATTGCGCTAGAGTCAATTTATTTACATATACAAGTATATATTTCCAAACTAGGAACATATAAAATGCTCACTGTTGCATCCAAAGTGGTGGACCGGACCAAGCTTCCAAAAGAGGTGTCGTTAGGAATTATTCCATTTAATTTTGTGCATTTCTTCTTTTTTCATTCGATTTAAGCCTCTAAATATAAACAACCAAAGCCTAAAAAATGTGATTTCCTCGAAATAACTCTGTGGCATATGGGGCAGTGTATTTTCATATTCCTTCCTGACTGATGAGGGACATACTTCACTGTAATTCTTAGTTTCTAGGGGACGTTTTCTACTTTCAACTTCACCATGGACAAGTCCCCTTGTCTTTATCTTACACATTTGGCTGCTTGGTCAGACAGACGCCAGGTCTAGCTCAATACTTGCTGATCATAAATATAATGTTAAAATGTGTAATTTATTATCCTTAACCTGTTGCAAGCTCTTTATATACTGACTGCTGCAGATGTTTGGAAGATGCTATACATACAAGTCTAAACAATAGTTCTGAAAAACAATATAGAAAAATCCACTGGTTGTCTAGATGTGAGCTGTGAATGAGCTTTCACACTGTACAAACAGGGTTTCATCTTGAGAAACGTATCAAAAGGGTAACCTTGAAAGATCTTGAGTAACTTGGCCTCATCAGCAAGACAGTTCTCACAGGAAATGGTCGAGGTTACAGGCATAAAGAGCTAAAGGCCAACACAACTGTTAAGTGAAAAGAGAAATATTTATTTACAGCAATAAAGAAAAAAAAACATGGTCTGGTAATAGGTTTCGGCTGTAAAAGGCCATGCTTTTGGCTTTGAAAATGCTTCTTTCCAGTTGCACATGTGCTCATGCATCAAGATCCATGTGCGTACATCTCTGACAATCATGCAATGGATTTTTATCATTGCAAGATGGCCGTCAATGTGCATGCATGCTTCATGACACGTGCACATCATGGGGATCATTATGAGTTTTGCGGATGGAAAAGGCAGTCCGCCAACCTCCCGTGGTCAGGTAACTGGCAGTGCGGTCCCCTTCCCACGGGCCCCATTATGACTTTTCCCCTGGGTCAGTGGATGGAAACTGAGTTTCTGCCCGCTGGCCCAGCTGGAAAAAGCCCACAATATTGACGCCGACTTATAATTGAGCTGGCGGCAATGCTGCAGTGCGTAAGGTGCACCCAAAGCACGACGGAGCCCTGCACACCATCTCTGCCAGACTTTACATGGTGGGGCTACTGCCATGTATTGGCCGGCCAGAGAAGTGACTGCTGTTTGCAGCGCTGCCCTGGCGGATTAGGACTGCCAGCACCGCCAGACCGACATTCAGTCAAATTCTGGCAGTGCTGGCGGTCGGACCGTGGCGCGACCACCATGGTGGTAATGTGGCTGCCGGACCGCCACATTGGCAGTGGTTCGACCGCCACCATGACCATGGTGGTCTCAGGACCCCGAGGGTCGCAATGATGCCCCATGTGTCATATGTGCATGTCCATGAGTCGTAGCACAGTCATCCATTTTTTATTTACTGTTATAACATTTCAGACAGCCATGCTAGAACTGTAATTTAAAAGTTTAAAAAAGTCAAAAAACAAATGCACACGGAATGCAAGGAAGCGAGCAACTCAGAAGCACATTACAGCTGCTGGGTCCTTGTAAAAAACATAAACACACAAATAAAAATAAATGTATTATAGAGCAGGCTGGGAAGTGAAATGGGAAGCGTGGAGCATTTAGGAGCAGGGCAAAGAAAAGGGAGCACATGGTGGGGGAGAGCAAAGAAACACATGCATTCACATGGGGTGCTGAATCTAAAATGTACAACCATTGGCAAAGCTGACTTGTTTGACACTTCTATTGTGATACTGTATATAAACCAGCAAAGCTCAAATATTTCCTAAGGAATTTCCTGTGGAGCTAGAAACAGCCCCCAGGAAGCTGGGGTTGGCCAGGGAGAAAGTAAGGGGACCAATAGCAGAGCAGTGCAAAAGAGAGGGAGGTACTGGTGATAGAGTGAGGGGGAAGGGAGTTGCACATGAGGTAAAGCACTCATATTGGGAGCATTGGAGATGGTGTGAGGGGCCAGGAACCTGAAAAAGAACAAGAGATGCCCCAGGTATGGAGGAGGGACCATGTAGCACCACAAGCGGTAAGCTGTAGAGGAGGAGAGTTACACCACGAAACCAAAGGAGGAAGGCTTTGGTTGGGAGGATTTGAAAGGCAATTTACCCACCCACTCCTGGTCACCATGCACTAAGTAATCAACAGTTGTAGTAAATGGGGTGGAGGGCAGTAGGCCCTTCATAAGTACCCCCAGTCCAGATCACTGCTCAAGCATGATGGAAATCTTTGATCCAGGTGTCAACAAAATACACCAGCCATCTTAGAATAGTGAACTATCCCAAAATAGCAGTAAGGAACCATATGCCTACCCACCAAAGTTTTGCATGGGTGTGTCTTTTGAGATGGCCATCTTCGATTGTGCTCAGAATGCACAAAAGACATCCACTAAAACAGTCAGTGTTGAGAAAACTAAAACAAAAATGCCTGCTGCAGTGCAAAACAAGAAAACACAATCATTGACAAAGCCATTAGGTCAAGCTATTTTCTAAATGAAAAATTACATGTGTGATTGTGTGGCAGGGTGAGTATGAGAATGGATAGGTGGATTGATGGGTGAGTGCACCGATGGATGGAAAATTGACTGACAGAGGATATGGATAATAAATATTTGAGTTACAGTATGGATGCATGAAATGTGCATGAATGCAAGATGAATGGTTTAATAAGTGAATTGTTGGATGGATGCTGATGTTACACCAATCGTGCAGGCTGAGGTATCTGAAAACATTAGTGATTATGTTACAAAACTGCCAATAAGAACTACTACTGACCAAATTCATATTGTGCCCCCTATCTGAAAGGGACTTTTTACACACTCGACAACCTGTTTCCTGGAAACTGTTTTAGAAATAAAAAGTCTTCGATTACTTTTAACACTGCAATGGCGGAGGTATAATGAATCTTTGGAAGAGACCTAATATATACAGTCTCATGGTTGTACGAGCTAAGGGTGGGATTCCCAGTACTCCTTCAGCTCGTTACAGGCATTCCCATTGGGAAATCTGGTATGTCCCACACTGGAGTACTTTTAAAGTGAGAATTGTTTGCTCATTCTAATTACTCTTGTGCATCTTTTATGTAGGCGATCTGTGTCTTACCAACCTACAGTGTGTGAATTCTGGCCTGATGAGACTTACATGCCTGAAATACTTAAAAAAACATTAGGGAGATGCTACCTAGTTCTCACTCTCTCTTGATCCTACACCCTTTTTCCCAAATACACAGCACATGCTTCTGAGTTAAACACTAAACTCTTGATCAAATATATGTCTTGGCGTTGGCACTTGCAGAATAGCACTAGAGTCATAAACTTTGTTTCCACAAGCATGAAAGATCCTCACAAGTAATCAAGATGAGCATAGGCAAGGCTGGGTTGAACAGAAATCTTCACTAGTAAAGGACAATAGCTGTCTGACACATAAAATAGCCTCTTTGTGTACACAATGCATGGATGAGATGAGTAAATATAAGAAGGTGAAAGCAGAGTATAACTTTCAGCTGTAAAATATTCCCACGTGAACTCCCATGGCGTGAAGAACCTGAAATAAACAGAATGCCCTCAATAATACAGTGGAAGGATATAACACATCAATTCAGATTTCTATGAGACCCAAATGGTCTTGGGCAGCACAAACACAAGAATGGGGAGGAAAGCCATTGAAACAGTGGCAGACAACTAAGATGGAAAACAGTGAGAAAGAGGATGACTGCATGCCCACTTAAAGTATATGCTACATATTGGAAACAATAAAACTGCCTAACTGCTTGTAGCTGAGACCTAAAAGCACACAAAGGGATGGATACAAAGAAATTAAAATAGAGAAAAGGCACTGTTGAGCAAAAAACACAATAGGCTTTATAAATTCTCAGCCAGTCATGTTAAAAGTACAATAAAAAGCAATAAAACACTGCTTTCTATACTTTAAAGATGGCTTCCACTTTGTGTGACACAATGTGTTGCATCACCATTTGTGTCACATTTTGCTGTGATGACAACGTGGCAACCATCTTGAAAATATAGAAAGCAATGGTACATTTTTTGCTACACTTTTAACATTACCCGTTCCCAGTTTGGCTTTGATATATCAGCAGAGTTGAAATGCCTACAGCGCTGACAAAGCCAAAAGCGGCTACCACCCTGGAGAGAGGATAACATCCAAGGCATCACCAATGCCACTGTCCGGCCTTTGGCATGCCACAATATGCAACAGAAAGGAGGATGATGCTCTCTGTATTGAAATCACAAAAATAGCTAGAGGTTCATAAGCATCAATTGAGATGTCTTGTATAATCAGTGTCAAATAGAGGGCAGTAGCATATCAAGAGTATGTATGAGTGAGCCTCAGCCACATGGTGTTCACAGAGACTGTTACAGAACACGAAAATCGCTTGTAGTTTTAGGTAGTACCTTCTACGTCTTCAAAATACTTGCACAAAAGCTTTTTTTTTCTTGTTGATGGAGCTATTCTTGACCCTCTTGTAATGAATCTTAAGTGTCCTCGCAACTAGTGCAGACCTAACAATCCCCCCAGCAAAGAATCAATTAGCAGGGATACTGTTAAATGATTAGCAGCAGCATCTGATCCTGGAGCTTCTCAAGCCCCTTGAACACCAGACTGTTCAGAAGCATGTCCTGCCATTGAAGAGGCAACTCTCTCCATCAAGTCTGAGCCAAATATCTCTGATGGTGATGGCAAGAAACTCCTTCTAATAGTTCATAGAAACAGGTTAGGGAGGACTAACAATAATTCGGGGATAGAAAGATTTTTCTAATGTGCTTCTATCAGGGAAACATAGTCGAAGCTCATACATCTATTCCAGGTGTTTTAAAAGGATCACTGGCCTGCAAGTGGTAGGTAATTCAGATGGTGTCACAGAAGATGCCTGCTCTGTACATTGAGTGAGAGGTAGTTTTGTACCTGGCAAACCAATATATTGCAGCTAACTAACTCCCTCAGCCATCCATTCACCCTAGTTTATGTCAAAGGTATTCTATTATTTTTTGGGCACTTCCCTAGGTTGTGCTGCAGGTTGTCCTATATAACAGAGGACTCCAAGGAAGAATCCTTCATGAAAAAGATGGGTGATGGCACAGACTGTCAATAACAAATTTAGCTCAGCAGATCCAAGTTAGTACTCCCATGTTATCCGGGCATGGCAGATATCATCTTTAAAGCTCTGAGACAGTGGATGGTTAGAAGAGGATAGTTAAATGAGAGAAGAGGTATAAACCCCTCCAGTCAGAAGTGTAAGAGAACAAAGCACAACATTTTAGCAAATCTCTTAGGAAGTTAGAGCAAGCCTCAATTCACAGCAAAGATAACAATCCTCGAATCCCAAAATAAAACTCAGCTCGAAACATAGCACAAAATTGATTTACTACAATGAAGACATCTCTGCTCAAAAAGGTCTGACAATCACACTAATAGCTTTTCCTCAGGATAGTGAAATTCTCAAAGAAAGAGCAAAACATAACTTGTTTTGAACTGATCAAATTAAATGTGATTGTATAGCTGTGAAAACTCCAGCTTCATCATTTAGTGACAACCTTCATGTATGCTAGAGAGTACAGCTCTCCTGCTTTTAAGCCAAGCCCTGCTGGATGAACTGTTAAACTGATGAGCTCTATGGCTCAGCACAAAGACTCACGCACAGTCATGACCCGCTCACTTCAGGTATACTGTGTGTCCGTTCAGATTGTCTTTTATTTCCTTCCTAGAAACTGGCAGAACCCATCAAGAGAGGACTAGGTCAGGACTGGTCTGTAGACCTATTTTGCCCTAGCGCATTCTAAGCTTTCTCTTTATGTAAAAAGTTGTGATGCTTATGCAGTGTTTTAGACTGAACAGTACTATCCTTGTCAGTTTTGTGCAGCAGAAGGTCTGCAAGCTGAGGTAGAGTTCTGGTGCTCAAATCTTCCAGTTCAGGCTGGAGCCCACAAAGCAGTATATTGAGCACAGGATAAGTCTGCTACAGATTATTAACCAACAGCTTTATTGGAGCACTTATTTGACACTTCACAGAACACATGGGCAGTTTTTAAATTCCTTTTTTGTGAAGGAGAAAGTTGTGAATGGAGCATCATAGATTTACTACTCTTAACTCGACATCCGGATACATTGAAAGCAGGTGGTTCCAGAACAAAGGCCTACAAACCCAATATAATGATACAACAACTCTTATAATGGAAGAGGAGCCATGTACAGAAGACTCACCTTTTCCAAAGAATCAAGAGAAATGCAGAAACAGTACCAGAATCATTTATCAAAAGAAAATACAAAAAATGCAAATCAACTGCGAAATCCAATCACAGATATACTGAATGACATGAAATTCCACAAACTGCTAAAGAGAAACTATACCCTTTGATAATATTTACTCAGTGTGAATCCCAAACACAGGCAATGAATATCAAACATATGATCAGCATTTACATGCTAGAGAACAAAACAGGCTGATACAGACAAACCTGGAAATGGGAAAATAAAATATATTTCATCATATTCTGCCCAAATATGAGGAAACAATTAACTAGTAATAAGGAGAATTGTCTCACCAGAAGACAAACTTCAGGAAGCTGAAATGTGAACAAAACATCTGAATCCTCATTAGAGGAGAATCAGACTTGGCAGAAATGACTGGAGAATACACTTTATCCTGTGCCTTTTTAAGAGGCCAATGAATTTAATGTAAAGTTATACTGTACTATCTATAAACCAAGAAAACATAGGCAATATGAGGAAAATAGTAAGCCATTTGAATTGAATTCAATTCAGTTCAATGAAATTAAATTAAATTCAATTCAATGGAGACAGAGTTGGATTCAGAAAGATCCCTACTGAGAGTTATCAAGTGCCCTTAATAAAGAGAGAGACCCAGAATAGTGAAGAAATATTGAGTGATAACAAGAGAGAGAATGAAAAGAAGGAGGGTGAGAGATGGTGAGGAGGAGAGAGAGAGATCACAGAGAAAGTAAAGAGTGTGACAGTGATTCTACTTTTGCAGAACTGTGACTTGGGACAACAGAACATCATAATGCAGGGGCTGTGCCACTTCTGCCAAATCAGTACTGTAATACCAAAATACCTAGTTAGCTCACAGTGCCTTATGAGCACTCCTAACCTCACAGAGTGGCAAGCAACTGTGGCAACTCAAAAAGCACAACACTCTAGCCCACTCTCAGGGAACTGTGGTGAAATAGGTCAGTCCTTTTCATACATTTTCTCAGTCATACATATCCATAGCAACAGTGAAAAAGACACAATAAAAGTACACAACACATGTATTGCAACTAACGTAGTCTATTATGAAGCAAATTAGATGGGATTACAATACTGGCAATAATTATATAAATCAGAATAGAAGTTAGAAAACTGTATAACACAAATAGTGCCACCATAATGCAAATGAAGTGGCCTAAGCCTATCCTGTTATGGTGTGTGCAGTAAGACTATTATTATTAATATTAGTGATCTATGGGAGTAGCAAACCCCATACCTCTGTTGCGTAGACAGTGGTCCTCATAGGGAAGTGTAAACCTAGTTTGCACAAGCTGCATGTCCTGGAGTGCACCTGTTCGACAGACTTGTCAGATCTGCTAGAATCCTCCTCTCTAAAGCTAAACACTACGGGACCTAATTTATAACATTATCTTGATACTGTGAAAAGCTACTGTGTTATGTATGTAGGAGCCTGGGAACGATTCCTGGTCAGACAGAAAACAACACCTGCCACTTGTTGTGCCCACTGAGGACTCGGAGAGTGTATAGACAGAATCCCAAGAGAGTGGCTGCACAACAAGTGACATTTCAGTGTGTCTCAAAACAATGACACGAAAGAAAAATGTGCAATGTACAACAGTGCGAGCGGAATCATCATAATTACTAGAGTGCTACGAAATGAGGCATAACTATAGTGAGTCCACAAATGGTCCTCATGACAAGAGTACCATCCACAGAGGGAAAGAGGAAGAGAAAAAGTGAGCAAGAGAGGGAGAGTAAACAAGAGACCTCCAAAGAGAGGGTGAACATTTGGCACACATAAGAGAGTGGGAAATGAGAAATCAACAGAAAGACAGAGGGGGCACCATGAACCATTGAATGTGCAAGGGTAGTTGAGGGACCCACAGGTACAAGAGAGTCCCATTGGAAAGAGAGGATGGGTGAGAATGAGCGAGAAAGAATAGAAGGGTGATATAGATATTAATAAACAAGGAAAGAGTAAAAGGTAGAGCCAGTAGAAAAGAGAAAGGGGGAAGAGAATGAGAAAGAAAGAAGGGAGAGTAAAAAAAGCTAGAGGTAGAGAGTAATGACCATAAAAAGGACACCCATATGGAGGGAGAGAGCAAGAAAAAGGAACGTGAGAGAGAGAGAGTGAGAGGATGTAACAAAGAAAAGGTAAAAGAGACCCTGGGGAGGAAAGGACGAAAGAGAGAGAATAATAGACCCAGAAAACTGTAGAGAAACCAGAGTGTGACAGCATGAATAACAAATTAACCCTCTTTCCATGGAGATGTTATTCACCAGATTGGTGAGCACCTGTCTCGTTTTCTTCTATTTCAAACCCCACTGTAGAAAATGGTTGCATCTTAAAATATGACCAAAAAAATGTCAAAAAAACACTATAAAAATGTAGCCTTGCGCATAGGAGGAACAATTGGCAGGCATATAGCTATTTAAAATCTGCCGAAGCTGTGTTTTGAAGGGTCACAATTAATGGGTGCTGCAGACATCTATGCAGTGTGCAGCAGCACTCTACTGTGCGCTCCCACCCTTGAGGATCCCATCCAACACTTGAAGGCTCTGATTACGACAGAATTAATGTTGTGCCATTAAGAACGCATTGCTGTTACGTATCACTTGCTCTGTGATTTCGTCCTAAGGGACATTTTATCTAAAGTACTTTACAGTTATTTCCTTCTGGGGACAGGTTTTAATTGCAGTTGTGTGAGCAAAGACGGACTGCTTCAGTCAATTGTCATCAATGAGCTCGCCAACCGAAGCGAATGAGTGGAGAGGGCGCCTTGATATATTGTTCGCACCAAATAAATGTCTACCAGGCAGACACATCACAAAATGGCCGATGCTCAATTAACTCTACAGAATGCTTTGCGTGCAGTCTCATTTGCATTGAAATAAGTGATAAATGCTGAGGTCTGCAAACAAAGGCACCGTGTTGGTTAAAAAAAACTGGAGATTGCAGGCAGGCGTTCACGCAGTGATCTGAAGTGACAAATGTGCGCCAGTGTGACATTTACGTTCTACAGACTCCTAACAACTGTGTTCCGTCTTCAGACAGAGAATCTTTCCAAGGGAATCTTTGACACCGTGATCATCATCCAGGCTATTAAAGACTAAAACCTAATTGGGAAGAGGAAAACAAACTCGCCAAACCTTGGTGTGCGAGACACTTTAACTGCAGGGAACAGAAAGGTGATTCGTGCTCGGCGACAAGCCTGTGAGGTTCTGGGCTCTAGGCTAGGGTGACCAGAATGTTAAAGTCAAAAAACGGGACATTGCGTAACAATCGAAAAGGGACTACAATTGTACTTCAACCGAGCACGCAGAATGACAGCACTCATCAGCATAAAGGTAAAGCAGAGGCACCAAGAACATAAATAAAATGCATTGGGAGAGAATGAATGCATAAGACTCGGTTACTTCTGTGTAAAAGGCCGCTTTATTGGAAAAGGTGCCCCTGACAACTACCCCCCTTACAAAACTAAAACCTCACTAGACAATGAAATAACCTGACCCCTGTCCCTCCCCCTCCCCTACCCGGCCCTCCCCCCTCCTCTCGTTTCTTTAATTTTCCCGTCCTACCATCTACTTTTGAACCTGTCCGCTAATGAGCAGTCCCCTGCCTGTCATATCTAAGTAATGCTCCTTCCCCTCTAATACCTAAATTGCCCTGCCAACTCCGTCCTCCACCCGAGCTTTTAATAGCTGCCCTTCAGCTGCCACCGCCATGGCACGAACCTGTCCAAAGCGACACCCTACTAAGCTCAGACACACCTGTTCCAACAAATACGCCTAATAAATGGGAGGGAGGGAGGGGAAAAAGAAACCCTGCCACACTAAACCACCCTGGCCACCAGGTCACCTTCGCAAAATGGTGCCGGTGGCCACAAGATGTCCGGCTTTATTGCCGGACGGCCCACCAAGACAGGCAGCCCCTGGGCCCAAACGAGTAAAGGGAGAAACCATCTCTCCCAAAGATCCCCGGGGGGGAACTCCTCGTTCCTCCTCCTCCCCCCCGGGACCCGCATTTTTAAAGCCAGCATCATGCTTATAATTAAATTGGTTTCTTGTGACAGCTGCTAACTATCCCTGCTTTTGAATACATAAAAAGGCACTTTCCACCGTTTTCAGTCAACCCTCTCTAAAAACCGGGACATGAACTAAATTTTCCGAAATTTGCAGGGACAGCTGGTGAAAAACTGGGATTGTCCTGGCAAATCCGGGAGGCTTGGCCACCATACCCTATGCCTGCATGTTACAATTAATGACCCCACAGACACTGGTAGGTAGGATGGAGAACTGGTCCCGGGCACATGTTTCCCCCGTATTTCCGGCCCCTTTTATTAGTAGGTGTCACATCACGCCTGTTTTGGATGGGAGTTAGGTGGGTGTAAGACAAGCCCTTGGAGAGTGGCGACAAACAGTTGACTAACTTCATGAAGCTGAAGGATGAACAGAACATCTGAATCCTCATTAGAGGAGAACCAGATATGGCATAAATGAATGGAGAATACACTTCAGCCTGTGACACTTTAAGAGGCCAATGACTTAAATGTAAAGATATATGGCAGGCCACCACATCCCTCCAAAAATCCAAATGAAAGGACAATATGTCCAACCTGTGGGAATAAACAAAACAAACTAGACACCACTGAGTCACTCAATTTCTAGAGTCAATGAGCAGGACAGCCATGGACAAGTTGACAAGTGCAGCTAGGGGGCACCCAGACATCACCGCTCACATCCATAATTTAACTAGATGATTCTGGACACAAACACAGGTGTGGATTGAGTCCGGACCTTTCGACGGCCTATCGGTTGGGTTCAAGTCCGGACCTTTCGACGGCCTATCGGTTGGGTTCAAGTCCACCCATAAAATGTTGGTCAGTCCTGCCTGCTCTCACTGTGGTGCAGTAGATATCAACAGTTCAAAATAGGGAGGATCAGGAGCATGGGAGAAGTCCACTGCAGAACTTTCTCTTGGGGTGTTCTGACTCAGTGAAGGACAATCTTGTAAGAACTGAGACTGCATGGACGATGTTTAGGCGTCTTCCTATGATGCCCAGTGCCTCCCAGTACCTGTCAGTAGAGGAGCTTCAGGCCCATCTCTTGTGCATAGATTCCCGTAAGGCCCTTTCTCATAGGTCATCACGGGACCACGTGGAATGTGGTGGGCTGCATGTGAGCACGTGGGGGAGGCTTCAGGACTGCCAACAGAGCCACGGCCGAGTCGCTTGTGCAACCCCAAAGGTAGATGATTCATGGTCTTGTGTGCTCCCCAACAGAACTCAGGTGCACGTGGGGCTAGCTGATAGTGATGAAACAGAAAAAGAAAGACTAACAAACATTCATATATTATGTAACAAAATTGTATAAGACAATGTGATTTTAGCAAAGAAAAATAATGTATGTAGAAAATGTGCCCACGAAGTAGATCGCCATTTAGTATAAACAAGCTTAATTAATCATGAAAATCGACAAATGCATGAATATGTCATAATTGCAGCTATATTTTATGATTTTCTTGTTGAAACTGTTATATGCTTAGCTTACATTTAGTAGAGGCTTTGGCCTAGTTGCCTGGTCTCAACTTTAACTGCGTCGTTTTCACTTGTATTAACAAAGATGTGTTTTAAACCTTTAAGAGCTGTATTTTTCCAGTAGAATGACTAATACCCTTATCTCAAGGTTGCGTGCTAGGCAACTTTCATCCCCTTTGAAGCAAGGTCAGTTTTTGCAGGTGCAGACAATAAAGACACTGATGCAGAATTAATTGGCAACTTTGTTGCTACTTGTGTTCCAAAACTCCAAGGACACCTTCTGCGTAGATGAGTATTAAGAGAAAAGACACTATTCATTGGTCAAAGAGAAATCACCCCATGGACCCTCCAATGGAAGAACCTGAAGAATTTGGAACTTTTCTTACTTAAACCCACCGGACAAAGAGAAGACAGCCATTTTATTCACGCCACCTTTTGAGACGCCATTTTGATGCCATTTGCCACTTTTACCTTAATGACACTTTGATGCTTTTTCTCTATCCCAGAGAGAGAGAGAGACTCCAAAGAATTCTCACCCTAGAGACTTTAACTTTAACTTTACCCCGTTTTGCCCATACGATAACGTTTGCCCCATTTTCCTTGCTGCTGCAAGGAAAATTTGCCTTTAACTTTGCCCTCCTTTGGAGAAGCCCCATGCTGATTGAACTGGTACCTGAAGGACGAAGACTTACCTTGAATGCTGATTGTATTTGGTAATTATGAAAGGATAAATGTATTATTTGTTGTATTTTCCTTCTTAGCTACGAACTGCTTATTTTGACAGAGCCCAAGCTAGAAGTTTTCTAAATTTATGTTGACTAAATTTGTTTTGCATGAAGCCCCACATGCCAATGCTAATCAGAGGTTAGTTGAGGTATCTATTTAATGCACCATGCTGAATTGAAATCTTGTTATGCTGACCAATGTATGCAATTAGTCAAATTCAGTTACTTTTATTAGTGATTTGCATTGCTATAGCCGAGTGCATTATAATCCAAATTTTGCGTAGATTGCGTTTCTTCTGTCTTTATGGACAGCTAGTAATGTTCGTATACGTATATCATTTGATTTTGAGACTCACTTATATTGTGTTAGCTTTGTTAATATAGGGAAATAAACTCATTAACTTTTAAGAAACAGGTGTGGTTATTCATGACTGAAAGGTCATGGTGTGTCTAATTACTGATTTTCTGTTTAACTAATTTATTGATTGATTACTAATCGAGTATTGGTTATTGATTATAAATGATTATTGATTATCGATTTGAGGGATCCGACAATTCTTTGGATGAGGAGAACTCAACCCGGTCAAAAGATTCACCGACCTCCGGCGTGTCCAAGCATAAGTAATTTATAAGGACTGGACGTGCTATCAATAGTCTCTGGATGAATGGTCTCTCACGGTGCCAAGTGCCTTCTTGGTCTCTTGGTGGTTTGCAGGAATAAGGCTCCATTCTGGTGGTGATACGCTATTTTGGTAGATACAATGATACATGTGGCATGATGGTGTTGTTGTCATTAGGGAGTGATCATGACTGGAGGGTCTTCACAGGCCCATAGCTCAGTGTATTGCTGGTGCTGTTCTTCATCTGCAGCATGTGTGAAGGATGCCATCATTCATCAAGCTGCCAGTGACTGTGTCCAGATGATTGCACTGGAAGTGTGGGGCAGATGCACAGTTCATGCATATATGCAGCTCACTTTCGGTTCTCCAGCTGGGCTGTCACCGGTCACACCACCCCTTATCAGTGGCTTGCTTGTGCTGGTAGGTGCACTCTTATGTAGTCATACAAATCCTCAGTCTTGTCACTTTTGATCAGTTCTCCTGCACACCTGTGGTCGTCAGGTGCTTTAGTGTGACAGGTCTGGTCACTCACCCTTCTCTCCTCTTCTATTTCAGCTCTCCTTTGCAATGTGATATTGTGCCACATGTCACATGTGTTATCTTTTTCTTTCTGGTCCTAGGTTGCATCAGGCCACATGTTATTTCTGTTCATGTCTTCTTCGGGTGCGGTGTGGCATCAGTATGCTATGGCTTAACATATGCATGTGATTAGAGCACGTTAAGCAGAACATATTGCCTTGGTGGCAACATTCAACAGAAAATAGGTCTGATACAAACTCAAGAATTTTCATTCAATCACAGTGCAAACTGTCTCTGTACATGATCTGTACATCCAAAGTGGGTGTCTTTCCCAGGATCAACCTATGTTCCCATTGTAATTTCCAACAGCAACCTATCACTGTAAATGTCACATCTCAAAAATGTCCAATTGAAGATGAAATGGTGAAGGATCCTAAAACAGATTAACAAGGGAAAATATATGATTTCACATAAGGAAATTGGCTCAAATTATAAGTTAGGAAAACACATATACTTAGCACAAGCAAAGAGAATCTATGTCAAATAATGCAATAGTAATTGTAGAGAAACTTTGATCTACAAATATCTTTGCCTTGGACTTTGAACTGACCATTACTACCAAATTACCATCATAGACTGATAGGTTCAGTATGTCACAAGTTGTTCTGACATATGTTATAATCTGTAAAGGTACACTTACACTCAGGTGAAGAAGTGGTCAATAACATCTTGGCGTGGGTCAATTCCTTCCTCTTCATCACTGTCATCTTCACTGAGCATTTCAACATCCTCACCCGGTGGCTCTTCAGAGTCTCCATCCTCTGCAATGATTGGGATGTTCCGTCGCAGAGCGATGTTGTGAAGCATGCAGCAGGCAACCATGATTTATCACACCTTATCGGGTGAGAAGAGGAAGGCTCCACTTGTCTTGTCCAGACACCCGAATTGTGGCATTCAAGAGCCCAAAAGCCCTCTGCACTGGCCTCCGTGTTCTTCCATGTGCCACACTGAAGTGGACTTACCCTAGTGTTGTTGGATTCCTCAGCATTGTTAACAACCATGGTAATTTAGTATACGCTGAGTCTCCTACATGGAAGCAATACACTGATAAATTCAATTCATATCAAGCCATTGTACATTCATAAACTAGGATTGAAGCAAATGATCCTCAGGTCATATTGTACTTACCAGTAAGCCAGACCCTCTCAGGTCCAAGTTGTTACATTAGCAGATGTATGCTGCTGTTCTGTAGTACAAAGGAATCATGTGTTGACCCTAGAAAGTAGGCACCCACACTTGAGATATAGAAATCCGGTAAGCAGACAACTTAGACATTGATGGAATGGAAGCTCTTCTGATTGCGGTGGACCTGTTCCCTGGCATGTGGTGGCACCAAGGCACTATGTGTGCCATCAATTGGTCCAACCACATGTGGTAGGCCAAATAGAGCATACAAATCTCTCTTCGTTTTGGCCAAATTCTGATGTCTTGGAATCTGGATGAAGCTGTTGATATGCCTTATCATTGAAGTAAGGGCTTCTTGTAGCACACCACTGAAGGTGTCGCGCCGCGTGGTGCGGTGCGAGCCGAGTGTTCGGCCAAGCCGGGCGTTCGGCTCGTGCCGCACAGCGCGTTTCCAAAACACGGCGCGCCCCCAGCCTTTCCTGCACATTACGAGGCCCCAGAATTGGCATGGGGCCTCGCTCTGCTTTTCCTCACCGCATTTTTGGGGACTCCTGACCCCTCTTACCTGTTCTTGCTCTTTCTTTTTTCTTTTCTTCCTTCTTGGGTCTTTTTGTTGTACCTTCCTTTATGTCTTTTCCCCCTTCCCAGGTTACCCTTTTCTTCCCAGCATTCCTTGTTCCCTATTCTCTATGGTTCCTACTCTATTCTGTTCTATGTAGTTTTCCCTGTCTAAGATGGTGTCCTTTTACTTCCTGTGGTCACTTCCTGTTTTTTGGTATTTAAGGGATGTGTTTTCTTCTTGTCTTTGCGCTGCAGCACTTTCTGTTCAGATAGTGTCTTCGCTCCTGATTTCCTTGCCTTTCGGTTCTGGATTTCATCATTTCTGTGTTACCTGAATTTTGTTCTTTTTGATTCCTGTTCTTTTGTCCTTGTTTTCAGGAATCTTTCTGTTTGAAGGTTTTTTCCCCTTTTTTAAAGTTTTTTTTTCCCTCTGGCGCTATTTTCTGAAGGGCATGGTCTGTTCTTGGCGTCTCCATTGCCTACAGCACCGTGGCTACCAGAAAGAGTCGCCACCTTTTTGGGCCAAAGCCGAACACTGAAGACCCACGCCACTAGATCTGCAAATTCCAGGCGCAAGCAGCACGTGAGTCATGACAGATTGCAGCGCCAAACCTTTCCGACATCCTCAAACACCATGGATGACACAGTGGCGGCAGCTGCAGATCCTGATCAAACTCTTCTGACAACGATTCAGCAACAAGCTCAGGAATTGCAACAACTACGCAATGAAAATGCTGCGTTACGACAGGCTTTGGCTTTTCGCAGTAGTGATGTTCCGACTATCTCCGCGTCAACCCCTCATTTCTCCGGTGAACCAACCAAACTACGTGAATTCCTTGATGCATTAACGGTGTACTTCGCCTTCCGACCTACCCGATTCTCCCATGACAGGACAAAGGTGGGTTATCTTATCAGTGCTTTATCCGGTCCTGCCTTGGCCTGGGCAACCCCGATGGTATCATCCAACGACCCGGTATTGTCGGACTATTCCACCTTCGTGAACCGCTTCAAACAAATGTTTAGTCGTCCAGGATTGGAGGCCTCTGCGGAAGAAGCCTTATGCGACATCCAACAAGGCTCACAAGATGTCCTTCAATATATAACACGTTTTTGTCAGCTAGCGGCAGAGACCACCTGGGTGGAACGTACTCTGGTGACTTTGTTTCGTAGAGGACTCAAAGAAGAAATAAAAGATGAATTGGTACATTCCACCAGAGTGGAAGATCTTCGTGGCCTGATGGATCAAGCACTTTCCATCGAGTACCGTCTTCAGGAACGGAGATCGGAGAAGAGAAGGAGTAGAGGGTCTTCCCAGCCAAGCACTTCACGAGCTTATCTGCATCGTTCTGAGGAACCTCGCCCTCCTGCTAGAGACATCGAAGGGGAACCCATGCAGGTGGATACTACTCGAGGCCCGCTCTCCGCTAGCGAGCGAGAAGACAGACGTAAGAAAGGGTTGTGCCTGTACTGTGGTTCTGCTGGTCAAATGCTTCGTACCTGTCCTGTACGTCCACCCAGGCCATCGGGAAACGCCACTTCCCGTCCTCTGTAAGAAGGGAGGGGACGGGATCATCGGCCATACCTTCCATCAGCTCCTTTAATGACAATACGACATCCTTGTTCATATCACCTGTCATGTTACAACTTCCTGACGGCCGTCAAGAAAAGACTATGGCATTACTAGATTGTGGTGCTATTGGTATTTCCATGGATAAGACGTGGGCCGCTACTCAACAAGTTCCTACACAACCTAAAGAAATTCCAGAACAAGTGCACACAGTGGATGGATCCTTGATATCCTCTGGTCCAGTTGATACTACAACCCTGATGTTAAGTTTACAGATCGGGAACCATCAAGAACACATCTCCTTTGATCTCATAACGTCCCCCAACCATACCATCATTCTTGGAATTCCGTGGTTCATCAGACATAATCCGTATGTGAATTGGGTAACCCGGACTGTTTCCTTGTCTTCACAATTTTGTCATGAGAACTGTTTTGCTTCCGACAAGTATTGCTCACCGAAAAGATCCATATTTACTGAAGGTACTACCGGTTATTCCATTAATACTGTCCAAGGAGTCCCTGAACACTATTTGGAGTTTCAAGATGTGTTCCAAAAACCATCCAAACCTGTGTTACCTCCACATTGAGACTACGATTGTGCTATTCCCTTGGAACCCGGCACCATCGTTCCTTTTGGGAGGATGTATTCCCTCACGGAACCCGAAAAGGAAGTTCTAAAAGAGTATCTGGAAGAAAATGTACAGAGTGGTCTTATTGTTCCATCGTCTTCTCCGGCCGGGGCTCCTCTCTTTTTTGTACCCAAAAAGACAAAGGATCTTCGTCCTTGCCTGGATTTTCGAGGCCTGAATAAGATAACTATTAAAGATCATTATCCTTTGCCTCTCATCAGGGATATTCTAGAAGCAGTCAGAGGGGCTCAACGTTTTACCAAACTAGATCTACGAGGAGCCTACCACCTTTTACGCATTAAAGAAGGAGACGAGTGGAAGACAGCTTTCAGGACCCCATTTGGTCACTTTGAATACAAGGTTATGCCTTTTGGTCTCACTAATGCCCCCGCAATCTTCCAGAGATTTATGGACTCAGTGTTTTCTGACCTTCTGAACCAGACAGTTGTAATTTACTTAGATGATATTCTTATTTACTCTAGAAATCCCGAACTCCATTCTTTCCATGTGAAACAAGTCCTTCAAAGACTCCGGGCACATCAACTATTTTGCAAACCAGAAAAGTGTGAGTTCGACAAAACGGAAGTCAAATATCTGGGTTATCATTTAAGTCCCACCGGCATAGCTATGGATCAAGAAAAGGTACAAGCTATTCTAGATTGGCCTTCTCCTTCCTCTATTAAAGAAACACAATGTTTTCTAGGATTAGCAAACTTTTATCGGCAGTTCATCTTAGACTTTGCGAAACAGACCAGTCACATAACTCACACTTTAAAGAAGGAAAATTTAACGAAAGGGTTTGTCTGGACTAAGGCGGCTGAAACAGCTTTTCAAGATTTAAAGAGGGCTTTCACTCAAGCCCCCATCTTAAGACATCCAGATACCAACAAACAATTTATTGTTGTCACCGATGCTTCCGAAAGAGCCATCGGAGCTGTCTTACTCCAACAACAAGAGGATGATGGTCTTGAACATCCTGTTTTCTATTTGTCTCATATACTCTCTACCGCAGAACAACATTACTCAGTACTTGAAAGGGAATTATTGGCTCTGAAAACAGCCTGCCTAGAATGGAGACAGTTTCTGATGGGTTCCAAGGAGCCTTTTGAGGTGAGAACAGACCACCGTAACCTACAATGTTTACGAAATTTTGTATGCCAGAATAGTCGCCAGGCTCGTTGGGCCTTTTTCTTCAGCCAGTATGATTTTTACATCACTTATATTCCTGGATCCCAAAACATTCTGGCTGATGCTCTGTCTCGCCGTTATCCAGATTGTACTCCTTCCCCATCTCAGTATCTACTGGAACCTAGTAAGATCATTGGAGTGGCTCAGTCTTTTCTGGAGGAGGTACAACTGGAATACGCCAGCCTATCTGACCACGAAGTAGAGAAACTAAGACCTTTATTAAGTAAGAGACAAGGATATTATTATTATCAGAACCTGTTATTCCTCCCTACTAACAGAGTTAAAGAAAAAGCATTACAAATGTGCCATGATTCACCGGTTGCTGGTCATAGAGGCATCAAGGCCACACAAGAACTTCTTTCGCGATTTTTCTGGTGGCCTACCTGGAAGCTGGATGTTGAAAGATACGTTCAGGCTTGTCCCATATGTGCTCAAGTCAAGATTCCCCGTACCAGACCTGCAGGATTGCTACAGCCTTTGCCTGTTCCGCCAGCTCCATGGCACACCATCTCTACTGATTTCATGTGTTCACTCCCACCATCAGCAGGAAACCGAGTTATCATGGTCACTGTGGATTCCTTTACTAAGATGGCTCAGTTCACTGCCCTGAAAAAGCTACCTACATCCCAAGAACTAAGCCAGATATTTATCGATCATATCTTCCGTCTCCATGGACTCCCACATACCATTATATCTGATAGAGAACCTCAGTACATTTCCCGGTTTTGGAGGTATTTTTGTAAAACACTTAATATCAATAGAGCCCTGTCATCGGGGTTCCATCCTCAGACCAATGGACAGACCGAGCGTCTGAACCAAGGATTAGAGCAATACCTTCGCTGTTTTTGCAATTCTACCCAAAGCAACTGGAACACTTATCTCCCTATTGCTGAATTTTCCTACAATAATACTGTCCATAGTGCCTCCAAGGTCACTCCTTTTTTCTGTTCTTATGGCTTTCATCCTACCTCTTTTCCTACTTCTCCTCGATCCACCTCTCCTCTGCCCGCTATTACTTATCTCTCCAAACAACTTCTACAAATCCATAGACTAATTCGATCCAATTTGTTACACACCAAGAGATATATGAAGAAAGCAGCAGACAAGAAACGTAGGACCACTCCAGACTATCACCTGCAAGATAAAGTCTGGCTTTCATCCAAATTCTTACCCTCACGTCTTTCTCAGAACAAGTTCACACCTCGCTACTACGGGCCTTTCCGTATTCTTCAGTTGATTAATCCTGTCACTGTCCGTCTTCACTTGCCTCATACATGGAAGATTCATCCAGTCTTTCATGTTTCCCAGCTCAAACCTTATGTACCTGACCCTTACTCTCGTCAGTTCCCTTGTCCTCCTCCTGTACTAGTGGATGATGTTCATGAATATGAGGTACAGGAAATTTGTGACTCTCGTCTTTTTCACAAACGTCTTCAGTATCTGATTCATTGGAAGGGTTATCCTCTCAGTGAATGCTCTTGGGAAGATGCATCTTCTGTTCATGCACCTCTTCTGATTCAACGCTTTCACCGTTTATTTCCTCTCAAACCTGGACATTCGGGAGGGGGACCTACTGTCGCGCCGCGTGGTGCAGCGCGAGCCGAGTGTTCGGCGCAAGCCGGGCGTTCGGCTCGGGCCGCACAGCGCGTTTCCAAAACGCGGCGCGCCCCCAGCCTTTCCTGCACATTACGAGGCCCCAGAATTGGCATGGGGCCTCGCTCTGCTTTTCCTCACCGCATTTTTGGGGACTCCTGACCCCTCTTACCTGTTCTTGCTCTTTCTTTTTTCTTTTCTTCCTTCTTGGGTCTTTTTGTTGTGCCTTCCTTTATGTCTTTTCCCCCTTCCCAGGTTACCCTTTTCTTCCCAGCATTCCTTGTTCCCTATTCTCTATGGTTCCTACTCTATTCTGTTCTATGTAGTTTTCCCTATCTAAGATGGTGTCCTTTTACTTCCTGTGGGTCACTTCCTGTTTTTTGGTATTTAAGGGATGTGTTTTCTTCTTGTTTTTGCGCTGCAACACTTTCTGTTCGGATAGTGTCTTCGCTCCTGATTTCCTTGCCTTTCGGTTCTGGATTTCGTCATTTCTGTGTTACCTGAATTTTGTTCTTTTTGATTCCTGTTCTTTTGTCCTTGTTTTCAGGAATCTTTCTGTTTGGAGGTTTTTTCCCCTTTTTTAAAGGTTTTTTTTCCCTCTGGCGCTATTTTCTGAAGGGCACGGTCTGTTCTTGGCGTCTCCATTGCCTACAGCACCGTGGCTACCAGAAAGAGTCGCCACCTTTTTGGGCCAAAGCCGAACACTGAAGACCCACGCCACTAGATCTGCAAATTCCAGGCGCAAGCAGCACGTGAGTCGTGACAGAAGGTTGACTGTGACATGCGGTCAGATACTGCCACAGTGTCTTGGAGAGATAAGTAGCCCCAAAAAGAAGTACTGCCTTGAGATTTACTACTGGGGTTATTGCTGGTGTGTTCCTATTGTGATGCAGGAGATCAGACTCAACCTGGTGACACAAATCCAGGATAGTTTGTCTATTTAATCTGAATTTCTTTATGATGTCCCTTTCCTCCATGGTGGCAAGGTTTGGAAATAGTCGGAAGACTTGAGGCCATCATCTTCTACTCATTCTTGGGTTGAGTGCTGGTGATGCACAAACAATTTAATAATACACAGCTTAAAATGGTGGGTGCCTGATCTTGAATGTCAGGACATTGGGTCTCTGATGGCCGTGGGAAGAAGCTGACCACATAGAAGGTGTAACACTCCACTAGGGTCACAGCCATAGGCTAACATGTGTGACAGCTGTACCCGAAAATCACTGCCTGTGTCAGTCTCCATCATGGATTGCATACGCTGTGTACTTGTGCACAGCATATAAAAAAAAAGCTCACTTGCCTCCTAACACTGCAGTGAACAACACCTCTTCAACTATTGCTGCTGTTACTGAACTCTGGGAGCCAGGATGCCAGGCAAAGAAGGTGACAGGGCCCCTGCCTTCTCCCCTGAGGAATTGGTATCTCTCACCAGGGAGGTCCTGTCACTGAACAGCCCCTTATTTCCAGGGGCCAGTAGACACTGTACCACTGGTATAAATGAAAACACACAGACCATGTCAAAATAACTGAAATGTAAAGTGCAAGAAGAATCTTTAAAGTTATGGAGTTGGCTGATGCTGTTATGTCAAGTGAAATTACAGCCCATGTTTTGAAACAAGAGTATCTGTATGTTATAAACATGTCATGGTGCCACATATGGGTAAATGTATTTCCTGTGCTGCAAGTCTATATGACTCAGGCTCTCATTCATCCATACAAGTATGTTCCATTACTACACACTCACCTGTTCATACATCATCCAAAACCAGGCTCTTTCTGACACATGGCAGCACTTCCGTACTGTCCTTAGTCACTGTATGTGGTGCAAACTATATTATCTGGCTCTTAGAAGTTTAGGCATAAAGCCAATGTAGCTGTGTGTGGGGTTATGTACAAATAATGTAAAGGTTGTTTAGCCTTTAGTGGCGCACAATGATTTGGATTAATCATGACTGGGTCTCACTGAAGCAAAGGTTTCATAACCCTGGCCTAAATTATGTTTTTGGCCTCGACTGTGGTAACATGAGGAGATAGAAAATGTGTAGGCTACTGAAAAGATCACTGCAAATTTGTTTTTCCTACCTAGGAACTTTTACATGTTTGAAAATAGTCTGTACTGACTGTTTTGGGAATCTGTGTGAGAGATGCACAACAAACAAACGTATTTCAGACCACTACATACACACAAAATCACAAAAAAACTCTTTTGTTGTTATTTTTCCTCATCCATACAGGTCAATGCCCATCAAATGTTTGACATTTGGAAGTCTATCTCCAAGAAGGTGTGGACCCTATGACCTATGATGCTGGATCAGAAAGTCAGCCGAAGCCCAGCTATGCCAGTCCTCCCAATGAAGCAAGCAGGTGCGCCACACCCTGACACCCCTAATGGCTCACGTCCTTGTTGTGGCCTACCCAAGCTTGATAAGCAGTTGAGGGTCCAACAGCAGCATCAAGGTGATGAGTTGTTGTTTGTAGCTATATTTGTTATCTAACCTTTTTCAGTTACAGCAATGTTGGATGGCATCAACATGATGGTTGACACACATCCAAAGAACATGAGGATTACTGGAGGTGGAAGTTTTTCAGATGATGTCTGATGCTCTGTTTGGTGTATTGATTTGTGCTAAAGATTTCCAATACATTCATCACAAGCCAAGTACGGTTTTGAGCAGACACATGACTGCATGTGGAAAAAATGGTACCTGCATTTTTTTTTAATGTTATGAGGGACAGTTTTACCAAATATGCCCCATTTGAGGATTGGTTCAGGTGGATGCTCCATCACAAATGTGAGTAGGTAATGTTGGCTCTTTTACTGGTGACATGGCATACTAAGCACTTATGATACAGTTGATGTTTCAGACTTTACATTGGTGAGTTGGTACAATGAAAACAAGATAATGAGCATCTGGTCCAAAAGCACTGGAAATGTGTACAATGGCATCATTCCTTATTTGAAACATGTTAGAAATATGTTTTCACAGCAAGATTGCAGTCAATTCATATAGACAGTAGCAGACTGGCACAAAGCCTTAGTACTTCTCAAATGTGCATGTGAGCCTGTCTGTGTCAACCAACATGAATTAGTAAGCCAAACTGTATTGTTTGAAACAGACAGGAAAGTGTCCACATTGGTGACAGAGTTACATGTACCCCAAACAGCATTTTAGTGTCCTTAGAAATGCCCAGATGAGAAATCAATGATGATGGGAAATGTGATACACAAAGGGACATTTTCAGATGGAGGGTTACATCACATAGATTTTGAAGTAGCCCATTTTGAAAAGTCAACATCAGGCCCAAAACATGACTCTTTTGGAAATGTGAATGATTAGAAATGTATCAAGGCCTATGTATTTACTCATGCTGTCGAAGCCATTTGTCAATCCATCACAAACATATTTTAGTAAATGTCTTCAACAGCATAGGTATGTACATAGTGGTAATCCATTGCGAAGCTCGTTCAATACAACAGTGCAGAGAAGGGTCAGTATCAGGAGGGAAGAAGCTGGCCACTGTGGTTCTGGTGCAGACACCACTGACACCACTTTTGACTATGGCGCAGTGGACACAGGTGAAGATTCTTGACGGTGACAGCAGTTAGTCAGCGGTCTTTTGTCTATGGTGACCACCAGCATCTAATTTCAATGGGTGTTCTATGAAGGCGGCAGATGGGAAAACCGATGGAAAATAGACAGCAGGACCGTTACCATCAAAATCTAAATCAGGCCCTTAATCTCTTTCATGGAAGTCAGAAATCTCCAGAGAGAACTTTAGCTGATGAGGGCTTCCACCTGAAAGGAGCCGCTGAACAGGATTTGCCACTGCGGTTAAGAACATAGTGGGACCTAGCACAGATTCAAGTTTCCGGTGATGCACCTTGGGCGTATTGCAGGCAGGTAGGTTCCAGCCTCCTCTTGGTTCTCAGGGCACATTTTGGGTGAAAAGTCACAAGTTTTGGCTTTTGGATATCTGGTCACCTTTAGCACCACCAAGACTGGAGGGGTACCACTTGGATGGTCAGGATTCACTCAAGCTGGGTGCAGGTGCGGGTTCAGGATGATTGGAGCCTTTTCTTTCCCTGAGTTCTGATCAGAAGACCAGCCAAAGAGCCCTTAAAGTCACTGTGGAAGTCCTATGTTCAAGCAGAAAAGCAGGTCCAAAGCATCAGGGCAGTCCTCTTGGTGCAGCAAGACAGTCCTCTGAAGTACACAGCAGGCCACAGGCAGCAGGGCAGTTTTCTGAGAATCCTCCAGAGGTCCAGGTGTGAGCTGAAGTGTGTCTCTGAAGGTCCTAAATTTATACCTGGTGCCAGTGTTGAAGTGGGAGAAAATTCTAGAGTTCCCCCAACAGATGATGTTGGAATTTCATTCATTCATACCATTGTCCTAGGATGTCTGGGGGCACAAATGGCTAGTGTGGAGTTCTTTGTGCATGGGCTGAGGCAGCTGCTTTGAACTGCAGGTGGGGCTGTGCACAGCTCTGCCCCCCATCCTGCCAGGATGGCCCATCCTGCCAACACTCAGTCCTCAATCTGGTAAGAATACACAAAGGCCTACTACATCTAATCATGTGACCCAGCAAACAGGCTGCAGACATTAAATGGTTAGGACAAAAAAATGTAAACATTCTAAATGTGGCATTTTCAGAAATCCGGACTTACGGTTAAAGAGGATTTTGAATTATGATTCTCTAGATACCGAACATGACATTTCTGCCTGCTTTCAAACAAAAGTTATCACTTATTAAATGTAATATAGTAACTCAATGTTATCCCATGGCAGAGGTAGGCCTCACAGTAGTGAAAAAAGAAATTGTGAATTTTTCACTACCAGAATATGTAAAACTTAAAAGTACACATCCAGCTTTTTAAATGCAATGCGCCCTGCTATATTGGCTGTTTAGGACCAACTCTAGGGGTGCCTTATAAGTATTAAGAAGAGAGTTTGAGGCTTTTCAAAAGTTGAATTGGTGGTTTAAAACTACATATGGGCTGCAATGGCAGGCTTTAGACAAGTTTTAAGATGCTATTTAATTGGGTACGCAGGGCCGGCTTTAGTACACAATTCTTCATGTTGCAATTAGTGTGTTTTGTCAGGTGCCATTGACCTATCGGTTCCAATTCGAGGGTCTTGACATAGCTAGTCAACACACTAATTTCAACACGAAGAATTGTGTTTATATGATTACATGTCCTTGTGGTTTACGATACGTTGGGATGACCTCCAGACCCGTTAAAATACGGATCAATGAACATAGGAGCAACATCAGATGCGGACGTGTCACCACGAAATTATGTGCCCACTTCCTAGAGACACCTCATAGTCCAGACGACTTACGCTGGGTGGTCTTGGAATCCCCCAGATTTTTCAATGACTCTTCATACTCACTGTTCAGACTCGAACAACGTTGGGTATTCAAACTTCACACTAATACCAATGGTTTGAACAATGACATTCCATGGATATCATTGTCCCGGTAGTTCCTTCCTGACAAAGTGGACGGTCCCTGGGCTCTTTCATTATGTAATCGACCCACCAGTGTTTATTTTCTAACTAGCTATACACAATCCTCAGACTTCCACTGAAGCCCATGGTCTTTTCTAGACATGGTATATGACAGGCCCTACCATCATAGAGGTATTCTAGAGGTCTCTACGGATCTCTTCAGCCAATTACCTAATAGGCTACGCATTATGTGAATTGGCGACAAGGGAATCACTCATATGGCTGTGAGTGTTTCTCTTTATATCTAACTTTTATAGCCATCGCCACCACTTCTGTTACAGCAAGAATTAACTGACCTCAGTGACGGACAGGCACTTTCCTCTACTGATGTGTTTATAAAATAGATAATTCCTTTTGTAATTTCATTTATTAGTACCCTTGATACAAATATAGCTAGCACCAAATGCAGTTATCCCAATATGGCCGCCAACAATACCTACTTGGTTGCCCCTTCTTTCTTTCTAAGATGGACTGCACTCTGGTTCAGTCGTTTTCTGTTTCTACAACTAAAATATCACGTGACGCGGAAGAACGTTGTCTCCGCGTCGCATTTTACTTTAAATACAACCAGTGCACTCCCGATCAATGTATTTCCGGGAAAGCACGCCGCGGGTAGGTGCAACGGACCGTTACCGCCAGTATACAATTAAGTGGCCTTTGAACACAAAGGTGCCTTTCTTTACGACTCTAATACTAGGTCACGTAAGAAAGCAGACTCCTTCTACATTAATTCATACAGTGTTGACTAAGTGTTTGGGCGCATAGCGCCGCATGTCACGCTCGTCTTTGATTTTTCCTCGTTGCTCTCAGATGCCTCCCCAGTGCGGCGCCGGTCTTAAAAATCCTCCAGATGACCGGCAATAGGCTATCTCCCTCAGGCGCTACATGGAGTTATTCCTGGCCTCTTGAAGAGCTGGGAACATTCGTGAAGTTATTCCCTAGACGCTAGAGGCACTGTCATTTACTGCAGTCTGGTGAAGTCGCCTTTGACTACATGACTAAAATTGACACGTAGCTAGAGAAAGAGCTTTAGGATGCACCTATAATTTTTGGCATCGGTGAACTGGGAAATAAAGCTGGTTGACATTATTTTTACATTTTTGTATCCCTACCTACCGTTACAGTTTTATAAAAGGAGCCGCCACACATTATAAGTGGCATTTGTGTCCAAACCCCACCCTGTCTTTACCGCCTTTCAGTGTATGTTCATCCCTTCCTAACTTAGGCAAGCCTAACAACAGTACCTTTACCCACGTAGCATTGTGTATTGTGGCAGCATATACAGTACTATTTTAGTTAGATTATAACATACACTGTCTCAATTTTCTAATGCAATATGTTACATTTGAATTTCTATTTGTAGTGACTGTTTGGGGCGTGCTATTTCCCAAGGGGCCCCTCGAATTAAGAGGGATGGTAAGCAAATGATTCTACTTGCATTTAATACTAGGGATTACCACCTCTTTGCTCACTGGTTTATCACGGGTGTTATGGTCATTTAACCGTGTGTATTGATTATATATTTTGTACTTATTGTTTTCTAGGGTGACTTTTTTGTTTCACTTTTTTGTCAGAGAGTTTACTAAAATGTAAGTGACTGCAATATGTTTTCATACACACACTAAGTAGTTTCCCCTTCACTTATTATACAGTCAGGAGAAGTTTATTTGATTGTAGGTCCTGAAGAAGCGTTATAGGATCTGTATAGACCACAATACGCGAAACATGTTGACCAGACCTCAGCGGTCAGGTGATAATTTCCCAGATCTCCAGGCTTTGTTATAAAGTGGTTGAGCATGAATCCTCATTCTCCACTTTCCCTATGTTTTTAATCTTGGTCTTAACCTTTTCTTTTTGATACATTAAATAAAGCAGACTTCTGTGGGGTTACGAACCAGTTTTAATTTGTTCACTCTCCTGCCGCAATTAGTGTCTGACCATTACGATCACGACGGCAGCCACTTTCAAAAAGATCTCCGGCAAAGAGCCCCCGAACGGGGAGCCCGTCAGATATTGCACTGCCAGTCTGACGAGGAGCATCCCGATGATGAAGCATGACATCCATTTGGATGTGTGAGGGCTCTTGCTCCTGAACATTAATGTTCCCCTAGATATATGGAACAGTGTACTTATTTATTGTGTCATGTTCTTGGGAGGCAAGGGAAGCCTGTTACAGGGGATAGGACCTCCGCCTTCACATTGAAAGAACTGGAGAAACTTGTGGATGGGGTCCTACCCCTGTACACAAAGCTGTATGGGGCTCCAGAACAGCAGGTAGGTTGCATTATGGTTATTTTTGTTGCTACATGGGTATGTACGTGTGTTATAGTACGTGTATGCAGGATGTTACAGTGGAGGATGTACCTACGGATATGACTCCTAGGAATGTTGTGGAAGTGTGAACTTATATACGATGCTGATATGTGTACTGTTAGTAGGCCTATGAATGTCGTAGGTTGTTGGGTCTATGATTATGTGCCTTTCCTTCTATGTCTCCCATGCAGGTAAGCGCCTATCAGAAGAAAGGATTGTGGAAAGCGATTGCCAAGGAAGTTCGGACCCTGGGGGTCCATATCTGACGGAGCACCCACTACAGGAAGCAGTGGGAGGACCTGAGAGGCTGGGCCTGGAAAACTGCAGAGGCCCAGTTGGGGACGGCCTCCCAATCAGGAAGGGGTGCCCGTCGGACCCTGACCCACATGATGGCCCGGATACTGGCGGTGGCCTGCCCCGGAGTTGGATGGGCGCTTGAGGGCGACACATCAGCCACAAAGGGGTGAGTGACAGAGTACACTTCCTGTACAGTTTGCTTTAGCCTGAACGAGTGTGTTAGCCATGGGATCAAGGATGTCTACTGTAGGTATGACAGTTAATGTAGGTAGGATACAGTTGTGTGAACAGAAGTAGCTGTGATAGGTGAGCATCTAAGCAATAGCTTGACATGGCATTTTTACAGTGCCAAATTATAGGATTTGACATGGACATATAGGATCTCAAGTTGGTTCCCATGCCTATCTATACATGTCCATTATGGGTGACACAGGTAGGTATGACAATGTACAAATGTTACTTGTGGACAGAGTTCTCACAGTAATGATCCTGTATTCAAGAGCCCTAACAGTGTAGAGTAGTGCCTGAGTGTAATTGTAGTGGTACCGTGATTGTGTATGCACATCAGAGTGTATGCACAGTGGGTGTAGGGAAATGTCTATTGAGGTTGTAGAGAGTGCATTCAGGAATGTTCATAGAGTCATGGTGTTGAAATGTACAAATGTGTAATGGGGATTGGTATTGACCCTATGATCCCATCTTTTTCACCCCCTCCCCTCCTGTTTGTACTATGCCATCCTTGTGTGCATTAGCATCAGCAGGCAAAGGAGTAGGGGCACTGGCGAGTGAGGAGTCTGCAGATCACAGGACCCAGGAGGCAGAGACACTGAAGCCAATGGGACCAGGGAGTAGGAGGGTGAGGGGAGCACCACGGGGGGAGACTGGAGCTGATACCACTGATACAGATTCCTCCTCTAATGGAATCTCCCTGGCGGTGGCGGCACCTTCTGGGACCATCCCAGCACCATCTTCGTCTGCCACCCCACTTACCAGCACCGCCCTCCTAGTAGCTCCCCACCCAGTTGCCTGTACCCGCTTACTCTAGAAGATGGGTGTCTCCTTCACCGCAGGTAAGTCTGCCCCTGCCCCATTCAGCCCTGCTGCCCTCAATGCTGAGGCTATTGACCTCCTCAGGTCCATCTCTGTAGGGCAGTCAACCATTGTGAATGCCATCCAGGGCCTGGCATCCCAGATGCAGCAGATTAATGATTACCTGGAGAGCATCCACTGTGCCTTAACTGGGCTACAGAGATCATTTCAGGCTCTGGCCTCTTCATTGATGGCAGTCAGTGTCCCTAGTACTTCCGTCCTCCCTCCTGCTACCTGTGCTCCATTCCAAATCCCTCTCCCCTCTCCCAGCCAAGCCGCAAATACAGACAAACACTCACCCAAATCAACAGACAAGGTACACAAAGACAAACACAGGCACCAAAAATCACATCACAGGCATGCACACACTCAACACACAAAAGCAGACACAATATCAGCCACTACCTCCCCTGTCTCCACCAGCACTTCCTCCCTTTCAGTCACATCACCACTCACACCTGCCAGCGCTGCATCCTCATTCCCAGTTCCTGTCACCACTTTGCCCTCAATCACAACAACAACAGACACTCATACAAGCCCCCCATGCACCACATCCGCACTCACCACAATCAACATCACTCATTCATGCAGCACACCCACCTTACATGCAGACACCACCCCAACATTCTGCCACACAACCTGTCTGTCCACTCCCAGCCTCTTTTCCCCCTCCTCCCAAGACACATACACGCCCGCACTTAGACACCCAACATTCCTCCACCTCACACACTCTGCATACATCAGCACCCATACATGTCCTACAATCACTCCCTCTACCTCCATTCCCAAACCTGTTTCCCAATCCATCACCCTTCTTCCTAAGAAGCTTTTCCTTGCTCCTTGATCTGGTCCATGAGCCTGTCCCACCCCGTGTTGTCCCTTGCCGTCATGGTTCCCTCCCCAAGCCAAGTCCCTCCACCTCCAGGTTCTCACATGACCCCACTTCTACCTCTGCTGCCTCTCCACCAGCAAGGAAGCCTTCCCTTGTCCCCCCAAAAACCTGCCCCAAAACATGGATCCAAAGCCCCGCCCCTCTGTCCAGAGCAAAGCTGAAACCCCACTCCCTTCCACACCAAAGCCAAAAGAGCCCCCTTCCAAGCCAAAGCCCATTGACCCCCCCTCCTAAATCCAAACCCCACCCCCAGACCTTTGAGGTGCCTGCCTGCCCATTGATGCCCCTACCTTGTGGAGGCCATTAGGCTTTCAGGAGTCAAGTTGGGGCCTTTGACAGGCACAGTTGTGGCAATTGGACTGGCCTATGGGCCTTGGTGTTTTATGTTCTCATTTACATTGCATTTGTTATTAATATATGTATAAAACCGGATTCCTGTTGGTTTCCTTTAACATACAGTTGTCGAGTCTTTTTGTTTTCTGGTGAGTTTCCATCCATCTATCATGTGCTATAGAATGTACATTTCTAGGCAGTGTATCATTCAGATTCACTGTTCTAGATTGTATTTGTGCATTGTATGTAGTGTTGTGTCTTTGTATTGGTTTGTGTGTCTCTGCTAGTTGGTGCTATTGGTGTGGTTATGTAGTTGTGATCCCGGGTGTGTGCATGTGATGTGTGTATTTGGCATGGCTGTGTTTTGTGTGTGTGTCTCAGTACGGGTGTTGTGTTGCGTGTGTGAGCGCGTGTGTGAGCTGGAGTCCATGCATGGTGTGTATGTTGTTTGTGGTTGTGTCACTCTCCCCTTCCCCCCTTCTGTGCTCTACAGGTGTACTCACCAATGGTGTCGGCATTGGCAGTCATAGAGGAGGAAGGCGAGGAAGAGCGCTGGGAAGATTTCAAGGTGGCGTCCCATGGTTTCCGCTGAGTCGTCTGTGTCCCTGGAGGTGAGTGGGTCCTTTTCTACTTGCTGTTTCTGCCAGGCTTTGGGTGGTGGGCTTCCCTTCCCGGAAATCGTGGCAGTCTGCAGTGTTGTATTAGGGTGGGCGGTGCACTGGCTACCGCCAGCCTGGGGATGGCAACTGCCAATGGCAGCGGTCTGGCTGAACTGGTGGTACTGTCGGCAAACTGGCTTGGTTTCAGTGGGTTGAGTGCTGTGTCCTTAATATGGCGGTCTCACTACCGGCTTGGCGGCAGTCAGACCGCCATTGTCAGTGTGGCAGGACCGTTACCACCAATGTCGTAACGAGGGCCCATATTTTTCACCAGCTTCACAAAGTCAAGAACAGAGAATAAAAAATTGCTTACATAATGCAATTGTTTCTTTTGCAAGGTGTTGATGTACATATATTTTATTGCCTTCTACAAATAAAGATGTAATGTCCCCTACAGCTTTTCATAGCATTATGAATACAAATTGGTTAAACTTCTTGCAGTCATTTTGACAGTTTGCTTTCCTAGCCAGGTTCCAATATGCTCAACTCTAAAATGAAGGTTTTGTTGCATAATTCTAATAAAAGGAAGCAAACTACTTCAACATCACCTGCTAGGTCCTAAATGACCCCCCCCCATGCATACATTATGCCTGATGCAGGCATAATGTGACACAAGGGTTTACAAAGTAGCACAATGCATGCATTGCACCACTTTGTAAATATACCACAGGGAAAATCCCACCCAGCACCGCCTTAGTGTAAAAGGAATGAGGCTATGGTGGGGGTAAGGTGGTGCGAGGGGTTCTTAAATATGCCCCTAGGTTTGTGCATATCCACAAACTTTTTGCAAACGTTTTCATACCCTGAATACCAACGTAAAACTGCTACCCTCATAAACAAGAGCAAGTACCTCTCCAGTGTTAGGAAAAGTTAGGAAACATCTTCAAACGTTTTTGGAATTCTGGCAAAGGGATTTATCAATAGAAAAGATTTACTTTTCAAATTAAAAATATGACAATGCAAACACATTCTTTCATAATTTGCTCATGCAGAATAAATTATTTATTCGCTAAGAAGTTTTGGAAATGTGCATGCGTATATTTTGTTCAAACAGGAATAATCTTAGACGTTGATTCCAGGATACATTTTGGGATTTTTTTGTGAATCATCAAAAATCTATAGAATCGGGCCCTAAATATTTCTTATTGTATATTGACACGGGAAAATGAACTGTGTGTTTTACCTATGTGCAACACAACATTTTCAATTGCTGCTATCTCGTACTAGCACTGTGAATAGAAAAGTAAATCTTTAAATATATTAATGGTGAATATTCACTATTATTAGCATGTTGCCTTTAAATGAAATAAATGAAGATAAGCAAATCCCATTGATTACGTCCATTTTAGAGAATAAACATTGGAAACATGTGTGCAAAGGCAGGAGGGCACTGGGGAGTACAAATAATTCTTACTATACAGCCAGAGCCTGATAGCGTCCTGTTATAGAGCAGCTGCCCGAGACTAAGCCAATCAAAATAAGGGTCACGTTTAATTTTTCTAGCCCAATGCAGTGCAGCAACCAAAGCTTCTGTGCTGCATTGCACTGAGAGAAAGAACACTGCAAAACCATATCTACTAAGATACAGTGCTGGTGTTTGTTTCCTCAGAGCTAGCGCTCCTTAGGGCTGCCTAGCACCACGCACACACCTTAGCGGCCAGGTAGTCGACAGTGCGGCCGCCTTCCCAAGGGCCCCAAAACAAGTTCTCCGCTGGGTCAGCGAGTGGAAACAGTGTTTCCGGCCGCTGGCCCAGAGAGGAACAGCCCACAACATTCACACCAGCTCATAATGGGGCTGGCGTCAAAGTTGCAGTGGTCGGGTGTGTTAACGTAAAAGTCTTAATTTGAGAGTACTAATTAATTTTTATGTATGTTCAATAGTGAAATTAGTAGTAAATGATTAACGTAGAAAAATGAATGTGTACGTTTGAAATTGTGACCTCAGAGAATGGCCATCAGTATTTACGAATTGTACTAAATGAATGATTAACATATATAAAACATTGAAAATGTATTAGATTAATGTAGTAATATGTCATATTGAGAGTAATAACCTATGTTTTACAATAATTGTAGGCCTTAACTTACCAAGTGCCTTGGCCTAGTATTGCCAGGTCTTATGTAGAAGCTGTATTTCTTAACATTCAATGGAAAATGCTGACAACATGAACTAACTGTGAACCGCTTATTGTTTAATAAAATTGCTTAACTGGAGCTTTTGATGTGAACCGACAGACAGGAGATGATGATTCTAGAATTGTATCGGATAGTGTGTAATGTGCACTAGATGTACTTACCCAGGACTCGAACAATGAAGACACTGACTGGAGAAGAAGATGCAACATTTATGATACCTGACGAGCCGGATGATGAGGACATCATAAAGTGGACCAATCGACAACATGTGAACTGTGAAATATTAGAATTCATAGATTTGATTTATGGACTTTATTGGCTAGGGAAATAACATACGATTAATTGACCAATTTGAAATTTGGGGGCAGTCTGGGTGACTTTGATATAACAATGTGACAGAGGGAAAATATTTTAGACCATACACCAAAATTGTGATGCAATATTGGGGAGAAGAGGTTCAAGATTCTGTCATTGGGCTCATACTCTCTGACTGAGAGCCTGATGTGATGCTGATTGACTGATGACCTGAGGACGAAGACTGACTTTGTTGCTGACCCGTACCGAGGATAGGTAGATATGACAATGTGACTGAAATATGTTTTTGTGCCTTTTCTTTCTAGGTACCAACTGCGCAGTTTGAATAGTATTCTTAGCTAGATGTTTTCTAAATGCTTGTTCTAAATTGCTCTGCATGAAGTCCCACATGCTGATGCTGATCTGGGCTAGATGAGGGTTCCTTACATGACGAATGACAGATTACAGAGACAAATTGTTGCCAGACTAATTTGCTGAACTCTATGACTAGAAATGATCTATTGCCTTTGATTCTTTTATTGACTTATGCTGATGCTTTAGAATGTACTATGATGCAAGTTTTGATTAGGTTATGTTTCTGGCGTCTTCTAATAAATTAATGCTGTTCTGGTTTTGGTTTAAATTGAGTTTGAATTAATCTCATGACTTAGTATTGTAACTAATAGGAAAATAAAATTATTAAAACGTGTACTGAGTTGTGGTTATTCATGGCTGAAGAGTCATGGTGTGTTGCTATTGTTTTTATTGATTAATGTTTTGTCTAATGGTTATTGAATTTTGTGCATTTATTATTGGGAAGCATTGGTCACATCATAGCTAGGATACTCCATGCGAATCAAAAGGGTCATCGACCTATACTCGTCACCTTGTAAGTGTACTTATTAAGGACCGACGCACCAACAGTTTTTGGTAGCAGCTTGATGGTTAGTTTCCTTGGAGAACTAGTTATGTGGTGACTGATGGTTATGGTGGTAGTTTGAGATAGGTTAGTTATTCATCATTATTGAGGTTTGGATTTTGTTTTTCGAAATGGCAATTGTAGCAAGAATGATGTCCCCTTAAGCCCAGAAATGACTTTCCCAGATCCTGGATCCTGCTAGTAGAGTTGGGTATGTTCTCTGCGTTCTAGTGATAGTGCGAGAGAGATAGGTTGCGCTTGCACAGCTTATGCAAATCGCAGGTGAATTGTGACGTATGTGAGGGAAGTTAGGGAGTCTGAGTACTCCAGATGAAGTTTTAGTGGAAGTGTATGTATTCCGCAGTATGAGAGTAGAGAAGTCATCAGCTTCACATGTGTGTGGCGCTTTGTATTAAAAAATTGTCCACGTGGTTGTTGATGTACGGACCCTGCATGGTCTAAGACTCTAGAGCATATTGACAAGTGTAGGAGACACTTGGTTATACGTTGTAATCCGTCTGGTTTAGTAGGTTGATCGGGCATGGTCATCAAGTCAGTGTGTGAGCTAAAGTGAGCAAGAGAAAATTTCAACTAAGATTTGGCGAGTCCTATGTGCACTAGGACAGACTCATTGATTAGTTGAGAGTAAAATTTGTGGGTCGAATTTTACTTGTGAATCTGGGAGACAGAGAAAGAGGAATAGCTGCATGAGTGAAAGGGCCATCAGTGAAAATCTGTAAGCTCTCTGAAGCGATTGTGTTACCTTCCTGTAGTAAACCAGCGGATTTTTATTTGGTTATTGGATTTTGGTTAGTGCTTGCAATAATTTGCATTAGTTTGTGAGGTTCAGAGTTTAGGAGGACGAGCCGCAAGACTTTGTCAGCCGCTGTACATGTGAGTGTGACGTCATTAGAGCCGCGCTGGGATAGGTTGGTTAGTGAGAAGGGTCGCGCATGGATTGGCTGCCGTCTGTAAGAGGGAATTGGTTGAGAAAGTGGATGAAGGGAATCTTGGGAGTAAAAGTCATTTCCTGGTTTGATTCATATTCACAAAAGTAGAAAGATGAAGTTTTTCAAGGCGTTTAAGAGTGCCCTAAAAGGATATACGTATATTAAGGTGAATGTGGGGGAGCCTACCCCACCGGAAAATTCTCTGGCTTACATTGTGATGGAGGAGCGAGGTGTCACGCCATGTCTTTGGTTAAAGCAATGGTGAATCTGACAGAGAAACCGGGAGTTTTAGCGTTTCCTGTGCATGGAACATTTAATTTGAGAATTTTGGATCAGTTGCTGATGGCTCTGTATGAAACAAGGCCCCTTCCGAGACTGGCACAGTTTAAGGCATTAGCAGTTTGGGAGTTGATAGCAAGACAACAGCAAGAAATACAATTTCAAAAGAGAGTAAGAAAGGTAGAGAAGTCTCTAGCGGAAGCAAGATGGGATTGGTAACAGAAGAAGTGGAGAGCAGTGACATTGCAGGATGTGAAGTTGTTTCCTGCCATTACATAGGAAAATGAGACGGAAGGAAAGAAAGCGACTAGCAAAAGTGATGAGAGCTCGTCTGGAAGTAAAGAGGTGAAAAAGGCTTCCATAGTAGAGGAAGAATCAGATGACAAGGATCTTATTACTCAGATACTGTCTGGCCGACCTCCACCATATGCAGTGGATGAGGGGGGTCCGAGTGCTAGTTCTGATCCAACTGCCCCAGCACAGGCAATGGGGACAGTGAGTCCAGTACAGGTTGACAACAGACAGGTGGGAGAAAAACTATATGGGGATACCCTAATGGAGTAACAGTAGCTCAATCAGGGAAAAATACTAGAATTGATACCGTGAGTGTGGTCTGTTCTGGTGAGGAGGATTGACTGTCCGGGATCGGGGAGCTGCAGGTCGTCAGGGAGAAGACACGCAGGTTTCGTTTCCTCCTAAGCCTCATCCAGTATGTATTAAATCCTATCGGAGACCATACATCTTAGGACCAGTTCTTGCAACTTTTTCTAGCCCCGTTAGATCGTCCTTCCTGTCCAATTGATGTTATCACGTCCATCTCAAGGATTGGACATACCATGAGCTTTGAACATTGCTTGATTTACCACTATATATTACTTCAATGACATGACTACAAGATTCCAGCGTACCAAGTATTTAATGAAAAAATAATTAGAACATTGGTTGCTGAAATGAACTTTGTTGTTTGTTATTAAGGGGATTGGCCCTGAAGAAGGTGACCTATAACCAATAGGAACACCGAAACGCGCGTAGGCCTTTGGTTCCGTAAGAGTATCCCTGTCTCAACACCACTCTAATTTAATTTTTTCTAAACATCAATCTATATATATAAATATATTTATTCATCAGTATGATATCAATGTACATTTATGTATTGTTGGAAACAATCTTTACATGTTTGTATGTACTGTATTTTAGACACGTTAGTTTATTTATGTAGATTTATACGTTAATTGTTTTTTCATTTACCTCATATGTCTTTCTTATCCATTTTTTGTCGTCTAGTTTGATTGTGGTGTGCCTGATTTAGAAGTTTAACGTTATATATATTTCCATTCATGTTTTATATTTCTTGATTCCTTGTGTTTTGTTATATCGCTTCATTAAAATGTGTTCAGTTGAGATTTAGTTTCCTGTTATCTTTTGTCATTCCTTTAATTCTTTCAGCAGCTGCTTATTGTTTTCGCATACGACTTTGAATTATCAATGGATATTTATCAGTCCTTATAAGGCTTTTTCTCTGAAGTGTATCTGTTACTTCAGATATTATATTATTTAGGTAGCTCACGTTGTAGTTTCTCTTAACTGACAACAGACAGGTGCAAGATGTGGTACAGGGTAATCCTAACGTATTGTCTTCTTCGGTGGTCCCAACACAGTTACATCCACCACCGATACAGAGAATTTATACTGAGGTACCGATTCTTGAAACAAATTCAAACTTAGTGGTGCCTTCAGAGCAAGTGGTTCCAAGACCATTACTGGTCCAGACTGAAACAACTTCGATATTGATGCCCCAGGCACAGCCGCAAGGTATGCCGAGGTTTACACCAATGACAGGGACACAGTCGGATTTGACTCCTGTAATAAATCAGAGTATGGGAGTAACTTTTCCACAGACTGTAGGTGCTAGAGCAGCCCCAGATGCTATATTGCTGCTGATTACTGTTGGTCCAGAGGTACCATTGTTTGCACAGAAGAAATCAATCACAGGAGAACATGGTGAGATGTCACACAGCATCGTAAGGAGGGGGATGAGAGAGCATGTTCAGGTAGTCTCTTCCATGGGTCAGGCCTTTCATGGATCGAGGTCACTAATGGATCTCAGTCCACTTGTTGCACTTCCCGATGCTGTAAATGGCAGGAGTGTAAGTCAGAGCCTAAAGCTCTTGACACCACAACCTCCAAATGCAGTGGTACAACAAGTGCCATCACCAAATGCGAGTAACATTACGTTACAGGGATTGACAGCACAGCAGCTGAATGAGTAGTTAGACAGGTTGAACACCCCACAGAATCCATCCAAGAGTGAAGAGCAGATTGATTGTGTTAGGTTGAGTACGTAAATAACTGAACTAGTCGAAGAAACCAGGTTAGAATCTTATACGGAAGAGGAATTGAGATACTTATGTCCAAGAATCACAAGAGAGGTGGGCAAGATACATCAGAGATTGGCAGACTTGGCAGAAAAAAATGATATACAAATTGGGAAAACAAAGCATTTGAAAAGGAGCTACAGGTTAGATTTTGAAGCAAAGGATTTTGAACACATGAGGTCAGTCGGAATAAAGGCGCATCTTAAAGAATTATTGCCGAGTGCTCAAATTTGGGGAGCATTAAAAAAGTGGGAAGGAAGATGGGCAAAGAAGAAGGATAAACGGAAACGAGATTCAGAAGAAGGGTCCGAAAGTGTACAGAAAGATAGGGATCCGGTGAAAATTTTACCAATGAGAGAGATTCCAGGAGGGTAATTTTTTTCATGTTCCTTGGCACAGGAGTGATATTCTGTCATTCACAAAAGATTATCCAAAACTGAGGGAGAAACTGGTTGAATGGTATCAGTAGACAGATAGGTTTGTGAAGCTTTCAAAATGTCTGAATACTTTATTGGAGATAGTGGTTCCAGCTGATTTGTGGGTTGAGGGTAAGAGAGCATTAGATTGGCCGACAAGTGAACCTGAAAGGGACAGAAGCACAGGTGCACCATCTCCTGAAGTAATAAAGCATTATTATAAGGTGATTGAATTCCTGAAGACGAGAATTTCGCCTAAAAATATTGATTGACAGAGAATTGACAGGACAGTGCAGGAGGTAAAGGAGTTGATACATGAGTACTATGAGAGATTGTTGAAGGCGTTCGAGGAGTACAGTGGCAAGGAAGCAATCGAGCCAAAAGACATGTTGCATTTTGTGTTCAGGTTCGTGGAAGGACTGAGACCTGAAATAGGTCAAATGATTAAGAGTCATTTGATTTGTTGGCAGGCAAAGCTGATTGATGAGGTGTTGCAGTATGCGAAATACTGTAGTGACGAGATTGAGTTGAAGCAGAAAAAGCTGAAGGAGAAGGTGATAGTGATGCAGATTAAGGCAGCTCAAACAGGAGTGCAGGGAACTTTTGTCCAACAGATACCACAGCAGCAGGGAACTGTTATATTCCAGCCTCAGATGAGGGGTAGGGGTCATGAAGTTAATATGAATCGCAGACCGTATTTGAGTACTGTAGTGGTTCAGAATAATGTGCAAGGGATGAAGAAGATGTTACAGTGTCACAATTGCAGAGTCGTGGGACATTGGAAGCAGGAGTGTCCAATGATGGTACAGGAAGGTGTTGTTCAGCAAAGTGGTGATGTCAATACATTTCAAAATGTAAGAGTAGCAAGAATGAGAGGTCCTAATTCAAATTTTCAGAATAACATGAATCAGATGCAACATTTTCAAACCATGCAGCAGGTGCAAATGCCTCGTGCACAAATGACACAGTTGCAACCAGTGCAGCAGCGGGTTCCTATGGTACCTAGACAGCAAATGCAGATACTTCAAGCCCGATGGAGTAGCAACAGATGATACTTACTCAACAGGTCACGGGTCAGAGACAAGACAGAAGTAGTGACACAGTGGACCAATTACCCTTACACAGTGCGAATTAAATAAATGGTGAATGGATGAGTGATAGTTCAAATGAGGAGCCATGTGTGTGTGCAGCTTCTTTAGAAGTAGATCAGAGAAGACCCTATGTGAGAGGAAAGGTGATGGGTCACAAGGTCTCATTTTTGGTGGACACAGGAGCTACGCTCTCTACAGTGAGAAGTGCAGAAGTTCCGAATTTACCTCTTTCAGGAAGAACGGGTCAGGTTGTGGGGGTAGCGAATAAGCATTTGACGAATCCGAACACAGATCCAGTACAAGTTGAAATTGGCAACTTCCAGAGACTGCATAAGTTTGCAGTCTGTGATTCAAGTCCAGTATCCCTACTGGGAAGGGACTTATTGTGTAAAACAAGGTGTTCAATTACTTATTCAAGTGACAGACTTGAGATTGATACTAATAGTGATGATGAGGAAGAACTAGCTCCAGAACCTGAGAGTGAAACTACCAATGAAGAGTATCCATTGATTGAGTTTTTCCTGATGTTTACAATGAAAGAGCTTCATTTTGATTTGTAGGGAACAGTACAGGAAAACGTGTGGGAGCTGTCAGGTAAAGAAGTGGGTTTGATCAAGGGACTGGAACCGATTAAGGTTACTTTGAAGCCAAATGTAGTGTTTCTCTAGTTTTCACAGTACAATATGCCACAAGATGTCTTGATGAAAGTGGCACAGATAACTGGAGATTTTCTGAAGCGGGGAGTCTTGAAAGCAGTGCTGAATAGCCCATTTAATTCACTGATAATGGGTTTGAAAAAGCTGTATGGGAATGTGCAAATTATACAAGATTTGAGAAAGGTAAATGACATGGTAGTCAAGTGTTGTCCCATGGTGCCTAATACAGCAGTAATAATGTTTCAGATTCCATGTGATGCAGAATGGTTCACAGTGGTTGACTTGTCACAGGCATTATTTTCTGTGCCTCTTCATGAGGTTAGTCAGTTTCTCTTTAGTTTCAAACTCCTAGACAGAGTCTACAGCTGGTGCAGACTTCATCAAGGGTACAAAGGAGACACCATCCTTGTTTAATCAGATCTTAAAAAAAGAACTTGGAGTCATTGGAACTGCCGTTTCATTCGACTCTGGTACAGTACATTGAGGATTTGTTGATCACATCCAAAACAAGGGACGAGTGTAAGTACGACTTGATTACCAATTGAATTATTTGGGAAAGATTGGTTATAAAGTGTCACCATTGAAGTTGGAGTACTGTCAGAAGGTAGTGAAATATTTGGGACACCAAATTGAGAAAGGGTCAAGAAGAATTTCCAGAGAAAGGATTACAGTGATACTGCAGAAAAGTCCTCCGACTTCACAGAGAGGTGTCAGGATGTTTTTGGGAATGGGAGGTTATTGTCATCAGTGGATTCTAAATTTTGCTGAGATTTTAAAGCCATTGCAGAAGCTGACACCCAAAGATGTCACCATTCCCATAGCATTAGACCAGGAACAGATGAAAGCGTTCACTGAGTTGAGAGAAAGTTTGTGCAGAGCTCCAGCGTTGGGTATGCCTGATTACATGAAACCTTTCACATTGTTTTGTCATGAGTGTGATGCATGTTCTTTGTCTGTCTTGACACAGGTTCGTGGAGGTGCTTATCGCCTGGTAGCATATTTTTCACCTACTGTGGACCCAGTTGCAGCAGCCTTACCAGGTTGTTTGCGTGCAGTTGCCGCGGTTGGTCAAAGTCTCTCACAGTGTGAAGGAGTGGTGATGGGATATCCCCAATGGTAATGGTCCCTCACTCAGTTGAGATTTTACTGACAAGGACGAAAACTTAATATTTGACTGATAACAGACTAACAAGGTATGAGACAAGCATTTTAGGTGCCCTATGGTAACACTGCAAAGATGTACAGTGCTGAACCCGACAACTTTACTTCCAAGTGATACTGTTGAAATTTAAAAAGAGGAAGACATTGAGCAAGATTGTCTTGAGGTAACTGAGTTGTGCACAAAACCGGGACCTGACATTAGAGATAGTCGACTGGAAGAGAATGACCAAATTGTCTTTGTTGACGGTTCATGTCTCAGAGATGGTACAGGGACATTGAGAGCAGGCTATGCTCTGTGCACAATTACAGGTACTTTAGAAGCTTCCTCGCTTCGAGGAGTATATTCTGCACAAGTAGCAGAATTGGTTGCTCTTACTAGGGCATGCCATGTATCTTCTAGACTGAGAGTCACTATCTATACAAATAGCCAATACGGATTTGGAATTGTTCATGATTTTGGTCAATTGTGATCTCAGAGAGGTTTCCTGACCTCTAATGGTTCACCAGTGAGAAATGGCGAAAGAATAAAAGACCTACTGAATGCAATACAATTGCCTGAAGAAATTGCTGTGGTGAAATGCAATGCACATCTAAAATCGCAGGACTATGGCCCTCATTATAAGATTGGCGGCAAATGCCGCCTACCGCCACGGCGACTGCCACCAACATACCGTTGCCGTGGCTACTGACCGTCAATGGAATTATGACCGTAGCCGGAATTCCGCCAGAAGGCTGGCGGAATTCCGGCTACGGTCATGGTGGCTGACAGCTGTAAGGTGCGAATTCCCTGGCACTGATAGTGCCCACCGCCATGGTTTCCGTGGCGGTACAGAAACCATGGAAACCATGGCGGTGGGCGGGATCAAAATGCCATGGGCAGCCTAGTGACCGCCGCCAGGCTGGAGACTGTAGTCTCCAGCCCGGCCATCATTACCGTTTTGGCCAGACTGCCAATGTCATAATGTCATATTAGTGGAGGTATGCACCGCCAGCCTGTTGGTGGTAGTACCTCCACTATTGCACCGACCGCCGGGGTCGTAATTACCCACTATGTGTCACTGAGGAATGGATATGCGGATCAAGTCACAAGGTTTTGCGCATTGAACTGTATATCGTTCAAGGACAAGTGGGAATTGATGTCTGAGGAAGATATTACATGTACAAGTTTTGCATTAAAGGTGATCAACACATTAGTAGAATTGAAAACTTTGCAAAGCAATGTTGACAAGGAGGAAAAACGTTCATGGCTTAAGATGAAATGTGTTCAGAGACAGGATGAGCTATGGGTATCCGAAGAGGGTCAAATGGTTTTGCCAAATAGTTTGCTGTCACAAATGGCAAGGTACTATCATGGTCAGGCACACATTGGGAGGGATGCCGTTGTTTGTCTGTTTAAAATTGAATGGTTTAACCCCAAGTTTAGACAGGCAGCAGAAGCAGTATGCCATCATTGTGTTATTTGTCAGCAATTAAATGTGGGGAAAGGGACCGTGATGAACGTAAGCCACAATGGAAGAGCAGGAGGTCCATTCAAAAGAATGCAATTGGATTTTATTGAGATGCCAGCGTGTGGAGGTTTGAAATTTGTGTTGGTGATTGTGTGTATTTTTAGTCACTGGATTGAAGCGTACCCTACAAGAAGGAATGATAGCCTCACAGTAGCAAACCTGTTGCTTAGAAAGTTGATACCACGTTTCGGGTTTCCGATCTCTTTAGAATCAGATAGGGGAACACACTTCAATAATGAGGTGATTCAACTTTTGTGTGCAGCACTGAACATTGAGCAGAAGTGGCATTGTAGTTACCGCCCTGAAGCATCAGGACTAGTGGAGCAGATGAATGGTACTTTGAAATCAAGAATTGCCAAAATGTGTGCAGCTACAAATCTGAAATGGCCAGATGCATTGCCTTTGGTTTAGATGTCAATGAGAAATACACCTGACAGGAAGACAGGACTGTCATCCCACAAGATTCTTATGGGCAGAGCAATGAGGTTGCCAGCAGTTCCAGCCAATGCACTCGTCAATATTACAGATGATATGGTGTTGGACTACGGCAAGGGTCTGGCTGATGTGGTTCGCTCTTTCTCTCAGCAGGTGGAGGTCACCACACTGCTGCCAATTCACGATCCAGGGCACAACCTGAGAGCTGGCGACTGGGTTGTTGTCCGAAAACATGTTTGCAAGATGTGTTTGGAGCCACTTTGGAGAGGACTGTATCAGGTGAATTTGATAACTACGACAGCTGTGAAGTGTGCACGAATTCCGAACTGGATTCACGTGAGTCACACAAAGAAAGTGGCATGTCCACTGGATCATGAAGAAGCGTTGTTGAGAGTACCAACAACTGCGAAACAAGTTGCAGCACCTGAACCAGAAAAGGAACAAAGAGAACCTGAAGTTGAACAAGAGCTTGTGGAAGATGGTTCCATCACCCCTGTAAGAGACGAAAATGAAAAGTTACAGGAGGGTGATGGAGAATCAATCTTGATGGATGCAGTAGGGGAGCCTAGCACAGCAGGGGTTCTCTCAGCGGTAGACAATTCTGAAAAACAAACAGAGCAAGAGGTAGACTCAGAAGGGTAGGGAGGGGCTGGATCAAAGTCAAAGTGATCTGACTCCTCCTGAGCCTGTTGCAGGTCCATCAAAAGAAAACACCATAGAGAAGGAAAAGGAGACGAGTCCAATCCTGAAGAAAATATTGACAGAAGGTTTGAGAAAAGGAGATAATTGGCCTGAATCGCAAGTAGAAAAAAGGAAAGAAATGGTTGTTGATCAAACAATAAAGGAAGAAGTAGATACTATGAGAAAAGAAGAATTGAGTGAAGGAGAGTTGAGTGGTGATCGAAAGTTGAAAAGAAAGAGAATAGCAAGTCGAAGATACGCAGGTCCTGAGTGGGCATATGCAACTACAAACAAATGGCAACACAAGTTTATGTCTTTTTGTTTTGATAGGGAAGTTCTGAGTCAATATTTTGATGTGACCTGAAGGTGATCAAGGAGCTGAACTGATTGAAACAACTGCAAAAATATTTGGAAAATAAGAGACTGTTGAAAATAAACTGGAAAAGACATTGATAACCTGATTTGATGTTGAAAACTGAATGTGACAAGTTACTAATCGATTTTGACAAGGAGAAGGGTTCCTGGATGTGAAACTGAACTGCTGAAAGAAAAATTTCTATTTTTGATTTTTGCTAAGGTCTAAAAATAATCAGAGGAGGGAAGAACGAAACAGGGAAAGAATCTTTAGGGAAAATTTAAGGAGGAGACAAAATATTGAGGAAATCGAATTATGAAATTGAAGATGGAAAAAGTTATGTGATGACGTATTTAGTCATCAATGGAGGGATTGTTAATGCAAAAGTCTTAATTTGTGGCATTGATAAATCTGCCTTACAGTACTTACAGATGTGGATAAAAATTGGGCTCACTGTGTTTTTCAAGTATGAATATTGGTGAACAGGGGTTTATGTTCTTTATCATACATTAAGGGGGTCATTTTGAGTTTGGGGATGGGAAAGCCCGCCCGCCAAACTCCTGCAGTCAGGTTGCCGACAGTGCAGCCGCCTTCCCAAGGGCCCCAAAACAAGTTCTCTGCTGGGTCAGTGAACGGAAACGGTGTTTCCGCCCGCTGGCCCAGAGAGGAACAGCCCACAACATTGACGCCGGCTCATAATGGAGCTGACGTCAATGTTGCAGTGGTAGAGTGTGTTAACGTAAAAGTCTTCATTTGAGAGTACTAATGAATGTTTATGTATTTTGAATAATTAAATTAGTAGTAAATGATTAACGTAAAAAATGTATGTGTACATTTGAAATTGTGACCTCAGAGAATGGCCAACAATATTTACGAATTGTACTAAATGAATGATTAACATATATGAAACATTGAAAATATATTAGATTAATGTGGTAATGTGTCCTATTGAAAGTTAAAACCTATGTTTTACAATGTTTGTAGGCCTTAACTTAGCGAGTGTCTTGGCCTAGTATTGCCAGGCCTCATGCAGAAGCTGTATTTCTTAACATTCAATGGAAAATGCTGACAAAATGAACTAACTGTGAACTGCTCATTGTTTAATAAAATTGCTTAACTGGAGCTTTCAATGTGAACCGACGGACAGGAGATGATCATTCTAGAATTGTATCGAATAGTGTGTAATGGGCGCTAGATGTACTTTCCCAGGACTCGAACAATGAAGACACTGACTGGAGAAGAAGATGCAACATTTTTGATACCTGACAAGCTGGATGATAGGGACACCATAAAGTGGACCAATCGACGACATGTGAACTGTGAAATATTAGAATTCATAGATTTGATTTATGGACTTTATTGGCTAGGGAAATAACATATGATTAATTCACCAATTAGAAATTTGGGGATATTCTGGGTGACTTTGATATAACAACGTGACAGAGGGAAAAGATTTGAGACCATACACCGAAATTGTTATGCGATATTGGGGAGAAGATAGTCGAGATTCTGTCATTGGGCTCATACTCTCTGACTGAGAGCCTGATGTGATGCTGATCGACTGATGACCTGAGGACGAAGACTGACGTTGTTGCTGACCCGTAACGAGGATAAGTGGATATGACAATGTGATTCAATTATGTTTTTGTGCCTTTTCTTTCTAGGTACCAACTGCGCTGTTTGAATAGTATTCTTAGCTAGATGTTTTCTAAATTCTTGTTCTAAATTGTTTTGCATGAAGTCCCACATGCTGATGCTAATCTGGGTTAGATGAGGGTTCCTTACATGACGATTGACAGATTACAGAGACAAATGGTTGAAGGACTAATTTGCTGAACTCCGCCATGTAAAAGCTGGTGGAGAGGGGGCTCGTAATCCCCAGGGTGGCTCTGCATGGTCTGTAGACTGCCAGGGTCGTAATGACAGTCTATGTGTTTTGCACAGTCGCTGCCTATTCATAGCTACACGATATGATACTAATTCACCACCTGTATTATGATAACTATTGAATGGACAGATTCTCTGAGCTAAACCAAATTGTTCACACATAACAGACTGGTAGTAACCGTTTTTAAAGATGCATGAACAATGTGAAGAAGAGGGTTATTCAAGTTGGAAAAAATCTCTTGATACCCTTCAGTGAGGAAGAAGCAGTTATGGGTTAATATAACTACCCCCTCATCTCCATCAATACCTTTTTTTTCAAGTGGATCTTCATTAACATTTTTCATTTTACACACATACACAATACACGTGAGATGGACAAAGAGCTCATAGGGGCTCAAAGGGGCTGAGCCACCCATAGGGCATTACCTTTATAGGATAGTGAAGTGACATCCATGTCATGAACACCTTCATTGCAATACTACATGGAGGCGCTGCATGTCACATGCCCCTTGCCACTCACATTCCCCCGTTTCGGGTCAAGAATCCATTCTATAGAACCCCATGTTGTAAGAGGGTGTAAAAATGCAAAAGGAATGCCAAGCTGGGGTGTAAACTTTCAAACCATGTTTCGATGGAGACAGACTGACAACTTCTTGAGAGCTAGTGACGGTGCTTCAGTACACTTCAAGGTTATTGAGGGAAACTGGGGGTGTAAGATGTGATGGCCACTGTGAGGGTGATGTATTCGTGGCCAGAGGCCCGGATCTAGTGGTTGGGGTGGGATGGTGGGGCAAGAGGGCCAGGGGCTGCAGGGATCAAAGGACACTCCTCCCTTGTGTTACATATAGGGGGCGTCCCTAGACTGTGGCATAACCACTCTGTAAAACCAGGTGACTGTAGTCTCTCTTGCAGGTTTGTCTTTTTTCTTGGCCACAAGTATCTGTAAGTATGTGTCCCAGGTGTCTGATTGCAGAAGATCCCCCAGCTGTCTCGGCAATGAGTACCACATTGTGACATCTGCCGTCGCCCACTTGAGCAGATCCCACAGCCATGTTTGCAAGGGTGGGGCTTCCACAGACTTCCAGGGTATGCAATGCAGCATTTTGCCAACACATGCGCTAGATCGCTAACTTCCAAGGGATACTTACTCTTGCGTGCATGTGTGGAGATCCCCAGTATGCATCGCAAAAGGTCAGCAGGTAATGTCTGTTCCAGACTGTCTGACAGTGTCACCACCTCCATCACCCAAAAGTGTTGAATAACGGGGCAGGACCATAGCATATGGTAGAAGTCTGCCTTCAGGGCTGGGCAATGGGGGCACCCAAGGGCCACTATCAGGAACATGCGGTAGATGAACATGGCATTAAGTAAGTCTGGTGCAAGAGGTTAGATAGAGTGAACTTAAGCCAAGGGTTTCTAGACACTTTGCACACCTTCTTGAGCACCATGGTTCACTGCCCATCTGTGGGGACCTGGCCCATTTTGTTTTTTCTCCAAGTATGGGAAAGTACATGATGCAGGTGTCTTATACAGCACTTTAATTGCTCGTCTGTCAGCCTGTGAGAGAACAGGCCCTGCAGAGGCCCAGAGGGATCCAGCTCCAGGCTCTCGGGTCCCCAGAGGCACAAAGCCTGCAGTAGGACAGGAATTATCCCTCCATAAGGCCATATTGTTCATGAAGTTCTGGAAAGGTGAGAAAGGTTTTATTAACATAAATGTCTCCCATGGTAGCAAAGCAAGGGTCTCTCCATGATCTGGAATTTTGGTGCGCAACCATATTGGTAATATCAGTAAGTTCAGTGAGAAAGGCAGCTGGCAAATCTTAAGCTGGAGAGATCTGTGCCAGCAGTGCTTGGCAGCTGTGGTTACCAGCCAGGACACAATGCAGCTATCCAGGGATCCATGAACCGACTTATTAACATGTGGTGTGTTGGAAATGGCCCTCTCTTAAGGGTCACCTCAAACTTTTTGCCTTTTCCTGTCCACTTTTTGCTTTTTGTGGGCCTTAGGACTCTGAAAACTTTACCACCGCTGACCAGTGGAAAAATTCATGTGGTTCTCCCCTAAACATTGGTGTATATACAATTTACTTGTAAGTCCCTTGTAACGTGGCATCATATATACCCCGGGTTTGCAAATTAAATGCTACCAGTGGGCCTGCAGCACTGATTGTGCCACCCACTTAAGTAGCTGTTTAAACATGTCTCAGATCTGTCACTGCAGAGCCTGTGTGTTCAGTTTCTTGGCCACTTCAATTTAATATGTAAACCCCTTGCCAATCCTTAAACTCTCACTTTAATATATATGTCACCCCTAAGGTAGGCCCTAGGTAGCCCGTAGGGCAGGGTGCAATGTAAGTAAAAGGCAGAACATGTACTTTTATGTTTTACATGTTCTGGTGGTGAAAAACTCCCAAAGTCGTATTTCCCTTCTGTGAGGTCTACTTCTCTCATAGGCCAGCATTGGGAATTCCTTAATACACTTTTAAGCTGCAATTCCTGATCAGAAAGGAGTAGCAGCATCATGTTTCATATTTTAGGAATGTTAATGATAAATCTTCTTTAGTGGTAACGTCAAATCTAACATTACTATTTTATAAATGCCACTTTTAGAAAGTGGGCACTTCTATGCTCCTACAGCTCTCTGTGCTTGCAGACTGTCTCCAATACAAGTATGGGTGGGGGACAGCTACACTTTGTGCATTCCCTCTAAACAGCCACAGACACAGGAAGGGTGCGTATGACAGAGAACTCATCTGCATTCATTTGCATTCTGATACCTCTTCTTGGGCAGAAAGAGGGAAGGGGAACTAGCACTTACATCTGAATAGGCAGTGCCTGTCCCCACACAAAGGGCTGATTACCCCCTACTGATAGTCTGAAGCCATGACTGAGGGAGAAAGGATTCTTGTGCACTTCAAAGACCCTTCTTTGAAGACATCCCCACTTCAAATGCACATTAAGGTGGAAGTACTGGGTCTCTGATCCCACCAAATCAGTAAACTTCTGGACCTGTGAAGGCATAAGGACTGCTGTGCTACAAGGAGTGCCACTCTGATGGACTGCATTCTAAGATGGACTGCTCTCTGCTTTGATGAGTTACTCTGCTGCCTGCTGATTTCTGCCCTGCTGGGGAAGGACTGAACCCCTCTCATATGAACCAAGAGTGAGTCCAAGAGCTTGTTGGCTTACGCCGTTCTCCTGCATTTTCAGGGACATCAAAGACTGCCTGCAACCGGCAACCAGCAACCTGGACCTGAACTCTGTCTGCTGTGAGTTCCGCCCTGCCAAGCTGTGACAATTCAGTCCTGAGTCCTTGGAAGTGAGTATCTGTTCTGCAACTCAAGGAAATCAATGCATCAATGACATTGCACTGATTGTAACTGGCACATTTCCTCTCAATGCAACGCATTACTGCTGCTTCCCAAGCAGCAGACATCACATTGCCGACTGCGTGATGCAATGTTCCTGGATTCCAACACATCTCCCAGAGGTTCAAGGGCACATTGCCTTGATACTCAACACTGCCTTGATATTTGACGCATCCTTAACGTTGCGGAGCTTGGAATCAATGCATCGCCTGCATCTCCTCGATCAACAGTGTTGCATCTCCTCCTCCGCTCTACAAATCGAGTTCTAGATGTTGATGTTTTTTCCATCCAAGGAACTTTCTCAGCAGGCCCTGCTTGGTTCCTGTAGCACGACTGCTCTCCATCACGGTCAGCCTGAACTTTTGATTTATCCTGGTCTAGCTAGACCTCAAGTAACCTTTTAGTGCTATTGACGTCTAAGCACTAGTTTTGCTATCATTTGTACAAATTCATATCTCAACTTCTACTGAATGAATTGTTGTCATTTAGGTCTTGTTTTACTCATAAAGATATAATCTATTTTTCTAACCCTGTGTGCCATCGACTGGCTGCAGCCAGTTAAGAAGATGCTTCAAAAAAGCCCAGTCTCCCAACCTTAAGGCCATATGTTTCTCTTTCATATTAATACCATAAGTGCATGAAAAATAGCCTGCTGAGGAGACTGGCTGATAAGTATTCATTATTACCAAGGCATGCGTATGCTTGTCCAGGAGGGCTCTATTTAAGTGGAAAGACTATAGCTGCTCACTCTTTTTGATACTGATTTTAAACAGTGAGTGACTGAGATGGGTTGTCAGCCTAAAAGGTGCTCTACTCTCAGTAACCACTTACAATCATCCAAAAAATTAGAGTGTGACCTTTCGTCTCAGTGGAAATAACTTCAAGCCATAGAAATGACCCTAGACTGCCTTCTTTTGCCCTCCATAACTTGTGGCACAATTTCAGGAAGGCACCAGCACCCCTGCTTCACACTACGAAATGTGGGGATTTTCCTCGAGAGAGAGTGGCCATCTCCAAGTTTAAAGCGGACCCATGTGTCAGTGTGCAGCTCAATTATAGCCCCCAGGAGCACAGGAGATATTCCCCATTTTTGCAATTTGGCCCACTGCGTCCCCCTAGCGACCTGATCAAACACTGCCCTTACTCTGTTCCTGTTTTTCATCAGAGGAGGTGCATGGAGGTGCATAATGGACAGTAGCCCTCAACTTGAGTTTGCCCTGGTTGATTTTGATTCTATGTTTTCTAGCTCAAATCTGGGAGGACATGAGGGATTGAGTGGGTCAGTATCCTTTTGGTCTAATATCAATCCTACCACCTGAAGGACTCTTCACACACCATACTCCTTTGCCAGGGCATTGGTCTCTTTTGGCCTGAAGGTTGATAGGTCAGAATTGAGAAGTTGGGCTTCCCTTTTCTTGGCAGCATGGAATACAGCAGGTTCTCCAAGATAGCATAGCCTACCCAGAGCTCCTAGTGACCGAATGGAAGTCTCTATTTCATCCATTCAGCCTATTTTGGGGCATTTACAAGAGGTGTAGTATTGTCTATTCTGCATCACCTTTGGATTGTGTCTCTGACTGTATTTTCTATGCCTGTGGTTAGTTCTGGATTCCACCCCATTCTTATTGTACAAGATCCAGGTAGGTTATTTGGGTGTTTTCACTGGGATTCTCTTAGCTAAAGGAGAATTGCTGCGGGTTCATTTTACAGTGCTCGCCTTGCACCAGCCTAGGATTTATTCCCCTGTCTGCTTTTGAGATTGATGTGTTGCAGCAACAATGCAGGTTCTGCCATTCTGCTTGGTCCTTCATTGTTTAGGTGGCCATCAGCAGTATGTGGCCTTCTTGCTGGCAGTTCCCTTAGTCTGTAATTTGGACACTGTGGTGCTGTGGTCTTGTTTTATGAGATGGTCCTTTCCAGCCCTGGTTCTTGCAGATTGCTATCACTCCTGGATACTATATTTCTCATGTTTTTATTCCTTTCCCTAATGAGGGGAAATTACTGCTTCTCACTTGTGACTTTGATCCTTTTGTTCTACCTAGCCCTTTCCTTCATTGGTCTGATTCTGTCTCATAACTTCTGGGGCAGCGGATTGTGTTTGGACTGACACTCAAGGCCTCATTTCAAGTTTGGCTGATGGGAAAGCCTGTCCGCCTTCGTCGCAACCACCCCGATGCACCTATCAGGAGTTTCCGGCTAGGTCGGTGGGTGGAAACCTCAGCTTCTGCCGACCAACCTAGTGGGAAACAAGCCAGTCTTGCAATCGAGCAAGCAGCAATGCTGTAGTCTGCAGGGTGCACCAGCGCCCTCACAATATTCACTGTCTGCAAAGCAGACAGTGAACATTGCACGGTGCTGGGCAGGGGTCCCCCTGCACCTGTTCTCCACCAGCCTTTTCTTGGCGGTGTTATTGCCATCAAAAAGCTGGTAGAGAACAAGGTCGTAATCCACAGGACAGCGCTATATGCAGCCCTGCCCTTGCAGATTACAATCTCTGCCAACGCCAGGCCGTCATGATCATGGATCCTGGCATTGCTGGCAGAACCCAGGTGGTCTGACCTCCAGGGTCTTAATGTGGCAGTCGGACCGCCACAACAGCGGTGGTTCTGACCTCCACCATGAGGCTGGCAGTCTTATAATCAAGCCCTCAGTGTTTGTCAGGAGTAGCTTCAATGGATCAACTCTTGTTTGATATAAATTCTTGCAGGAGTTCCTTCCTGAGAGCTCCACTATTAAATAAGAGGATTCTGATGACCTTATGAGAAAGGTTCACCGTTTTCAATTGGGGGGGCTTACAGGGATGCCACCAGTTCATCTTCCAATACGTTCTTCAGACCTATTGGCTTCTATGACTGGAGTTGATGGTTGGTACTCTGATGTGGGTGTCACCATTTCTCTTGTATCATGATGTGCCTTCTTTTTATTTCAGTCACTTGATCATTGCATTGATGACATGGTGTATGCAGATTTTCTTATTTCAGTCCAATGGTCGTTGTTTGCTTTGGTATTTCTCAAAAGAACTGACTGGGACGAGTACAAGGGATGTAAAGATAATGTCCCGATTACTTACCAGTAATCCCCATTCCTTTTATTCCTACGTCCCTCGTCCTTGTCATTACATACAACCTGCCCTTCATTGAGTGGGTGAGCATTCGGATGTAGATTGGATTGTCAGGAGGATGCATGGAAAGCGTGCTATTTGTTGAGACCACCGATGGGTAAATGGGACTTGCATTTGCCACATTTTTCTAGAATTCTAGAATTCCCTGTCTTGACTGTATATATTTGTGATTGTAAAAAGTGATTTTTCATATTGCTAAATATTTGGAAGGGAAGAGTTAAAAAGGTAGAGCATTGTTTCGTGGTGATTTTTGAGTTGTGAACTGAAAAAATATCTCGTGAAGCTGCTGGCCGAGATTGAAGCCTGGGAAAAGAATCATGCTACCCTACATAGTGTTGATTAAATAATTATCAGCGCTAATAATTAGGCCTGGGTTGTAATTCATAGGAAACTGTTACTAATAACATTGACGATCGTTTCACTATCAACACATTACCATGGCAAATGAACTAACTAAATGTGTTTGCTTTGTGACAAGGTCTGAGTATTAGTGGTGTCAGTAGTAAATTATGTGAGGACGCATCTTAATTAACACGTCAATGTGACTTGATTAATGATGATTATTTTGGAGACCATGTGACCATGTGACTTTAATTAAAGTAATCACATTGCATCAAAACAACCGCACAGTCGTCTTAATCTGTTGGGAGGTGTTTGTTCTGAGCCGCGTTACAGTCTGTGAACCTTGTAGGTTTGCTGAACTAAAGAAATACAGGCTGATTTATTGCTGAATCTCGCAATTTCAGTTATGTTTGATGACATTTTTGTTTGAGAATCAAGGTGAGTTTTTACATCTACACAGCAGGCGCCTTCCTGGACGGCGTTTAGGGGTCGCCAGAGGTCGCAGCTGCGACCCCCGACTTGCCCTTTGCCACTCCCAGCGCTCCCTTTGCGACCTCTGGCCTCGGAGGTGGCAAATTCAGTGCCAGGAACACAGTGGCAGCTCGTTCTTGTGGTCGTTGGGGCTCCACTCTCTTTGTTTTCTGTCACTTTTTTACACTAATAGTGAATAATAATGCATTACTCACTACTCGCCTAATAAAAATGGAGAACAATTACCTGGAATATGCCTTCCATGGCATCCGAGGTGAGTAAAACACGCTTTTAAATGTATGTTGTTAGCATGCTTGCTGGTGAGAGTGTTTATGTGAGAATGTACGTGTGTATGAGTAAAAGTGGAGGTCAAAGGGCGTGTTATCCCACTACCCCTGGAATTTCGGTGAATTGACCTCGATGGGTGCCTTCAGCGTGCAGCACAGAGGCATTGTGCCTACGTGTTGAATTTAGTAGTATGACCTGGTGAGGGAACACGTGCTGCCAATACAGGCAATGTGCCCGAGGTGAAGAGGTCAAATGATACAAAGGACGCGCAGCCTAGCATCCTTCCAGAGGCCAGTAATTTAAGCTCTGCACATTGAGGAATGATAACATCTATTATTCAAAGTGCATAGTGTAGGAAAGTAGCCCCTTTCTCGCATGGGTACCCCCACTTTTTCCTGATGTCAGTATGTTTTGACTGTGTTCACTGGGATTCTGCTAACCAGGACCCCAGTGACTGTACTCTCTCCCTTTAAACTTGGTTGCTTGGACCACAAACTCCCCACATTTGGCATACTGGTGCCCCCTTATAGGTCCCTAGTATATGGTACCCAGGTACCAGGGCATTGGGGCACCAGGGGTTCCCCAAGGGCAGCAGCATGTATTGCACCATCCATGGGAGGACATGTAAAATGTGTCTGCAAGCCTGCCATTTCAGCCTATGTGAAAAGGTGCATGCACCCTTTCGCTACAGGTCACTGCACCAGGTGACTGTAAGTCACCGTTATGGTAGGCCCTCCTAGCCCAGAGGGCGGGTGCAGGTACCTGTGTGTGAGGGCACCCTTGCATGAGTAGGGGTGCCCCCACAAACTCCAGCTCCATTTTCCTGGACTTTGTGAGTGCGGGGACACCATTTTACACGTGTACTGGACATAGGTCACTACCTATGTCCAGCTAGACAATGGTAACTCCGCTCCTAGGCATGTTTGGTATCAAACATGTCAGAATCTTACCCCAATACTGTTGCCAGTATTGGTTGTATGATTCAATGCACTCTTGGGGCTCCTTAGAGGACTCCCAGCATTGCTTCTACCAGCTTTCTGGGATTGTCTGGGAAGCCCCTGCTGCTGCCACCCCTCAAACAATTGTCTGCCCTCCTACTGCTTGAGTAGCTCAAGCCCAGGAAGGCAGAACAAAGGATTCCCTTTCAGAGAGGGAGGCAACATCCTCTCCCTTTGGAAATAGGTGTTACATGGCTTGGGAGTGGTTGCCTCCCCAAGCTACTGGTATGCTTTGAAGGGCACATTTGGTGCCCTCCTTGCATAAATCAGTCTGCACCAGGTCAGGGACCTGTAGTCCCTGCTCTGGTGTGAAACTGGACAATGTTAAGGGGAGTAACCACTCCCTGTCTCTCACCACCCCAGGTGTGGTGTCCAAACTCCTCCAGGTGGCCCCTGCATTCTGCCATCTTGAATCCAAGGTGGGCAGAGGCCTCCTGGAGCACCTGAGTGGCCAGGTCTGGCAGGTGATGTGACAGACCCCTCCCAATAGGTGGTCACCTGGCTAGGTGACCAATCTCTCTTCCAGGTCTATTTAGAGTCTCCCTCTTGAGTGAGTTCTCAGATTCGATGGGCAAGGCTCCAGGCGGACTCCGCTGCACCATTTACTTTGATTTCTGGCCACTGGAACCACAACTGGACTCCACAGGGACCTACAATCTGCAGCTACGGTGATGACTCTGCTCTGCAACATTGTTTCTCTGGCTCCTTCTAGCAACTGCAACATTTCCCCGGCTGTCCATCCTCTGAGGGTGGCAAGTCTTCAGGCTGCACAAGAAGCAAAAAGGAATCTCCCTTGGCGTGAAAGAGTCACTTCCCTGTATCCGCAGGCACCAACTGCAACGACAACTGGTTGCGCGGATCTCCTCTCATCCTGAGCTGCTTGGATCCTGCACCATGAGTGGTGGTCCGGAGTGGTCCCCTTGGTCCTCTCTGCCAGCTTTCCAATTTTGATGAAGGTAACCCCTTGCCTTCCCATGCAGGACAGTACCCCCCTGCACTATGTGTCTTGCAGATACCAAGGCTTGTTGGCATTCCCTCCAAGGGATCTTCAGGCTTCATGTACCCCGAGCACCCAGCTTTCTTCCCTGTGATTCACAGCTCCCTGTGTGCTTCTCCTGTGAAGTGGGACCTTTCTTCATGTGTGCTGTGTGGGGCTCCCTGCGATTCCTGGGCTCCTTGCCTGTGGGTCTTCTGTGGGGGCTACCTCTTCTTCTTTGGACTCTCTACATTGCTGAGTGTTGCCCGGGACTCACCCCATGGGTTGAGTGCCCCTGGACCCTGCTAGTCCCCGGCAGCTCCACTTTTCCATCAACCATAACATTTGCCTTTGCCAAGGCTTGGTGGTGGTTTGTCCATCCCACAGTTTGACTGCAATCCTTCTTCCGGCATTGGACATCAACTGCGTCACCCAGGAACTCTTCATCGGCTCCAGTGCTGCATTGCTGACCGTCTTCGTCTCCCCATTGACCAACTCCTACATCCACAGACGGGTGGATAGTGGCTCCTGCCATCACCGGACACTCCAATGTGAACTGGACTTGGTATCCTTCTTTTCCAGGTCTTTGTCTTCCAGGATACACCTTTGGTTTCTTGCAGTCTTGTCTGGGTCTTGCAATATCCTTCTCTGAAGTCCTTTGGGTTGATTTAGGAAGAACCAGTAACTTACCTCTTCTCTTCTGCTTGCTGGGGGGGCCCTCTGGTACTTACTTTGAGGGTTTCCTAGTTCCTCCATCTCCCCTCTACTGATTCCACTTCCTTGAGTGAGGACCTGACTTTCGCAATCCACTTTCTTAGTATATGGTTTGGGTCCCCCCAGGCCTTCAGTATTGCCTATTGCCTTTCTCTGTTTTCTATTGCTTTTATGCCTATTTCTGATTGCTACTATACATATATATTGTGAGTACTTACCTCCTATTGGAATATTACCTATCTAGTATTTTTAGTACTTGTGTCACTAAAATAAAGTACCTTTATTTTTGTAACACTGTGTGCTTCTTTCATGTGTGTAAGTGCTGTGTGACTACAACAGTGTTGAATAAGCTTTGCATGTCTCCTAGATAATCATTGGCTGCTCATCCACAGCTACCTCTAGAGAGCCTGATTTCTACACACTGCCTACACTTCACTAATAAGGAGATACCTGGGCCTGGTTCACGGTGATAATACCATAGGTACTTACCACACACCAGGCCAGCTTCCTACACATAGAAATAGAAGATGAGATTGCTATGTAACACAAGTTCTTATTACCCAGTCCTCTCCACTCAAAGGGACTGAGGCATGGACCCTCTTATCTATAGTCCCAGGCTGCTTCGGTACACCAGCTTCTTATCATAGTACCACATCAACTCTAACAAAAGTGCCAACAGCGCAAGCCATGGTTTTCTCTTATAGTGATAGTTTGCTGTCATATGCATGAAAGCAACACCTTGCCCAATGGATACCCCAGCACCCCAGAAAAGCATCCTATGCACATCAACACATCTATTGAAGGACCTGAAGATGTTTGAACACAGTACCACAATGCCAAAAGAACTACAATCCTAGCCCCCATGGTTGTATTATCTTCAAGACCAGCTGCATCACCTACAAAATCACTAAAAACAATATTCGGGCACACATCACAAATAAAGGAACTCCCTCTTGTGGACAGTGCCAAAGCAGAAGTCAGAGCAGCACCAGAGTGGAGACCAAATGATCCAAGAAGGAAAAAAAAGCACAAGACATCCTTCTGCACCTATGTACCCTTGATCTGGAACAATAACCCCATTCACATTAGTTCTCCTCACACCCCCCTCCTGCAATTCATCAAGAAACGTTTCAAAGAACATTATGTATAGCACATTCGAATTTATCTTTCACCTGCCTTCTGTAAGCAACTGTATCTGTTATTGGATAACTGTAGCCTTTCCTGGTCTCTTACACACGTTCAGCACTTCGGCTATTCGTAGCTAGGGCTGTATTGTACCAACTGCGAATGCAGCACAAATGCTGTCAGTGAAGAGGCATTTCAACTTTCCCCTCACTTACTCAGTTCAGTTGTCTAAAATCTGTCCTTAAAATGTGACCTCTGAATCCGAAGACGCTGAAAATAATTCAGGGAACCTCACTTTGTCCAGATGTAAGAACTATTGCTTACCAAAAACATTTTGATACATATGTTTTCAATACACCTTTCACCAAGATGGTGACCTGTTCCCTGTCCAGTTTGTGGACTGAAATAGTTAGAAAAGGCCACTGTTAACTTTCTTTGACATCATTGACTACCAATTAAGGTTGGTGATCTTTGATACAGGTGGGGTATAATACTTGCACTGAATTGAACCAAGCTAACCCAGATTCTTCTAGAAGGGCTCAGAAAGTATGTGATCCTGTAGTGTATTTTAAAAGACACTTTTCACATTGGTTACAAACCATAAGCTCAGAAACGGCATTCATTAAAAATCTAACATTTTCATGGTGTGCCAAGACAATAAACCTAGACCTTTGCGGTAGTCAATGCCAATTTTTTCAGTGTGCAATGGGTGTCCTTGCATGTTAACAACTACCTTCCCTGTGCAAGGGTCAGCATTTTTGTCATGGAGCCCCACCGCCATGTACCGCTTTATGCCATTAATTACATACAATATGACAGGCCACAAATTTGCCATTGACACAATTTTGTCATGATTGCCCGTCTCTCCACACCCCTACCAAAATAGTTGTTCTCCATAATGCTAGGAATTATTGCCAGTATGTTATAGCCAGCATCCCGCTACAGGTGTCCTGTATACCAGTAATTACCTCTAGTGTGCCAGCACCAATATTTTGCCCAGGGTACCTCTTTAAGCCAGTGACTACTCTTTAAGCCAGCATTTTGCCATGGGTGTCTCCATAAACTAATAATTATTTCCAGTGTGCCAGGACCAGTGGCCGACTGACAAACATAATATACTCACACAAACTCAATTATATATATTCATGCTTATTCTCACTGACACTCATAGCACCCAGACCCTAAGAAGTGAATCTGACATATGATGCATGGAAAAAATACAGAAATAACATCTAGAAAAGAAAAGTTTCTCAGTGAATACAAGATAGAGTAAAAGATGTGAAATGGAAACAGTAGCTCAGTGATTGTATTGTTCACATTGATTATCCCAAGGGCTTGTACAATCATTGTTAAGAAATTATTCTGTGCTTTTGTTTTAAAGTTAAAGGAATGATTGCAGGACCTGATTGGGGCGCATTTTGAATGTAGTTTTGAATTGCTTTTCACATAGTGCTACTTAAGCCATGGTCATGGATAGAGAGGGCATGGAGGAAGTTGGAGGCCTGAGGCCCACCCAACGCCATAGAGTCATCAGAGTTCATGACTACAATGACCCCAGTTCACATGGTTAAAGACTGACCTGCCCTCCTCCCTCCCACACTAGCAGACCCCTGAAGCACTCAGAGATTGCTAGATAGCCCTGGGTAGTACAGGGCTGAAATTCACAGCGTTGAGGGCTGCTTTACTAAGTGATGCTTGATGTGAGTAATCCAGGGGGAGGGGTATTACCAGAAGGCCCTGAAAATGACAGACCAGGTCTGGGAGAAGGGCAGACCAGCCTTAGCCCAGCTAAACTACCTTTGGTGGCACATGCGCACTAGCACATGTGCCTGTGAAAACTGGCCGTCATCCTAACCCTCTCTCAGGGAGTAACAGCCAGGAATACTCATTTTCTAATTACTATTGTAATAGTTGCAATAGTAATTAGTAAATGAGCATGTTGAGCTTGCCAGGAATTTAGGTGGACGGAGCGCTACACCTAAGTAAACCAGACACTCTCGTAAATGACTGCCCAGCTTTGTGTAAAAACATAAAAGGAATCCTATCAACACTGAATCCTGGTTGTACTGACACCATTTAGTTTGTATAGTTAACTCTCAACACTCAGGACAGAGGTGGTTGAAACAGACACTCGTCTAATGAGTGAAGAAAGCATAAATCCAGAGGTGAAGCCTCTGGTGTGCTATCCTCCACTACAAATAAAGCTATGATGAAGGAAATTCCATTTGTACATTTGCCACCATATTTAGTAATTGCTTCATAAACAAGAGATCTTTACACTGCCACCCGACTCCACATCAAGCCGATGGTTCGGTTTTCCCTCAACACTGTTAAGTGATTTAAAGACACCGTCCACCATAGTGAATGGTGCTGCTCATGTGATGTCACTTCTGTAATCTGTCTAAGCTGTCCAGACAGAAGGCATACAAACTGAGTTTTTCCTCTGCCAAAATAAAACAAACAAGCATTTGAAATGCAACCGGTCTTGCATTTCTCCGAGATAGAGCTATTAGCAGTGGTAAACTCCCAATCGGACTTTTCTTGCCACATTAAATGGAAAAAAGAGCGCGATCATGCTGCTACAGTTCACTCGTAGTGAAACCTATCGGCAAAAGTGCAATTATCTACGTAACCGGCAAAAGTGCAATTAACTATGTAACAGGGTCGGTGTCATGGAAAGCGCTCGACTTCTGGCAAGCGAGATCACACTGCGAAAAAAGATAAAAAGTAGTCCACAAACCGGACGGAAAACAGCGAGCCTCGCATGTTTTCAGTACTTGGTCGCTGCACTCGAAGAGGGGCTAACCACCAGAAAAGGCATGACGTATGCATGCCTTCCACTAATGAAAGCAAGCAGATTTTAACAGGCAAGCCCACGAACCAATGAAAGACAATGAGGTGACATGGACGGGGCTTTGAGCCCTTTTCTAACTACTATATTGTCTCGCAAATGAAACGTATGTGCAAGCGCATGCGACACAGGCTCGACCATAAAAAGGAACAAAGAGGATTTTTTTTCTGGTGCCCTAACACCACTCCTATTGAAAAATCATATATACACATTAAATTGCATAGACATCTACACCTTATTGAATCATACATATAAAAACTGATCATGAATCTAACATGTTTTGTGATTGGATTTCTTTGTTAGGTGCTTTCCCTTTTTAAAATAAATAATGTAATACATATCAAATATTGGTACATAATTGGTTTAGCATTGATTGACCACTGATTTCGTAAAGAGGGTCCTAGGATCTGGATGTCATTGTAACTGCAATTAACTGTCCACATGGTCCAAATCAGTCACGTTGTCACTCTATCCACAAAACATATATGATCTAATGCACAAAACTCAACTAGAAATGTGAACACCATCGAACCATAATGCAAGGGTGTGTGTGTTCTGTCAAGCGTATGTTTTGTACTGGAAGGTGGCATGCGAGTACAAAAACCATGCTTAATACTTTTTTCACTTTACATATGTGCTGTACAATACAGTTAAACATAAACTGAACTACCCAAGAGTACACAGAGCAGCAACAGGAAGTCAACTCGGTATAAAACTGGGATGAACTCAGCTATCATACGTGCAGCTGGTGCAGTGGCAATGTGTTACCGACATGTGAGGGGCCTAATGTCTTTTATTCCACATTACTTCTTTATTAATCAATTTCCATTAGCTCCTGCTAGAACAAAAAATTACATGTAACGTCTATTGTATCATTAAGGCCTTGCTGGGCCTTGCTGGACAAGGGCTCCCAAAATAAAAAAAAGCACGAATTATAAACTATATTCCTGTTCGGAAGCTCCGCTCTTCCTCAATAAATGTATTGACCATTCCAAAATAAATTCATCAGGCAACGCATGGGCGGTTGAAGTTTCTCCTCGCCTTCCTCTTTACATCATCATACTGACTCTTTGAGTTTCAGGAAAAAACTAGAGACTTGGCTGTTCAGGCAAACTTATCAAGCGCAGTAATACCTGTGTTAAGCATATAGCAAGCCCTTCCAAGCTCTACCCATAACGGCAAGAAACCTTATGGCGTATCTGTTCTTAATAAATTCACTTAACATAACATCCCAGGGGAGGGAGAGCTCGTGCATTGTTAGAATCGGGGCCTCTCGTGCCCTTGCTACGCCTTCTCTCTAAAGGTTGCACACCCAAAGCCCGGAAGTGCATTAGCCGCTCACCTGCCTCACGTTGCTGCTCAGCATTCCCACCATGTCGCCTTCTGACTCATTGCCTGCCTCGCTGCATGAAAATACATTGCTCACCGCTGGCACTTTTCAGCCCGTGCGATGCATCAGTTATAGACAGGAACTCCATACGCTCTTCAGTAGTTTATGCTAATTATTGTTAATGCCTGCGCATATTTTCAAGGGCATTTTTTTCATTACCTTGCCAATGGTATGACAGCATCCCCTCGTGTAGCCACAATTGTCTAACATGCAGTTCCTTCCATCCTTTAATTATGCATCATGTTGTTGGCGGAGCAGCTCTCTGGGGAAAGCGCGTTCCTGCACCATTGGACATTCCTTCAAAGTAAGTTAGTTATGCAAAGAGCGTAGCTCAGGTCCTCGGCATTCAGCGAGATTTATTTTCCCCATTTCATTACAGAAAACAGCATTGATCCTGTGCATTGGGTGGCGTCAGACTACTTTTCTGGGTAGCGTGGTAAAATTAAAGCATCCTTGTGCAAATTAAACACAGACTTCACGCGGTTGGCACAGCCTGTCATTGCATGTGTGTGTTCATACAGAATTCTCTAAAAATGGCGTGAATATTTTCACTGTCTCCCTGGCCAGGGTTGCAGGTTCGACCTACAGCTCCCTTAATCATTTGATTTGGATAAAATGGTGTCCAATAGTGTGGCAGCAGCGAGAACCAATACCAATGAAAATAAGTTTAATTATCATTTTAAATCTATAAATCAAGGTGGGATCTAGGCAAAACATTACAGAAATCACTTGGCGAGCCCAGCTTGTATGAGAGCTATTGATGGTAACCGTCTCCCATCCACGTGGGAAGCATGTCCAAAAGGCACTGAATCGTGACACAATCACCATCACACTCCTGTATAGTGTAAAAGACCATTTATTAGGACAAGATTGCAATTAACAACACATTTGAATAACTTTTAACATTCCAACTTTCTAGCTTCCTTTCCACACCACTCCTTTTAAAACGCCCCACCTTTAACTTTCCATTTTGTTTCCCCACTTTTGCCTCCGTTCACCCAGCCTCCACCTTCAATTACCTACTACCCACACTCTCCGTTCATACCATGCCTCATTCAGGCATCCCCCACACTGCCATCCTTCACCTGTTTCTTCTTCACCTCCTGGAAGGGTGTACAGGCCCGCATCTGACTCTCCACCCTCCCCCAACTACTGCCCGCTCAATGTAACCTGCCCTAAACTGGCGATTAGAATACCAACCAAACTAACCCTCCCCAACCCTAACATGTCTAAATGCTCAACCTATGCAGGGTGGGTGGGTGTCCAAACTTCCAACAGTGCATTAGCTATCACACGGAAGAGACAGACCTCTCCCCTACTCTACCTTTCTATACACACCCCTAAAACCCTCCCCTGCTTTCCTCCCCTTCAATCACTCCGGAGAAGCTCAGATTTTCTGCACATATGGCTAGGTATGGACAGGTATCTGCCAGCTTTCCTACTCCATGGGAACTCTATGGTGTCCCACATACAATAGTAAATCAAAAATGGGGATCATGCTTGACTGGGAAAGCAATTACTTACAAAATGTGTTTGTCTCAAAATCCTGCTGGTGCCACCCCTTAACTTTGGCTTTAAATGCTTCCCTTAAAGAGACTCAGGCATTGGCACGTTTGATTGCTCTAGAAAATGCTATTTGAATGCTTTCTGTTAGAAATGGGGTTTTTGGTTGGCAGTCAGGTTACCCTCTGTCCAAGCAAAAGTCCTCACTCTAGTCAGGGTAAGTCACACACTATCCAAGATTATCCTGCGCCCACCTTCTGGTAGCTTGGCACGAGCAGTCAGGCTTAACTTAGAAGGCAATGTGTAAAGTATTTGTGCAATAAATCATACAATACCACCATATAGCACCACAAAAATACACCACACAGTGTTTAGAAAAATATATAATATTTATCTGGATAATTGTAGGTCAAAAAGAATAAAGTTGCAATGGAAAATTGTAGAAATATCACAGGGAAGTGATATAAAGTGTCTTAAGTCTTTAGAATGCAATAAAGTGTCTTTCAAGCACAAAGTACCTGGTTTCTGGTGGAAAACCTCCTCAGAGGGCCACAGGCGGAGAGATGCGTGGAAAAAGGGTGTGTGCGTCGATTTCTCCTCAGCACGCAAAGACTTGCGTCGTTCTTTTCCACGCGGGGAAGTCGGGCGTCGTTTTCCGGCGCGCAGACAGTCTCTTTTTGTGGATCGCGGGGATTACCAGATGTCCCGGGTCTGTGCGTGGATTCTCCTGCTGTTTTTCCGGCTGCGCGTCGTTCTGCGGGGCTGCGCGTCGAAGTTTCGATCTCACGGTCGGCGTCGCGTCGATTTCTCCTTGGAAGTCGGGCGCCGGTGTCCTTGCGAGGCCGTGCGTCGAAATTTTGGTCTCACGGCAGGCGTCGCGTCGATTTCTCCTTGGAAGTCGGGCGGCGTTGTCCTTGCGAGGCCGTGCGTCAAAGTTTCGCACTCACGGTAGGCGTCGCGTCGATTTCTCCTGGAAAGTCGGGCGGCTTTGTCCTTGTGAGGTTTTGCGTCGAAGTCTCGATCGTCCCGAGGGCGTCGCGTCGATCAGCGTCGGTGTGCGGCGTTTTTCTCGCCGCGAAACAAGCTGTGCGTCGAAATTTTCGGCGCACGGAGCGTCCAAGTGAAAGGAAGAAGTCTTTTTGGTCCTGAGACTTCAAGGAACAGGAGGCAAGCTCTATCCAAGCCCTTGGAGAGTACTTTCACAGCCAGACAAGAGTTCAGCAAGGCAGCAGGGCAACAGCAAGACAGCAGTCCTTTGTAGAAAGCAGACAGGTGAGTCCTTTGAGCAGCCAGGCAGTTCTTCTTGGCAGGATGTAGTTTCTGGTTCAGGTTTCTTCTCCAGTAAGTGTCTGATGAGGTAGGGCAGAGGCCCTGTTTTATACCCAAATGTGCCTTTGAAGTGGGGGAGACTTCAAAGAGTGGCTAAGAAGTGCACCAGGTCCCCTTTCAGTTTACTCCTGTCTGCCAGGGTCCCAGTAGGGGGTGTGGCAGTCCTTTGTGTGAGAGCAGGCCCTCCACCCTCCCAGCCCAGGAAGACCCATTCAAAATGCAGATGTATGCAAGTGAGGCTGAGTACCCTGTGTTTGGGGTGTGTCTGAGTGAATGCACAAGGAGCTGTCAACCAAGCCCAGCCAGACGTGGATTGTAAGGCACAGAAGGATTTAAGTGCAAAGAATTGCTCACTTTCTAAAAGTGGCATTTCTAGAATAGTAATATTAAATCCGACTTCACCAGTCAGTAGGACTTGGTATTACCATTCTGGCCATACTAAATATGACCTCCCTGCTCCTTTCAGATCAGCAGCTGCCACTTCAACAGTGTATGAGGGCAGCCCTAATGTTAGCCTATGAAGGGAGCAGGCCTCTCAGTAGTGTGAAAACGAATTTAGGAGTTTTACACTACCAGGACATATAACTACACAGGTACATGTCCTGCCTTTTACCTACACAGCACCCTGCCCTAGGGGTTACCTAGGGCACACCTTAAGGGTGACTTATATGTAGAAAAAGGGGAGTTCTAGGCTTGGCAAGTACTTTTAAATGCCAAGTCGAGGTGGCAGGGAAACTGCACACACAGGCCTTGCAATGGCAGGCCTGAGACAAGGAAAAAGGGGCTACTTAAGTGGGTGGCACAACCGGTGCTGCAGGCCCACTAGTAGCATTTAATTTACCAGCCCTATGCACATAAAGTGCACCTTACTAGGGACTTATAAGTAGATTAATAGTCCAATCAGGTATGATTCCAGGTTACCATGTTTTAAGGGAGAGAGCATATGCACTTTAGCACTGGTTAGCAGTGGTAAAGTGCGCAGAGTCTATAAACCAGCAAAAACAGTGTCCAAAAAATTGGAGGGAGGCAGGCAAAAAGTTAGGGGTGACTACCCTAAGGCTGTCAGGTCTAACACTTTCCATCAGAAGGCACAGGCATTACTCTGAAAGACACTATTTCAAAGATTTCCCTCCGAAGGCTCAGGCATGGCTGTGTTTGACTGCTCTAGTAGACACCTTTGAATGCTTTCCCTCAAAGGACTCGGGCATTGCTGTCTTTGACTGCTCTAAAATACGCTATTTGAATACTTTCCTTCAGAAGTGCTATGTTTGACTACTCTAGAAGACGCTATTTAAATGCTTTCCTTTGGAAGGCTCAGGCATTGCTTCATTTGACTGCTCCAGAAGATGCTATGTGAATGCTTTCCGTTTGATGCTACTCATCTATTTGTGAAGCGACTCCTAATGCTGCAGCTAGTCTGAAGCTTCCCTAGCTCTTCAAAATAGGCGCCAGACAAGAACATCATGTTGTTCACAGGTTTCCAGTGACAGGGAAAACATGTAAAGCACTATGTTTTGAGCTGTATGGTCTACAGGTGGACGAGATTTTCAATAGGAACAGAATCCATTGATGTACCGCACAAACAGATCTCTGCTCTTGTAAGGTGCACATGCTCTCCTTCATGCAGGTAAAGTGTTTGTTAAATGGCAGAAACTGTGATTCCAGCAAGATAGCACACCCCTGTAATCAACTTCACTTCATCAAGGCACTGTTTCAAGTCCAGACTGTGTTCACTCCAGCAAGGACAAAATACATTTTCCCTGCCATCTCTGCCATGCCGCTATAGATAGCACTGCATACATTACTGCATAGTGTAGATTCCAGTCACCTTCTTACTCATTATAGTATGCTTTCCTGTCTATCTTAGTTCCCTGCTTCTCATTAGAAGGATTTCCCATCTATTCTTGTTGTTCTCACCACTGAAGCATTTCTTCTTTACATTCTTTTTAGAAATGGGGCCTTTGGTTGGCAGTCAGTTACCCCCTGTCCAAGCAAGGACCCTCACCCTTGTCAGGGCAAAGGAGAAACACACCTGGTTAACCCCCGCTCAACCCCTCGGTAGATTGGCATGAGCAGGCAGGCTTCACTCAGAAGCAATGTGTAAAGTGTTTGTACCAACACACACAGTAATAAGGTAAAACATTGCAAAATGGACACCACACCAATTTAGAAATATAGGCAATATTTATCTAAATCAAACAAGACCAAAACGACAAAAATCCAACATACACAAGTTAAAATATGAATTTTCAAAAGAATAAGAGTCTTACTCCATAGAAAACAATGGAAACAATGATTTTACACAATGTACCTGGTTTGGCTCAAAAATAAAGCTGCACGGATGAGCTGGGTCGGGAAAGTCAGTGATGCATCGATCCCTTCCTTGCAAGGGAGGCCATGTGGTGTTTTCTTCTCCAGTCGGGTCGGTGGTGCGTTGATTTCCGGATGGGGCACCTCAAATCCACGCAGAGTCGGGATGAGTTTGACACCCAGGGACGATGCGTGGAAAATCCTGTTGCACGATGTTAGAAAACCGCGCTGCATTGGGTTTGTATCGATATCAGCAGCTGCGAGTGGGTTTTGCACGTCGTTTCTCCACCTGCGATGCGTCAATCTCCAGGCCGCGATCCCAGTGGAGCATCGGTTTTAGTTCAGTGTTGTTTATCAGCCGCGTTGCTGACAGTGCGTCAAACAATTCCCTGCACGCGTTCTGTGCAGGGATTTTCAGCTCTTTTCTGTTAGCAGAGGAAGTCTTTGATTACCCTGAGACTTCAAAACAGGAGGCAAGCTCAGATCAAGCCCTTGGAGATTCTTCACAAGCAGAAATATACCACAGACACCAGCCTTTATCCCCTTTAACAGGCAGAAGCACCAACTGCAGGATTGCCCAACTAAGCACCGTCACAGGCAAGGGCAGCACTTCTCCTCAATTCTTCTCCTTGACAGAGGTTCTTATTGAATCCAGAAGTGATCTAATTTTCAGGGGTTTTGGGTCCAATACTTATACCTCTTTCTGCCTTTAAAGTAGGCCTACCTCAAAGGAAAGTCTCTGTTGTTCACAAGATCCTGCCTTGCCCAGGCCAGGCCCCAGACACACACCAGGGGGTTGGAGACTGCATTGTGAGGGGGCAGGCACAGCCCATTCAGGTGTAAGTGACCACTCCTATCCTCCACTCTAGCACAGATGGCTCATCAGAATATGCAGGCTACACACCAGCTCCCTTTGTGCCACTGTATAGAACAGAGGTGCAAAAGCCGAACTGTCAAACCGACCCAGACAGGGAATTCACAAATATGCAGAGTCACAGAATGGTTTAAACAAGCGTCACAGAATGGTTTAAACAAGAAAATGCCTACCTTCTAAAAGTGGCATTTTCAAACTAACAATTTAAAAAACAACTTCACTAAAAGACTTATTTTTAAATTGTAAGTTCAGAGACCCCAAACTCCCTATTTCTGTCTGCTCTCAAAGGGAATCCGCACTTTAAGGATATTTAAAGGTAGTCCCCATGTAAACCTATGAGAGTGATAGGCCTTGCAACAGTGTAAACCAAATTTGGCAGTTTTTCACTGTCTGGACAAATAAAAACACATTAGTATATGTCCTACCTTAAACATACACTGCACCCTGCCCATGGGGCTACCTAAGGCCTACCTTAGGGGTGCCTTATTTGAAAGAAAAGGGAAGGTTTAGGCCTCGCAAATGGGTACACCTGCCTAGTCAAGTTGGCAGTTTAAAACTGCACACAGAGACACTGCAGTGGCAGGTCTGAGCCATGTTTACAGGGCTTATCGTGGGTGGCACAAACAGTGCTGCAGGCCCACTAGTAGCATTTGATTTACAGGCCCTGGGTACCTCTAGTGCTTTTTACTAGGTACTTACTAGTAAATCAAATATGCCAATCATGGATAAGCCAATTACACATGCATTTTACATAGGAGCACTTGCACTATAGCATTGGTTAGCAGGACTAAAGTGCTCAGAGTATCAAAAAAAGCAAAAACAAAGTCCAGCTCGCATCAACAGAGACAAAAAGTTAGGGGAAGCAGAGGCAGAAAGTTAGGGGAGACCACGCTAAAGATGTCAAGTCTAACACCGGGTCTAACACGTGTGTCCCCCAGCTGAAAGTGGGGGGAACTACCCAACCTCATGGGAATTCTCATCACTAAGGCATTAGAATCTGGACAGACCATCAGCATTGGTGTGTTCTGTTCCAGGGTGGTGTTCCGCCATAAAGTCTATTCCCTGTAGGGAGATGGACCACCTCAATAGTTTTGGATTCTCACCCCTCATCTGCATTAACCATCTGAGGGGTCTGTGGTCGGTCTGAACCCAGAAGGGAGTCCCAAACAAGTTGGCTTCTTCAGCGCCCGGACTACAGCAAAAGATTCATGCTCAATTGCTCTCCATCTACGTTCCCTGGGAAGTACCCTCCTACTGATGAAGGCTACAGGCTGGTCTAGGCCCTCTTCATTTAGCTGTGACAACACTGCTCCTACACCAAGCTCAGAAGCATCAGTCAGCACAACAAACTCTTTAGAGAAGTCAGGTGCATTCAGCATGGGCGTCGTGCACATGGCTGCCTTCAGGGCATGAAAAGCTGTCTGGCAAGCCTCAGTCCAGATCACTTTTCTGGGTTGCTTTTTGGAGGTTAACTCAGTCAAGGGAGCAACAATAGTGCCATAACCCTTGACAAACATCATATAGAATCCCGTGAGACCTAAAAAGGCACACACCTCAGTCTGTGTCTTGGGAGACTCCCAAGCCAGAATGGTATCAATCTTTGGCTGTAGGGGTGTCACCTGGCCACTCCCCACCTGGTGTCCCAAGTAAACCACAGAACCCTGCCCTATTTGACATTTACTTGCCTTAATAGTGAGGCGTGCCTTCTTTAGGGCCTCAGACACTTTGCAGAGGTGCTCCAAATGTTCCTCCCAAGTGGAGCCAGACACAGAAATGTCATCAAGGTAGGCTGCACTGAAATCCTCCAATCTAGCCAAAACTCTGAAAGGTGGCAGGGGCATTTTTCATCCCAAAGGGCATCACCCTAAACTGGCAGTGCCCATCTAGGGTAGAAAATGCAGACCTCTCCTTGCCCTCCTCAGTCAGAGCAATCTGCCAATATCCAGACGTTAAGTCAAGCATGCTGAGATATTTGGCAGCCTCTAACCAATCAATGAGCTCATCAGCTCATGACCGTATTGAGTTCATGGTAATCCACACAGAGCCTAAGTTCTGGAGTGGCACCAGGAGCAGCAGCCTTTGGGACAAAGACCACAGGGCTGGCCAAGGTCTACTGGAAAACTCAATAACCCCTAATACTAACATCTTGGATACTTTATCTGTGATGTTAGCCTTGACTTTGTCAGTCACCCTGTAAATCTTGTCTTTTACAGGTGGACTGTCCCCAGTATCCATCATGTATACACAAATGAATGCCCCATGGCTGTCTTGGGATCCAGAGGTCCCACAATGTCAATACCAACCCTTTCAAATGGGGTGCTGACTACAGGAAAAGGTTGAAGGGGAGCCTTACATTCTCCCCCTACTCTTGCTACTTGCCTGACAAGTTTGGCAAGACCTCCAGTGTGCATCCGAGTGCCTGGGCATGTGGGGCCAGTAAAAGTGGGTGACAAGCCTCTCCGACGTCTTGTCCTGCCCCAAATGTACAGCTAAAGGCACATCATGAGCCAAGCACAGAAGGAAGGCTCTGAAGCGCTGGGGTACCACCAGCACATGGACTGACCCAGGCTCAGCAACCTTAGGCTCGCTATATAGGAGGCCATCCTCCCAGTAAATCAGATGTGAATCAGACTCCTTGCCAGAAGCCTGGTCTGCAGCCTGCTGCCACAAACCTTCCAGAGTAGATCATGTTTTCTGTGCCTCACAGAATGCTTCCCTGGTGGGTCCCAGTTCCTGCTGCCTGAGGCAGCTCAGGTACCTCCCCCAAATTAGCCACCTGTTCCACTGTAGGCTCTGGGTCATCCTCCTCATGTTCAGCCTTCTCCCGGCTTGTGGGAACTTCTGGGGCTGTTTTTTCACACCCCTTGCCCTTTCTTCTTTTGGCAGACACCTGGGCCACTCTTTTAGGCTCCAGGGTCTCCATTGACCGGGTGGACACACAAACCCACCCTGGCAAACCCAACATCTCTGAGTGAGACTTGTGTTCCACCTCCTTCCAAGGGGAATCCTCCATGTCATTGCCAAGCAAACAATCTACAGGCATGGTTGGACTCACAGCTACCCTCAAGGACCTGAGACCCCCCCCCCATTCAAAGGGAACCTGCGCCACTCTGCACAGGCTCTCAGAGTCATCTACCGCAACTACTTACTGAAATGCATGGGGATCTACCTGCTCTTCAGACACCAGGTGACTTCTCACAGTAGTCACACTGGCATCTATGTCTCTCAGAGCCTATACCCTCTGTCCATTGATGGTCACCCATTGCCTGCACTTTTTAGTGATCTCAGGCTCAAGGGTCCTCTGGTCCATCTCACTGTCCCCTGGTGAGACAAGGGTCAACTCAGCTGGCTCCCACCCACCTGGAACCAACTCCTTCCCAAGAGCTACACTGGCCAAACCCTGTGACTGAGCACCAGTGGGTGCCTGTGTCTCCTTGGGACATTTGGGATTCCCCCTCATGTGACCTTCCTAATCACATGCAAAGCACTTGCGGGGACCCCTCTCTGCAGGTTTCCCTGTAGAGATCTATGGTTTCTTCTCTAGTGGGAACTGGGAATCGCTACCCTGGGAACTAGGTTGGGGTCCTTCAGAGAACTCCCCTTGTTTACCCTTACCCCCCACTTCTTCTGATGGGGTCCCTGCCCAACCTTGGCATGGTCTCCCTCATACCTCTTCTGGACCCTGGTGCTCTCCCAGCAGTCTGCTTCCTGAGCAAGCTTTCTGCGGTCAGTCAACTTGCTGTCAATTAGGGGGTGGTGCAGCTCTGGAAAGTAAAGTCTGTACAAGTGCTCCCAAACAATTAAGGCCCATATTTATAGTTTTTTAGCACCGCATTTGCGTCATTTTTTACAAAATACAATTATATTTTGTAGATTTGCACCACTTTTGTGTAAAAAAAAATGACGCAAACTCGAGGATAAAAAAATATAAATATGGGCCTAAGTTGTAAAGCTCCTCATAAGTTGTTATCTTACTGCCTTTCACCCAACCATCCAGTGACCTGCAAAAAGAGTCTACACATTCCAACCAGGTTTGGGAATCCTTCTTCTAAAAGGACCTAAACTTTTCCTTGTAGTGCGCAGGAGTGAGACTATATCTTGTGAGTAGGGTGTCCTTCATAATAGAGTAGATGAGTCCCTGAGGATCTCCTAAGGATGTCAGAGTATCCCTCCCCTCTACCTCAAAGATCTTCCACAGACTTGCCCTCCAATGTGCTTCAGGAACCATGTTCATGTGGAAAGCTGACTCATACCCCTTAAACCACAGATAGATGTCATCCTCCCACTTGTAATCCTTTACTAAGACCTTTGGGATGTGTACCCTCCTCTCCGGCTGCACTGAGGTACTTCTTCCACGATCTCTGCTAAACTGGCCTCTCTGATTCAGCTCCCTTAAACTGAGCTCATGAGCCAAGAGCATCTTTTTCTCTTCAATGGCCAGACTCCTTCTACATCTCTAACTCAAACAGGTGCACCCTCTCTGCCTGTCTGTCCTGCAACCCCTCAGGAGTCAGACCCTTGGATGACACACTGCTACCTGCCCCCGAGACCCTCCTCCCAGGCAGAGCAGGTACATCCACTACCACATCTGGATTACTCTGCACCTCCTCATGCTCATCCTCCTCCTCTGTGTGACCTCAGCCTTCTCGACAGCCACCCAGACCTTCAATGCCTTTTGCAGCTCCTCCTTCCTGGCGGAGCTCCTGATTGGGCAGGCAAGATCCTTCCAAAACTGCTTCAGTTGAGCCATTGTGTACTCCTCTAGTTTCTCCAACTCAAAAACAGCTTTTGTAGACACAGGTGGTGCATCCCCAGATTGAGACATGTTGATAAGGTTCACTCGAAAATGCAAAGTTCTAAAAAGAACAGAGATTCCCAAGAGAAGTTAAATAAAAATCACAAAATATGCAAGCAGGAGAAAGTTCAAAAAGAGAAAAAGCAAAAACAAGTAGTATGTGGTCACTTATTGGTCTGCACTAAAACAGTAGTATCCACTTAATCACTGTATGTGAAGTACAAATACAAGTCCAATCCTCACCGCTGATCACTAGTGTTATAAATGGGGTCTCTGGTTGGCAGTCAGTTTGCACTCTGTCCAAGCAGGGACCCTCACTCTAGATAGGGCAAGGAAGATACACACTTAGATAACCCCTGCTCATCCCCCTTGGTAGCCTTGTACAAGCAGTCAGGCTTATCTCAAAGGCAATGTTTAAAGTATTTGTACCAACAATCACAGTATTACAGTGAAAGCACTACAAAATGGACACCACATAAATTTTGAAAAATAGGTAATATCTAAATCACACAAGACCAAAACAACAAAAATCCTTCAAGCACAAGTCAAGATATGAATTTTCAAAAGAATAAGAGTCTTACTCCATTGAAAAAGTCAGCGATGATTCTTTACTCTCAGGTGAGGCCGTACTTCGCTTCTTCTCCGGTCGGGTCGGCGACAGGTAATTTTTCTCTCCAACAAGAGAACAATGTGTCGATTTCTAGACGGATACCATGCAGGCTTGTGTTGACTTTTGACGTCCCGCGATGATGCATGAGAAATCCGGTAGCACGGTATGGGAAAACCATGCTGTGTGGGGTTTGCGTAGTTATCAGCAGCTGCAAGAGGGTGTTGCGTCATTTCTCCAGCCGCAATGCTTTGATCTCCCAGCCTTGATGTCGGTGGAGGGTTGATTTTAGCCGGTAATCGAGCGGCGCATTGTTTTTTAGCCGCGTTGCAGGTGGTGAGTCGAAATTTTCCCCACACGGTGTTCTGTGTGTTGATTTTAGTCCTTGTTCTGACAACTTCACATCTCAAGGGCCCAAGGTCTGGATAGGGCACCATTTGGCATGGCCAGATTCTCAGCAGATAGTCCAGGTGCTGACAGAGGAAGTCTTTGATGGCCCTGGGACTTCAAAACAGGAAGCAAGCTCAATCCAAGCCCTTGGAGATTCTTCCCCCTCAGGAACATACTACAAAGTCCAGTCTTTGTCCTCTCTCAGGCAGAAGCAGCAACTGCAGGCCAACCCAGCAAATCATAGTCACAGGCAAATGGGCAATATTCCTCCTCCAGCTCTTCAGCTCTTCTCCTAGGTAGAGGTTCCTCTTGATTCCAGAAGTGATCTAAAAATCTGCGATTTTTTGGGTCCACTACTTATACCCCTTTCTGCCTTTGAAGTAGGTAAACTTTAAAGGAAAGTCTCTGTTGTTCGCAAGATCCTGCCTTGCCCAGGCGTGGCTCCAGACACAATCCAGGGGATTGGAGACTGCATTGTTTGAGGGCAGGCACAGCCCATTCGTGTGTAAGTGAACACTCCTCCCTCCACTTTAGCTCAGATAGCTCATCAGGCTTTGAAGGCTGCACCCCAGCTCCCTTTGGGTCACTGTCTAGAGGGGATTCACAAACAACCCAACTGTCAGTCTGACCCAGATGGGGAATACACAAGCAGGCAGAGTCACAAAATGGTTTAAGCAAGAAAATATCACTTTCTAAAAGTGGCATTTTCAAACTGACAATTAAAAAAACAACTTTACCAAAAAATATATTTTTAACCCCTTCGCTGCCAGGCCTTTTCTCTTCATGTGCAGAGCGTTTTTTTGGCTATTTGGGTTTGCGCTTAGGCCCTCATAACGTTTTGTCCACATAAGCTACTCATGCCAAATTTGGGTCCTTTTTTCCAACATCCTAGGGATTCTAGAGGTGCTCAGAGTTTGTGGTTTCCCCTGAAGGAGACCAAAAAAATAGCCAAAATACAGCTACATTTTTTTTTTTTAAATGCGAAAAAAGGGCTGCAGATGAAAGCATGTGATTTTTTCCCCTGAAAATGGCATAAAGAAAGGGGTTGTGGTGCTAAAATCACCATCCTCTGTGCTTTCAGGAACAGGCAGACTTGCACCTGAAAACCAAATTATTTTTTTACACAATTTTGGCATTTTATTGGGACATCCCCCAATTTTACTATTTTTTGTGCTTTCAGCCACCTTCCAGTTAGTGACAGAAATGGGTGTAAAACCAATGCTGGTTCCCAGACAGCCAAACATTTCTAAAAAGTAGACAACATTCTAAATTCAGCAAGGGTCATTTGTGTAGTTCTTCCAAGCTTTTCCTACAGAAAGTAACAGGTAAAATAAAAACAAATTGAAATTGAGGTGAAAAAAAGAGCCATTTCTGTCCATGTTTTCTTCTACAAGTTTTTCCAGCTATGGCACATTTTTAAAAGCAATATACCATTATGTCTGCTGGACTTTTCTGGTTGTTGGTATATATAAGGCTTGTATGTTCATCACGAACCCTAGATACCCAGATCCAATAAAGGAGCTGCACCTTGCAATGGGTTTTCATTGTATAACGGGTATGCAGCAATTCATTTGGTGAATTATAAAGAGTGAAATATAGGTATCAAGAAAACCTTTGTATTTCCAAAATGGGCACAAGATAAGGTGTAGAGAAGCAGTGGTTATTTGCACATCTGTGAATTCTGGGGTCCCCGTAGTAGCATGTGAATTACAGGGCATTTCTCAAATAGACATCTTTTTTACACACTGTCTCACACTGGGAAGGAAAACATGTAGAGAAAGACAAGGGGCAATAACACTTGGGGGGGTCATTACAAGCCTGGCGGACGGTGTTAAAGCAGCGGTAAGACCGCCAACAGGCCGGCGGTAAAAAAATGGAATTATGACCGTGACGGAAACCGCCAACAAAGACAGCCACTTTAACACTCCGACGGCAACGGCGGTACGAACAAACAGCGCGGCGGTCACCGCCAACAGACAGGTGGGAGACACAGTACCGCCCACAGTATCACAACCTACCAATCCGCCACCTTTTCCGGGGCAGATTCACCGCGGATAAAAACACGGCGGAAACAGCCATTTCAAAGGGAAAACGCTCACCTCTACACACTCCACGAGGAAGGAGGGCACCATTGAGCCGGAACTCCATATTCTTCCTGCACTAGTCTTCCTGTTCCTATACGACGATCATCAACGCCGGTGGCGAAGACAGCAGTGAGTAGTGCACCTACGACATAGGGGAGGGGGAGGCAAAAGACAGGGAAACACACACGCAACACCCCCACCCCGACCCTCACCCACTACAACACACACACCAATGCATATCCAAACATTACAGTAACAACCCCCAACCCCCCCGGAAGAATGCAAAGACCAAAGGAAATGAGTTGAACCATGTAATATAACAAAATACAGTAACCAAATATCTACATATATATATATATACACATTCAACAAAATATACACCACGGTTAGTAGTGCAGGTAATGCACCATTCATTGTCATTGGACCACTGGGCCCAAAATGCATGGGCGAGGTCCACAACAGATACCTGATCAAAACGGAGAGAACACTGCTGGGGTATCAGATAGAAATACAACAGGCACCTCAGGGGGAAAGGAAGTGGGGCACCTCAGCCAGATGAGTGCACTACACCAGATACATGAGGGGGCTCCATGCCCATTGATGTATCCTGGGGAGTGCAAAGCCACAGTCTCTCAAGTCTCTACAGTGGGTGGCTTGCCCACTGTACCATCCTGGGGAGTGCAAAGCCACAGTCTCTCAAGTCTCTACAGTGGGTGGTTTGCCCACTGTTCAATCATGGGGAGTGCAAAGCCACAGTCTCTCAAGTCTCATAAGTGGGTGGTTTGCCCCCTGTTCAATCCTGGGGAGTGCAAAGCCACAGTCTCTCAAGTCTCTACTGTGGGTGGTGTGCCCACTGTACCATCCTGGGGAGTGCAAAGCCACAGTCTCTCAAGTCTCTACAGTGGGTGGTTTGCCCACTGTACCATCCTGGGGAGTGCAAAGCCACAGTCTCTCAAGTCTATACAGTGGGTGGTTTGCCCACTGTACCATCCTGGGGAGTGCAAAGCCACAGTCTCTCAAGTGGATGCATGTCTCCACTGGTTCTGGAGGGGGACTATTGCCCAGAGTGCTTCATCCTGTGCAGGACAGACAGAGTGGATGCATGTCTCCACTGGTTCTGACCCAGAGTGCTTCATCCTGTGCAGGACAGACGGAGTGGATGCATGTCTCCACTGGTTCTGGAGGGGGACTGGTGCCCAGAGTGCATCACTCACCCCATGACGGTCCCAGTTGCGTCACTGCCCCTGCCGCTCATGGGCTAGCGGTGCTTGAGTTGGCGGTGCATGCCCTGTTCAGCGGTGCTTGAATTTGCAGTTTCGGACCTGTTCAGCGGTGCTTGCCATGGCGGACTTTGCCCTGTTCAGCGGTGCTTGAGTTTGCAGTTTCTGACCTGTTCAGCGGTGCTTGCCATGGCGGTCTTTGCCCTGTTCAGCGGTGCTTGAGTTTGCAGTTTCTGACCTGTTCAGCGGTGCTTGCCCTGTTCAGTGGTACTTGCCCTGTTCAGCAGTGCTTCACTTGACGGTCTTTGCCCTGTTCAGCGGTGCTTGCCCTGTTCAGCGGTGCTTGCCGTGGCGGTCTTTGCCCTGTTCAGCGGTGCTCGAGTTTGCAGTTTCTGACCTGTTCAGCGGTGTTTGCCCTCTTCAGCGGTGCTTGCCCTGTGCAGCGGTGCTTGAGTTGGCAGTCCTTCATTGCCCAGCTGGGCTGGGGCTGGCGGTCCTTTATTGGGCAGCTGGGCTGTGGCTGCCGGGGCCCTCCTGGGCAGCTGGGCTGTGGCTGGTGGTGGCCTCCTGCCCAGTGACGATTGGGCTGCCCTCCTGGGAACTGACTCTGGCGGTGGCCTCCTGGCCAGTGACGATTGGGCTGCCCTCCTGGGCCTGACGATTGGGCTGCCCTCCTGGGCACTGACTCTGGCGGTGGCCTCCTGGCCAGTGACGATTGGGCTGCCCTCCTGGGCACTGACTCTGGCGGTGGCCTCCTGGCCACTGACGATTGGGCTGGCGGTGGCCTCCTTGGCAGCGGTTATGATGGTGGTCTTCTCTGATGTGCTGCTCCTCCCAGACTTTGGCGATTTCTTCTGCCCCTTCTCCACCTTGGGAGGAGTCACAGCTGAGTGGACACTCCCCCCGGGACCCTTGTGAGCGGCTTTGCTGGCTGGAGTCTTCCCCCTCTCCCGCCGGGCACTGTCCAACTTCTGGTGCTTCACAGGGGGGGAACTGGCTGTGCTGTGGCTCCGTGTCATACTGGCTGCCCTGGTGCCCGGTGCACTCCACATACCTGTAACAACAGGCACCACTGGTCCCGGAGATTTCTTGGCTGAGGTGCTAGTACGGGACCTATGAATTGGAGGGGGGGGGGAAGAGGTCAAGCTTGGTCAGAAAAAGTTTCTTAGGAACACTGGGATGGGTAGCTGGAGGGGGTCTGGGAGTGGAGGAAGAGGAGGTGGTTGTAGGTGGTGTAACATTTGTGGCTTTGGGTGCAGGTGCATGCGCTGGAGGCTGTCGTGAGGTGGATGTATGTTGGGTGGGTGTGTGCCTGCGTTTGTGTACTTTGGGAGGGGGCGTCACAGACACACTGGGAGACGGCACAGGGGACGTGTAAATGGTAGTGGGGGTGGTGACTGCACGTGAGCTGGGTGTGGTGGCGGGTGTGCTGGTGCGGGACCTAGTGGCTGTAGAGGTAGTGCATGCAGGTGTGAGTGTAGACGAGACTGGGAGGGAGGAGGGAGACGACGAGGAGGGGGACACAGTGGAGGCAGTGGATGTTGGTGTGTCTGTATGTGTGTGATGCTCGCATGAGTGCCTGTGGGATGTGTGGTGCTTATGTTTGCCTGAGCTTCCCTTGTGTGGTGAGGTGTGTGCATCCTGGTCTGATGGTGTGCTTGGGATAGGCTGGGGTACAGGGGATTGGGCCTGGGTGGAGGAAGTTGGAGGGGGAGGCTAGACACAGGGACAATGGCTGCCATCAGTGCTGAGGCCAGAGTTTGCAGGGTTCGATGAAGGGCAGCCTGACCAGAATGAATGCCCTCCAGGAATGCATTTGTGTGTTGCAATTCCCTTTCTACACCCTGGATGGCATTCAAAATGGTAGACTGCCCAACAGTGAGGGACCTGAGGAGGTCAATGGCCTCCTCACTGAGGGCAGCAGAGGTGACAGGGGCAGGGGCTGAGGTGCCTGGGGCGAAGGTGATGCCCACCCTCCTGGGTGAGCGGGCACGGGGCAAAGGCTGAGGGGCTGCTGGAAGGCCGGTGCTGGTGGGGGGGGTGGCGGCTGTACCTGTAGAAGTGGGGGGCACAGATTTTGCCGCCACCACAAGGGAACTCCCATCGGAGGACGAGTCCGTGTCGCTCGTAGCAGATCCTGTGATCGCCGTGAAGCTCCCCTCGCCCTCCGTCCCACTGGTGTATTCCGAGTCCGTGGTGTGGCCCTCCATGGCGATGTGGGATGCAGCTCCCTCGTGCTCCGGTGCCACTGTACCTCTGCCTGATGATGCTGATGCACACAAGAACAGGGAGACCACAAAAAGGGGGGGGACGACAGAAGAAAGACAGGTTGAGTGCATGGCTTACCGCTACCGATGGCGGACAATACAGACACAGCAGCCCCCTGCACTATGCCGCTCTGTTGGGCTCTACAGATGCAGTTCCTGGGATATGGCCTACATGGCTATGGTCGACACATAGATGACACAGGGGCATGTATACCTGTACTTGGCACTATACAGAGGTGGGGTGGAGTGCCACATGGCCTGCATTACGGAGGGGCCTAGCCTACGGAACTCGCCCTGGCCTAGGGGAACCCACAGCCCTCCTCCCCCACCCAGACACCTTAACTGCGCACAAAGTCCGCAGAATGATGTTGTACTCACCCCCTTGTGTCTGCTGTGATGCCCTCAAGCACCCATCCAACTCGGGGTAGGCCACCGCCAGGATCCGGAACATCAGGGGGGTCATGGTGCGATGGGCACCCCTCCCACATTGGGAGGCCATCCCCAGCTGAGCCTCCGCCGTCTTCTTGCTCCAGCGGCGAATGTCCTCCCATTTTTTACGGCAGTGGGTGCTCCGTCTGTGGTGGACCCCCAGGGTCAGGACGTCCTTGGTGATGGCATGCCAAATATCCTTTTTCTGGTGGGCGCTGACCTAAATGAAATGTACAGGGGAAGAAGAGAAGTCATTAGCAACTGCACCGTCGAAGTGAGTGGCCCACATCCCTACCCTTGCCATGTGGCACATGCATTCACAGTCCTTCATGCACTCAGAACTGTGCCCCCTTCATCCTTACAACCAGCCCTCTCCACTCAGGCATAGCCCATACAACGTGCTCCCTGTGTTCTTACCTGTTGGTCTGGAGGACCGTAGAGTCGCGTGTACTGGGGGAGGACCCCGTCCACAAGCTTCTCCAACTCCTCTGCAGTGAAGGCAGGGGCCCTTTCCCCAGACGCACAAGCCATTGTCTCTTCCAGACCGAGGTCACAGCAGCACTTGCAGTGTAGGTCCTCTCCTGTCGAAGATCAGGTATCGAGTGATTGAACAGATAGAAAATGCCGGTCACGTCCGCAGCGGTGACGTCCGCGGCGGTGCGTAACATCACCGCCGGCGCACTTCGTCATTGGCTCCTGGGACCCATAGGGTCCAAAGTTAACCAATGCAGCATTGCGCCACGGTCTTCGACCGCCTACCGCGACGGTGTACAACGCCAGCGCAGTTACCTAACATCCCATTGTCCCAGTTTAGAGGTCAGGCAGCCGCCATTTCAGGGGCCCACATGGGTTCATTTTTAAGTGCGTCACACATACCTAGGCCTAGACTCAACACACATACAGGCAACGTTTTGGATTATGATTCGTGTTCTGTGTAGACTGTGGGTACATACCTCTGAGATGTTTTACTCTGTGGTCGCTGTTGTCCTTCCTCGGCACCATCCGCTGGGACATGTGAGGAGATGGCGGAATCCTCCGGTGTACCGACCGCTGGTGGACCTGTTGACAATGGAGGAGCGACATTTATCATCACATACAGGTTTGACCGTGCCACAATCCAGAAACTGTGTGCCCAGTTGGAGCCTGACCTGATGTCAGCAATCCGCCATCCCACAGGAATCCCCCCTCAAGTGCAGGTGCTATCAGTGCTCCATTTCCTAGCAAGTGGGTCATTTCAAACAACAGTGGCCATGGCATCAGTGATGTCCCATCCTATGTTTTCCAACGTGTTGTCCAGAGTGTTGTCTGCCCTGCTGAAACACATGCGGAGCTACATCGTTTTCCCTCAGGTGGAGGATTTCCCTACAGTGAAAGGTGACTTCTATGCCCTTGGACATATCCCCAACATCATAGGTGCCATTGATGGGACCCATGTAGCTCTGGTCCCCCCCCACAGGAGTGAACAGGTGTATAGGAACCGGAAGAGTTATCATTCCATGAATGTACAGATGGTATGTTTGGCAGACCAGTACATCTCCCAGGTAAATGCTATGTTCCCTGGCTCAGTGCATGACACCTACATCCTGCGGAATAGCAGCATCCCTTATGTGATGGGTCAACTCCAGAGGCACCGGTGTGGCTATTAGGGGACTCTGATTACCCCAACCCGTCATGGCTACTGACCCCAGTGAGGAATCCCAGGACCAGGGCAGAGGGACGCTACAATGAGGCCCATGGGCGGACTTGGAGGGTGATCGAACGCACCTTCGGCCTCCTGAAGGCCAGGTTCAGGTGCCTCCATATGACAGGTGGTTCCCTATTCTACTCACCAAGGAAGGTGTGCCAGATCATCGTGGCCTGCTGTATGCTTCACAATTTGGCTTTGCGACGACAGGTGCCTTTTCTGCAGGAGGATGGTCCAGATGACGGTGTTGTGGCAGCTGTGGAGCCTGTGGACAGTGATGAGGAGGAAGCAGAGGAAGAAGACATTGACAACAGGGACTCAGTTATCCAGCAATATTTCCAGTGACACACAGGTGAGAATACATTCCTGCCTACTACAAGTACTTTCACACTTCTACCTCTATCCTGTCTGTCGATTTCAACCAGTATATGGTAACTGAGTTGTACATTTCCATTACGGTTTCACAGGTGTGGTTTCCAACGTGTGTCATCTACTTAGATTCGTCATGGACTTGAGATGTGTGACATAGGTATGTTGACATTACATTTGAGAACGCATTTTGTCACTGTCATTGCTAATACACATTTTCAAAATCACAGACTGACTCCAGGTTGTTTTGTGCTTCAAGGGTGTTGATTGCAGTGCTAAATATTGGAGGGGGGGTTGTAAAATGGTGAGGGGTGATGGTGGAGGAATGTCCATGGCAGATTCCAGTCTATTAGTCTCACAGGTGCATTGCCCATATGGGCATAGGAAGTGGAGCTGGGGCAGTTCCAATATGGACAGGGTTACAAAGTGGGACAGTAGGATGACAATCAGGGTGGTCTTATTTCTTTGCAGGGGTCTTGGCATCGTGCTCTGTCTTGTTTCTGGTTCTCAGGGACTGCTTGCGGGGTGGTTCTCCGTCTGCAGGGGGTGGGGTGCTGGTGTGGTGGTCCTGTGGCGGTGCCTCCTGTCCACTAGCGCCGGCGGAGGTGGTGGGCAGTTCATCGTCCAGGCTAGTGTCAGGGGCCCCTTGGAGTGCCACAGTGTCCCTCCTGGTGTTCAGTATCTCCTTCAGCACCCCTACCATGGTGCCCAGGGCGGTGCTGATGGTTCTGAGTTCCTCCCTGAAGCCCAAATACTGTTCCTCCTGCAGGTGCTGGGTCTCCTGAAACTTGGCCAGGACCGTTGCCATAGTCTCCTGGGAATGGTGGTAGGCTCCCATGATGTTGGAGAGGGCCTCGTGGAGAGTGGGTTCCCTTGGCCTGTCCGCCCCCTGTCGCACGGCAGCCCTCCCAGTTCCCCTGTGTTCCTGTGCCTCCGTCCCCTGGACCGTGTGCCCACTGCCACTGCCCCCAGGTCCCTGTTGTTGTTGGGGTGGTGGGTTATCCTGGGTTCCCTGTAGTGGGGGACACACAGCTGATTGACGTGTTCTGGGGACGGAGGTATGGGCCCGCTGGGTGGGTGTTGTGCTGGTGTTACCAGAGGGTGGAAGGTCTGTGGTGGGCTGTGCCTGTGTGAGGGGAACCGACTGTCCAGAGGCCCACAATGGTCCGGGCTGGTCATCTAGATCCAGGTGGACAGAGCTGCTGTCATCACTGTGGGCCTCTTCTGTGGGTGGGGTGGAGATGTCTGGACCCTCCTGTCTGGTGACGTTGGGTAGTGGTCCTGCAGGGGTGTAAAGGCATGATTATTGCATCTGTGTGTTTCATGGTGTGCAATGGTTGGGTGATCGTGTACCCCAGTGCTAGCATTCCTGTGTGTGGGCTTGTGTGATGATGGTTGAGGGGGGTGTTATGGGTATGTGCAGTAGGCATGCCTTAGTGATGGGTGTCCATGTTTTGTTTTTGCAAGCAGGGCTTGGTGTTGGGATGTGTGGTTTGTGATATTGGTACATTTGTGAGGAGTTGGAGTGATAGGGGTGGGGGCGAGGGTGGGGGTCTGTGATAGCATGTAGGTAGGGTGGGGGATATAGTAGTAAAGCTTTGACTTACCAGAGTCCATTCCTCCACCGACTCCTGCGAGGCCCTCAGGATACATAATCGCCAAGACCTGCTCCTCCCATGTTGTTAGTTGTGGGGGAGGAGGTGGGGGTCTGCCGCCTGTCCGCTGTACCGCGATGTTGTGTCTGGAGACCATGGAACGCACCTTCCTCCGTAGGTCGTTCCACCTCTTCCTGATGTCCTCCCGATTTCTTTGGTGCTGTCCCACTGCGTTGACCATGTCGACTATTCTTCGCCATAGCTCCATCTTCCTAGCTATGGAGGTGTGCTGCACCTGTGCTCCAAATAGCTGTGGCTCTACCTATACGATTTCCTCCACCATGACCCTGAGCACCTCCTCCGAGAACCTGGGTGTCTTTGCCGTGCCATGGGGTGGTGTAGGTGATGTGTGGGGTGGTGTATGTGGTGATATGTAGTGGTGTGTGGTGTTTTGTGCGTGGAAGTTGTGTGGGTGATGGTGTTGAGTGTATGTGGCTGTTAGTTTGTGGATGGTGGTGTCTCTCTCTGTTCTTCGTTCTCAATTGTTGTCGTAGGGGTTTGTGGGTGATGTGGGTGTGTGTTTTATCTAGTATTGAGTGTGTGGGTGTGTGTATGTGTCTCAGGTGTGTGTCTTTCGAAGTGTCCAATGTGGCTGTGTTTTGTAAGAGTGTGTGTATTTTGAGCACAGCGGTGTGTACCGCCAATGGAATACCGCGGTTGAAAGACTGCCACGTGGATTCGTGGGTCATGATAGCATGGGCGTATTTCTGTTGGCGTGACGTGGAGGTTTTGTTTTCGCCAGTTTATCACTGACCTTTGGTGTGGCGGACTTGTGTGGGTGTCTGAATTTTGTTGGATTTCGGGATGTGGGTCATAATAGCTGTGGCGGATTTCCACGGCCACGGCTGTGTGTTGGCGGTCTTCTGCACGGCAGTAAGCAGCTTTTACTGCCAATGTTGTAATGACCCCCTTGGTCTTCTATTCTGTATTGCGCCAATTCTCCCAATAAAAATGGTACCACACTTGTGGGGGAGGCCTAATGCCGGTGGCAGAAAACGCAACATGGATACATCACATTTTTTCAATGAAATCTGCCATGTTTTTTGGAAAATGCCTAGCTGTGGATTTTGGCCTCTAGCTCAGCCGGCACCTAGGGAGACCTACCAAACCTGTGCATTTTTGAACAATAGACACCTAGGGGAATCTAGGATTGGGTGACTTGTGGGGCTCTCATCAGGTTCTGTCACCCAGAATCCTTTGCAAACCTCAAAATGTGGCAAAAAATGCCTTTCCCTCACATTTTGGTGATGGAAAGATCTGGAATCTGAGAGGAGCCACAAATTTCCTTCCACTCAGCATTCCCCCAAGTCTCCCGATAAAAATGGTACCTCACTTGTGTGGGTAGGCCTAGTGCCCGCAACAGGAAACGCTCCAAAACGCAGCATGGACACATCACATTTTTACATTGACAACTGACAAGTTTTTTGGAAAGTGCCTAGCTGTGGATTTTGGTCTTTAGCTCAGTCTGCACCTAGGGAAACCTACCAAACTTGTTCATTTTTTGAAAATAGACACCTAGGGGAATCCAGGATGGCGTAACTTGTGGCACTTGCACACGTTCTGTTGCGCAGAATCCTTTGCAAACCTCAAAATTTGACAAAAGAACACATTTTCCTCACATTTCGGGTATAGAAAGTTCTGGAATCTAAGAGGAGCCACAAATTTCCTTCCATCCAGCATTCCCAGAAGTCTCCCAATAAAAATGGTACCTCACTTATGTGGGTAGGCCTAGTGCCCGCGACAGGAGATGCCCCAAAACACAACATGGACACATCGCATTTTCCCAAAGAAAACTGACCTGTTTTTTGCAAAGTGACTAGCTGTGGATTTTGGCCTCTAGCTCTGCCGGCACCTAGGAAAGCCTATAAAACCTGGATATTTCTGAAAACTAGACACCTAGGGGAACCCAGGATGGGGTAACTTGTGGCACTCTTACCATGTTCTGTTACCCCGAATCCTTTGCAAACCTCAAAATTTGGCAAAAAAACCAAATTTTCCTCACATTTCGGTGCTGCAATGTTCTGGAATCTGAGGGGAGCCACAAACGTCCTTCTACCCAGCATTCCTCCAAATCTCCTGATAAAAATTGTACCTCACTTTTGTAGGTAGACCTAGTGCCCGCGACAGGAAATGCCCCAAAACACTAATTATCAATTACAAAACTACCTGTTTTGGGTGGGGGAACCTGTGTTTTTGGCCCTGGGCTCAGCAGCCATCTATGGAAACCTACCAAACCCAGACATTTCTGAAAACTAGACACCCGAGGGAGTCCAGGGAGGTCTGATTTGCGTGGATTCTCCAGTATTTTCTTACCCAGAATCCTCAGCAAACCTCAAATTTAGCTAAAAAATCAAATTTTTCCCACATTTTTGTGTGGGATCACTGCACCAGCAGAAATGTCCTACCGACCAATGTTCCCCTCAGTCTCCTGATAAAAATGATACCTCACTTGGATTGGTGGGCCAAGGGCCTGTGATTGGGAAGAGCCAAAAACATGTCAAAATTAAAGGGGAACCAAAGCAGGTCCAAAAGGGCAGTTTGAAAAAAAACATTTTTAGGCTGACAAGTGGGGCAGAATTTTTACCTGTATAGATGCGACAATGCTGGGTGGTAGGAATTTTGTGGATTCCTGCAGATTCCGGAAGGTTCCATCACAAAAATATGGGGAAAATGTGTGATTTCAAGCAAAGTTGGGGGTTCGCAGGTCATTGTGGGTAATAAAATGGTGCAGGTGCATGTGAAGCACACCACCCTGGACTCACCCAAATGTTTAGTTTTCAGATGTGTCTAGGTCTCGTAGATTTTTCTATATGGCAGCGTCCCAAAGTCCAAAAAGTGCAGCCCTCATCATTCCAAGTGGGACGATTTTGAGAGTTAGCCAACCTCTAATGGCCCAATTGTAAAATCAAAACCCCAAATAAGGGGTGCGACGGGTGTAGTTGCACCCGTCGCGATTTTCAGTGTCTGCTTGGCAGACACTGAAAATCTTGGTGGGGCCCTGTTAGGGGGCCCCTGCAGTGCCCATGCCATTGGCATGGGCACTGCAGGGGCCCCCAGGGGCCCCACGACACCCGTTACCGCCAGCCAGGTTCTGGCGGTCAAAACCGCCAGAACCAGGCTGTCGGTAAGGGGGTCGGAATCCCCATGACGGCGCTGCTTGCAGCGCCGCCATGGAGGATTCCCTTGGGCAGCGGGAAACCGGCGGGACACCGCCGGTTTCCCGTTTCTGACCGCGGCTGTACCGCCGCGGTCAGAATGCCCATGGGAGCACCGCCAGCCTGTTGGCGGTGCTCCCGCGGTCGTTGGCCCTGGCGGTCCATGACCGCCAGGGTCAGAATGACCCCCCAAATGTCCTTTTGCTGGCTGTTGGGATAAGATCTTTTAGAACTGAGAGACTGTTACCCCCTTCAGTTGGGGTGAAGGGCATAACCAGGCTCATACTGTTTGGTAGCCACCACCCCTCTATATTTTTTTTAAAATTCCCTGGCATCTAGTAAGCTTTCTGTCCCCCCTAGGGAGTGGATCTGGGTAATTGTCCTTTCTGTCGACTGGTGGGCAGAACAACTTTGTCCTCATTTATTTGGGGTGGGGAGTATGGCCATGCCCCCATCCTCCATTTTATTTACTGTAAAAAAAAAAAAAAAAAATCTGGGTGTCTAGTGGTTTCTGCCCCCCTTCGGTGCAGATTGGCTTAATAAAGGTAGGCCAATCTGCCACCAAGGGGAGCAGAAATGGCCTAAAATAAAATTGCCCCCCAGGGCAGCACTCCTTTCCTTAAGGTTCGCTTCCCTTGTGTGAAATTGACGCAAAAGAAAAAGTTCCCTGGTGTCTAGTGGTTTCTGCCTCTTTCCCCCTTGGGGGCAGATTGGCCTAATAAAAATAGGCTGATCTGTCCTCAAGGTAGGCAGAAATGGCCTAAAATAAAATTGCCCCCCCAGGGGAGCCACCCTTGCTTAAGGGGTCGCTCCCCACCTGTTAATTTTTTAAAAAAAATATCTCTGGTGCCTCATGGCTTTTTCCCCCCTTGGGGCAGGTCAGTCTAATTAAAATAGGCCAATCTGCCCCCAAGGTGGAGCAGAAAAGGCCTTAAAAAAATGCCCCCTCAGGTGAGCGACCCTTGCCCAAAGGTTCGATCCCCTTCATTGTTTATAATAAAAAAACTCCCTGGTGTCTAGTGGGCATTTCTGAAGCATGATTGCATAGGCATGAAAGGAGAGGAAAAGCCTTTCCTTTCCTTTCGTGCCTTTCCGATCTCCTTCACCCTCCAATCAGAAGAGAAATGCAAGCATGGGGGCGACCTCTGATGAGGTCAGCGCGATCGTGCACTGACATCATCAGACATCACTGGCGGTTTGGGGTGGAAGGGGAAGCAATTCCCCTTCCAGCCCTTCCATCCTTGCCCAGGGGAGGAGGGGTGGGAGACCAATGGGGGGAGCGCTTGTGTTCCCCCCGTGGGCCGGGTGCAGGACTTGAGTGCCGTGGCCGAGGATGTAACTAGCTTGTCCACAGCACCCAAGGGGTTAAATTGTGAGTTCAGAGACCCCAAACACCAAATCTCTATCTGCTCCCAAAGGGAAACTGAACTTTAGGGATATTTAAAGGCAGCCCTAATGTTAACCTATGAGAGAGATAGGCCTTGCAACAGTGAAAACCGAATTTGTCAGTATTTCACTATTAGAACATGTAAAACACAGCAGTACCTGTCCCACCTTTAATATACACTGCACCCTGCACATGGGGCTACCTAGGGCCTACTTTAGTGGTGCCTTACTTGTATAAAAAGGGAAGGTTTGGGTTTGACAAGTGAGTACACTTGCCAGGTCGATTTAGCAGTTTAAAACTGCACACACAGACACTACAGTGGCAGGTCTGAGCCATGTTTACAGGGCTGCTCATGTGAGTGGTGCAACCAGTGCTGTAGGCCCACTAGTAGCATTTGGTTTACAGGCACTAGGCACCTCTAGTGCACTTTACTAGGGACGTATTAGTAAATCACATATGCCAATCAAGGAAACGCCAATTACACATAGAATTTACACATAGGGAGCACCTGCACTTTAGCACTGGTCAGCAATGGTAAAGTGCCCAGAGCAACAAAAACAGCAAAAACAGAGTCCACGTAAATCATATATGCGCAGGAGATAGAATCCAGTCGTACATTTCATTTGCTTTTCCAACTCTGTTGTGGACATCAAGGGAGTTAAAACATAGGGTCTGCTTAATAGCTCAGCGAAATATCCTCAAAGTTATTGCACTTGATTACCTACAGCTAAAGCAAAGATTTTGGAGAACTTTTTAGTTGAATTCCATAGTTCATCAAAGCAGACAATAGAATTGCAAATGAAGGAAACCTCATGCTGAGACCAGCGTGCCATACTCCCCCTCCCGACAAAGGGACAGACTCACAAGTTTCCACAAGATAGGCTTGAATATAAATGCAGCTTAAGCACACAATGTTGCTGCCAAAACAAGAATGTGGTGTCATGCGCACCCTCACCAGACCGACACCAGGCTTCAAACCTTCACCACCAATGCAGCTTCATGGAATAATCGGCTGCACCTTGGAATAGGGAAGTGTTTTTTGTAGGCCAGCTCTGCCTCCGCATGCATGTCTATGTGCACCAACACCGCAAAGAGTCATGGGAACTGTAGTTCCTTGAGTCCCAGTCTCTCTGAGCCAGTATCCATCTAACAGCTGGTATCGATGATGAACTGCCACTATTAAGAACCTGGTAGCACTGACATTGCACGCCGTGGTAGTGTTTATGCGCTCTTTCCTACTGTGAGTTTTGAAAGTACATCCCTTCCCTGGAGTACACTGGCAGGTACATGGTTTCTGTGGTTAACGATGATGAAAGGAGGCAACAAACCTAGGAGCATGCACCCCTGTAGCCGGTTCCCATGAATTCTCTTCTGGTCCATAACCTCTCTAGGTGACCATATACCATATCCTGTGGCCTCTTAGTTTGGAGTCCAGGATTCCTTTCACTTTGTATTTAACTTAACTGTTTACCCATATAGATAATGGTACCTTTTTTACAGGAGTGATAGGTTTAAGCAAAGATACGTAAAAACAGGATGTATATATAAGTTGGAAGGCAAGGCCAATTTCACAGCAACAGGGTTAACTCATTTAAGGACCATATATGGGCCTATGTACTTGGGGTTGAAAATGCTGTATTATCTAAACTGGATATTTTTCATAGATAACCACACCACATCTCCTTTTTTGTATGAAGGGCCAGATCTCCTATGTTTGTCTGCGTAACATTTGTATTTGTATCTGGCTTTCGATAAGAGTAAGTGTTTTTGTGTGGTCTGTAGGGTTTTTGTATCTGTGCTACCCTGTTGTGAACCTCTGGTATCTTAGATGTACTGGCAGGTTGTAGAAATTTAATAAACCAAGGACGAAATCCATAGGTACTAAAGTAAGGTGATAGTTGAGCTGTGTTAAGCACTATTGTATGCCTCTTCTGTCAACCAAAGCCACTCCATCCACTTGTCTGTGTTTTTGTTCATATAACATTGCAAATGTTGCTTCAATGCTTGATTTAACTGTTGTGTCTGCCCATCTGTTTGTGGGTGGACGCTAGTGGAAAGTGCAACAGAGATATGCAGGGAAGATCACAAATCTTTCCAAAATTGTGCTGTGAACAGAGAGCCTCAATCAGACACTATAACTTTCAGAAGTCTATGTAACCTGACTACATTTACTACTAATAACTGCGCTAACTGTCCTGGTGTGGGAATTTGTTTACATGCACTAAAATGTCACACTTTCATCAAATAATCTATCACAACTAGGATAGCAGTACAACCCTGATCGTGGGGTGATCCAGCAGTGAAATCTAAGGATATGTTCTCCCATGGTTTTTCAGGGGTTGGAAGAGGCTTTAGTAGACACTGCTGTTTCAGATGATCAGCTTTCGCCTGCATGCAGATCTTGCATTCTTTTATCCAGCAAACTATGTCAGTACAGATAGTAGGCCACCAAAACTGTCATAGCACTTTACCCCCTATCATTTCTACACCGTTATGCCCAGCATCAGGTACATCATGGCACCACTGGAAAATCTGTCTTCCTAGAGTCTTTGTAGGCACCAGAACCTGCTTCCCTTTAACTAGTAGTCCTTGTCTCACCTGCCATTCTGTATGACTCTTAAGCCAGAGTTTCCATGTCAATGTCTTTATCCATCTGGCTACTTTTTCCAGAAAGCTATCCATCTGCCCCACACAGACTACTTGAAGGGATCGATAATAGTATGTTCGTTGGTTGCTTCTGATGCTACTGGTGAGTCTTCTAATGTTAAGGCATCTGCTTTCTTTTTCTAGGCCTCAGGTTGCTATGCCACAATAAAATTATACTTCTAAAAAAATAACATTAATCGTAACTGACAGGTGATTAAGGGGGTCATTCCTACCCTGGCGGTCCGAGACCGCCAGGGTAGGGGACCGCGGATGCACCGCCAACAGGCTGGCGGTGCATCCAGGCCCATTCTGACCGCGGCGGTAAAGCCGCGGTCAGAAAAGGGAAACCGGCGGTTTCCCGCCGGTTTTCCCCTGGGCTGCAGAATCCTCCATGGCGGCGCTGCAGGCAGCGCCGCCATGAGGATTCTGACCCCCTTCCCGCCAGCCTGGTTCTGGCGGTTTTGACCGCCAGAACCAGGCTGGCGGGAACGGGTGTCGTGGGGCCCCTGGGGGCCCCTGCAGTGCCCATGCCAATGGCATGGGCACTGCAGGGGCCCCCTAACAGGGCCCCACTTAGAATTTCAGTGTCTGCTTAGCAGACACTGAAATTCGCGACGGGTGCTACTGCACCCGTCGCACCCCTTCCACTCCGCCGGCTCCATTCGGAGCTGGCTTCCTCGTGGAAGGGTGTTTCCCACTGGGCTGGCGGGCGGCCTTTTGGCGGTCGCCCGCCAGCCCAGTGGGAAACCCAGAATGACCGCCACGGTCTTTTGACCGCGGTATGGTCTTCTGGCGGTTCCCGCTTGGCGGCCGGCTTCCGCCGCCCGCCAAGCTTAGAATCACCCCCTAAGTGTCCTTCTGACTTCATAAATTGAAGGGTTATGTGGTCAGAAAATACTGTGACACCGTGTTTGGCTCCCATGTTTAGATGTCTCCTCTCCATGAAGGCGTCCTTAATGGCCCATAACTCCTTCTCAGCAATCGTGTAGTTTCTTTCTTCACCATTACATTTTCTTGACATGTACGCTACCGGGTGCATCTGTACTGTTGAGTTGTGACGCTGAGACAACACCGCTCCTACGGCTACATCTGAGGCGTCTGCCTCCACGATATATGGCTTCTCTGGATCAGGGGAGCCAGCAATTGCACTGTTGTAAATGCCTGTTTTAGTTCTCTAAACGCCCTACGTGCCTCATCTGTCCATTGAAAGATTTACTTCTTTCTTAGTAGTTTTGGTATGGGTGCCACTATTCTAGAGAATTGATCTATAAATCATCTTTAGAAATTTGAGAACCCCAGGAAGCATTGAATGTCATGTATATTCTGTGGTCTTGGCCATTCTTTTAAAGCCCCCACTTTTCTTTCTGCCATCTGTTGTCCAGAAGGAGTAAGCATTGTACCCAAGAACTCTAACGTAGTTATGTGAAATTCACATTCACTGAGTGTACAAAACAAGTGGTTCTTTCTTAGAGTCTTTAACACAGTGCTGACATGTAAAACATGTAGATGTTCATCCGATAAATATATGAGTATATCGTTAATATACACCACAAAAAAGATGTCTAGAATTCCCTCATGATGTCATTGAGGAAGAATTGGAAGGCCACGGGGGCATTGCATAGACCAAATTGTATTACCAGATACTCATACAACCCATATAGCATTTTGAACACAGTTTTCCATTCATCCCCCATTCTCATGCATACAAGATGATAGGCACCCCTTAAATCAAGTTTATTATAGATCACCACCTTCTTCACCTGTTCTAATAATATAGGAATAAATGGCAAGGGGTACTTGTTTCTAATTGTAATGGCATTATGTGCTCTATAGTAAAAAAAAGCGTACAGTTCACCATTTGCTTTAGGAATGAAGAACAGAGGTGAGGCTCCGGGAGACTTGGAATGACGTATAAATCCTAATGATAGATCTTCTCATTGTAGCGCCATGGATGTTCATTCTCTAGGTCTGCTAAGGCATATATACTTCCACTGGTATTCATAGATCCAGGAGTTAAATTGATTTGACAATCATATTGTCTGTGAGGAGGTAGCACCTCTGCTTGTGTGTTGCTGAACACATCCATAGGCATTGTACTGCTCAGGTAAAACCACATTTTTTCTTCTACAGTGGCTTTGAAGTGTCATACAAACAAGACCTTAGAAGGAGCCTCGTTGGACATTGCACTGTGTTCCTTGTAATATTCTGACTCCAACCTCACGGTCTTTTCTGTCCAGTTAATACCTGGGTTATGCTTCTACAGCCATGGTAGCCCCAAGATGATGATCTGAGCCACAAAAGTGGTTAGGACCCAATGCGCACAGCAGAAATTAAATATTCTCAATTTTAACAAAATGTATGAACAAGATATCAGTATGTAATCACAAGCCAAAAGTATATCCATATCAACACAATGCCTGAGAAATTTACACAGATACACTTGAATGTATACAAATGCTGTTTCATCAACAGTACAAAACGTAATATTCTTGAATGTCCAATGATGAAATTTCTTCTAAACCTATGATCCCCTGCGGGCCCCAGCAGGGTTCCCTATGTTCCTCAATATTATTCAGTATAACACTGTCAAATAATAAAAACATCAGGATATAGCTCCATGCAGACAACACCCATATTTATATTACAGTAACTTCTGACCTAGCTGCCTTTCAAGAACTCCAATATTGCCTGATATCCACCCAGCACGTATGGCAGCTTAATACAAAAGTGGGGATTGCCTCCTTCGCCAAATTAAAAGACCTCTGTTTCTAAATATAAGGTTGGTGATTTCCTAGGTCAATCTTTTAGAGCTCTCTCTGTAGTTAAAAACCAACACGTAAACCCAGATGTAGAGATGACTCATTTTCACCAGATCCGTACTTTGATAAAAAAATTGTTTCTTTCAAACGAAGGGCTACAGTATAAGTGCTGAAATAAATTCACATTTAGATTATTGCAAAAAAATCTGCTTGCCTTCCAGTGCAATGCATTTGTTTAAATTAGTACAGAATAGGGCAATTCAGCAGATCATCAAACAAAATGGAGGCAATTGTAGCCTACAGATGTATCTTACACTGGTAATTTCTAAAGACGAGAGTCCTGTTTGTTGCTTAGCATTTACATGCTTGACAATCTACCTTTTCCTTAATTAACAGACAAACTTCTATCCTCTTCTTTAAAGAGCTCTAATTAACAGCTGGGAGTGTGTTCCCCTTCAAGCTTAGCGATAAAAACCTGAAACTCTCTTCCCATGGATCTGCAGCTGAAAGAGTCCTTTAACAAATTTAAGTTACTAAAACAATGATTTTTGTCACTGCTGGATTGCATGTCCTCTATGGACTGGAGTCCAGTGACTAGTGTCTACAGTTCCTAGAGGCTGGTATTAGGAGCTGTAAAACGTAGTAGTGGTAGTAGTGCTGTACCAGACAGCCATTAAATCAATAACAACTATCAACCATGCACTCAGTGCTTTGTTTTGGACTTTTACTCACAAGCCACTTAAATAAAAGAGCAAAAGACTGCCCATATGGTGTGAGATTGCCTTTCCCTAGATAGGTTTAAAAGGACAATTCTAAATATATTTGATGTCTGCTAAACCAAATAATGGAATCAAATTGAACTTTGGCCCACTGGGACTTTACGGCTGCAAGATCATTGCTGTATGTGATTTAGTTGATACACATGACATGTCTTTAGAATGGGAGCATATGGGCATCAGTCCCCAATAAATGTTGAGTTGTTCCTGGCAGGATGCAGCATCCCAAAGCCAGTGAGCCAGTCAAGGTGCTGGATGTATGCCCCAGTGGAGGACCACCCTGGGCTTAGCCTCAGGATGACAAGAAGTTTGTGCACATCTGCAGTAACATCTTTTCCATATCAAAGCAGTCTCGCCACCCATGCCTGCCTGGGCATATACCTCATGATCAGCATGATAGTAAAAGCACACAGCTCTGGAGCACTCCCATCCCAAGTGCAAGAAGTTAGCATTGGGCGCAGCGCAGTGCAACACAAGCAGTGTGTCATCAAGCAGACCTATTTGGTATAGCTGTGTGGGTGTATGGTAAACTCTGTGCAAGTATTTGAAATGAATCAGGCAAGCCTGCAATTTGGGGAGAAGGCCAGGGATTAAAAGCAACAATAACGCCACTGTGGCTCCTCCACAATGGCAGAGGTACGTTGCCCCCCCCCCGGCTAAGAGCCAGTAGATGAAAAATAAAGCAATAGTTTACTGTCATTTTATCTTTCACCTGCTGACTCAGCCAGCAGTGTAGGGAGGGGCGGGGCGGGGCTGGGCAACAGGAGGTGGAGGGGGGTGGGAGAGAGTGCACATAAGTGAGCATGTATGTTAGGCCTGCCATCTTAGGCTGGCCAAACACACATGCACACTTAGGTTTCTCCAACCAGGCTGTGTAAACTGCAGATACCCCATGGCAGGTCCTGAGCAGCAGTCAAAGCTGCTCAGACAAATCCTGATGCTGCTTTCCTGCTAGGTTTAGCATGAATGCAGTGCCAGGATTGCTGGGGAGCCTGTGCTGGTGTCCTAGTGGTTTCTGGGACACCAGAAGATGAGTGAGGCAGCAGGAGTCATTGGCCGATGACGAGAACAGTAAGTGTTTTCTTTGTTTCCCCTCTCCCTGTTGTCGCCACTGCCCTCCCTTGACATTTGCAGCAGCTGCCGCTGTGAACCTGCACAGTCTTCTGCATCACAGTGCAGAGGTGCATGATGAGCTTGCGAGGTGATGGGTTGGTGAGCATCGCTTCCAGTGCAAAGAAGGCCAGGGGGAAGGAACTGTGTAAAGCATGAAAGGACACCATTAGCTAGTGATAAGCACATCTCGATGCGTGGAGGCAGGGTCACTTGACATTTGCTGCAGAGGAATGAAGGTCACCTCTGGGTACACATCCTAAAAGGTCAGGAGCTACAGCCGTCTTAGGCAGTTCTGAGTGCCCGCACCTGCAGTGACATAAAGCAGGGGGACTCATAAGTGACACCGCCAGGGTGTACAAATGATCTAATCTCACCCAGAGAGGGAGACTGTCTCATGTCCAAACCATGCAAGCTAAATTGTCAATCCAGGTGTGGATACTGGGGAGGGAAGTACATAGCAGCTTGCAGCAGGCAGAGGGCTATTGGATCCTGTGCTCAGGTGCTGTGTGTGATTAAAACTGAGGGGGGTTCAACTAGTAATAGGCATATTGGTCTGTGCACAAAAGAAATAGAGTTCCATATCCGGAGCGCAGAGCTCACCCTTCTCAAAGGGGAGACGCAGTACCTCCAACACCACCTGAGGCTGTTTTCCTACCCTGTCTATTGCAGTTATGTGAGATCAAAGGCACCTGCAGAAATGGTCCATGAGTGGGTGTGGTAGATTGATGAAGAGATACAGGAATTTAAGGAGCACTGCCATTTGGCCAATGCTATTCTCCTGATAAGCTACAGCGGCAGTCTTGCCCTTGCCGACACACAGCTCTCAACCATGTCATCACCCAGCCATAATTTGCATGCCATAGTTTGTCCAGATCTAAACTGAGCCAAACCCCCCCCCCCCCAGGTATTTGACAGGCTCAACTTTGACTTAAAGGGTTGTGTTGCATCAGTGACCAAGAATATGATGGATTTAGACCAATTGATATGACACCAGAACAGCCATCAAAATGACTAATTTCCTGGATAAGAGGGTTCAGATTGATGTGGGAGTCCCAAGATGTTGCCGCAGCTAGGTGGTTAAGGGTTCCATAGCGATGGCAAAAAGAATTGGTGACAGTGGGCAGCCCTGTTCCATCTCACAGATGGTCTCAAAGGGGGGAGTGATCACTCCATTGACTAGAAGTTGGGCTACGGGTTGGATATAGATCAGTTTAACCAACCACAGGAATGTGTTACTGATTCCAGTGCAGGCCAGGAGGTGAGAGAGATAGGGACACTCAAGTGAATCAAATGCCTAAGTGGTATCAAGCAACACTGCCATACCAAGATGGGGGTCAATGGTGTGCAGTAGTGGGAATAAGGATAGCAGATTGTGTGATGTCAAACTGCTCAGTACAAAGCCAGATTGATCGGAATGTACAATATTCTGCATCAAGGGAAAGAAGTCAGGAAGTGATAAGTTTAGCTAGTAGTTTATTGTCCCAGTAGATCATGGAAAGTAAGTGGGAGGGATCATAGCACTGGGAGGCTTATCAGGCTTCAAGATAGTAACAATAAGAGTCTGTCAAAGAGAGGGAGGAAGCACACCACGCAATAGGAATTCCTCATACATGGCCAAAAGATGGGGGGCAAGGGGAAGAGCATATTCTTTAGAATATGCAGCCATCAGGTCATCCAGATCCAGGAATACCGTTAATGACCTGTGTTACATCCTTCAGTGTGAAGTGTTTATTGAGGTACCAACAGTATTGTTCATCTCACCGTAGCAGCTGCACAGAATCCAGAATGGGGGTTAGGTCAGATAAGATGGGCACCAGGGTTGAAGTGTATAAAGTAGAATAAAATTTGATCATAGTACGCTGTGTGGCCGGAACACCCAGATGGATAGAATATTGGTCATCCACTAGCTCCACAATGTGGTCACTAGCCCAAGGTTTGCTCAACAGGCCAGCAAGCATCTTTCCCGCTGTATTGCCTTCCCCATAGTGCTGGGTGCATGTCTTCCTCTAAAGGTAGTGCGTTTTAAGCAGCGCTACTGCATCGTAGTCTAGGATCCTACTCCAGATGAACACAAGAGTGGTCTCGCTATTCGTAGTGAAAAGTTCCAAATCTCTAATGTCTGCCTCCATGTGCACAAGCTCTCCCTGCAGCATCTGAAGTACTCTGGCCTGTTTAGCAATGCATGCCCCTCGAATCACTCCTTTAAACACCTCCCAGAGATTAAGCATTATGCTCTAAGTATTCAATGATGGCTGTCTTTATTTCAGCCTTGAAACCTGATCCCTGAGTGCATTGGGGGAAGCCCCCAAAAGAAGACTTTCAACACAAAATCCGGGGGCAAACTCCAGCAGGACAGGGGCATGATCAGACAGTGTCCTAGGGAGGTGGGTTATATTAGTGGTCCAGGTGACCACGTTTCTAGTAACTAACCAATAAGCTATTCTAGACCAGGTGTTGTATGTCGACCTATAGTGGTGCCCTCTGTGCTAGAGGCGTGACGAGCATGTCAGATTTCAGTGAGGTCATTGTTCTCAATGAGGGCAGATAGTTGAGCCGCAGTTTCCAGGTGCGGGTGCCGAGACTCGCCGTACCTGTCCTTACAAATGTCCAGAACCACAATAAAGTCCCCTTCCCACAGCACTGTTCTGGGGCCCATCATGCCAGCCAGCCACCACACTTCAGCAAACAAAGTGACATCAACACATGAACCAACATGGGGTGTCCCTGCCTGATAGGATGACACAACTGCCCTGTGCACTGCACAATGCAGGGAGGGGGTGCCAAGGGAACCCCTTTCGGATAAGCACAGCCCTCCTGCTTGAGTAGTTAGATTAATAGGAGGCATGAGATTCAGCAGGCCAGCTGGCCCTCAGGCGAGCCCAAGTTGATTGAGTTAAGTGTAACGCCTGCAGCAGGCAGACATCAATATGGTGTTGCTGCAGGTATGCCAGTACATGACCATTCAGTTCCTGCACATTTCTAGTGAAGCATTTAATAGAGTGCATCAGTACTCAAGGGAGTGAGGTATCATGCATGTCGCTCAGCACGCTCAGAGCAAGTGCAGCACTGGTGATAAACAGCTGACTGGCAAGAGGTATTATGTCAAAATAGAAAACAGTTAAAAATGCCCAGAAACACAGCCCCCCACCCGCTCCGGCACCCCAATGGAGCCAAATGGCTCCATCCCTCCCCCACACCCATAGATTAAATCATACATCAAACCAATGGAGAGAAACATCTCAAGAGGGTGGCAAGAGGTCCCAGTATACACCTCAGCCATGAAAATACTGAGTGGAAAGGAAGGATAAATATAAGGAAATGCTGGGTTAATGGGGCAGACCACAAGGCGAACTGGCACATTCAAGCAGTTCAGAGTAGACACGACCCATGTCCGGTGGGGACGGGGTCACCGTTGCCGCATGGCCACTACCGGGTGAAGCTAATAGGAATGTTGTCTGGCAATTAATTATTGTCACTGAGGTGGCCACAGCTGGAATTCCTGGATGCGGGAGTAGGCCGGCTAGTAAGGGAGTTCCAACTATGAACAAACTTGCTCACTGCTTTGGGATCTGTAAAATAGTATTTTTCCCACAATGCAGGACATGAAGCTTGACTGGGTAGATCACAGAGTATTTGGCACCAACTTTTTGCAATGAACATTCCACTGGAATAAAAAGTTGGGACGTGCAACCCGCACAGCCAATGTAAAATCTGGAAAATAGGACATGGTGTTTCCCTGAAAATGGAGCAGTTGGTGCTCCATGATGAGGTGCAGTAGAGCTCCAGGAAGCAGATGCAGGCCCAAGGATTTGTGTATCATCTCCTCTATGAACATTTGAGAGAGATCATCACCAAGGAGAGACCACAACATATTTTCTATGTAGACATAGAGATAGCCAGTGGCTGTGTACTAAGATGGTGCGCACTTCCAAATTTTTTTCTTCTTTGCTGGTATTAAAATCCAAAAAAGTACATATTATTGGCAGTTAGACATATATAATATACGGAGTGCCAGAGTGGCTCCACACCCAGCCACAAGGTGTGTAGATTGTGATCCCGAAGGTCCACAATGAGTGAATTAAGTTGAAAGAACCACAGCACATCCAAGCATTCCAAATGTAAGTCCTTTTTTCTTCTTGGGTATTCAATGAAAACAGCAAACATTGTACCAATCCATGTATATACAGCCGACACGTGTTTCGTCGTAAAAACGACTTTTTCAAGGCTGTGAAACAATATCCAAAACATATCATGGTCAGCCAATAGTTCCAATGTCTAGTGTACGATCTTTGCCATCACCAAAAAAAATTGTACCCCTCCTTTTGTGTAAGGTGGGTTAGCAAATAACCGATCGGTGCTCGCCTAGATTGCTAGAGAAAGGAATAATAGGCATGCTGAATGGATATAGCCCATAGATAAGAATTTTATGGAGTGAGTCGTTGTGTCACCCAGTGTACAAGATTACAAAAATGCATAGCAGTGACCCTAGTGGCGAACAAACGAGTGGAAGAGAGAAGATATCTATATAGAAGCAATAAAAGAACCACCAAGGATTATACTAAAGAATCATACCTCATTAAAGACTGTAAGTTATTTGATCTGTGTCACAATATGGTCGTCTTGTAATATTCAGTGTAGAAGTTGCTTATCACATGTGTGGATATATCAATATATATTTGACGGTACACCTTGGTAATGAATCAAGGTTTGTACCAGGACCATGATAAGTCCAACTGAGAAAAGAAAATAATCAAAAGAAAAGCTCAGTGCCTTATACTAGTAAGATGAGCAATGAAAATAGTGACATCATATACAGTAACGATCTAGAGGTGAGTGATATGTTCTTCTATATCTAGAGAAAAGGTATGTGTGTTCATACTACAAAAACATCCATCTCCTGATATGGTGGTAAGAATAAAGTAGACAATATGCACTATTAGGATTCGATCTTCAAATGCAGCATAGCATATTGGTCCTATCTCCCTCCTAGGGAATATTCAAAACAAATTGCCAAAGTGGAGAAAATAAATATATAGAGCTTGAAATTAAATCACCCGCACATGGAGTGTCCATTATGTTGTTGCCACACAACTCTGACTAACAACGGTAAAGCCTTTAGAAAAACATGTACACCGCATATTTATAAATGCAGTAAAATATTTGAGGCATTGAGCTTAATCTGTATTCTCTTATTTTGTCCTGCTGTCTGCAATACAGTCAAATTGTAAAGATTCAAGGAGTTTGTGACTTCCCATATTCGAAGAAACAAACGGTAATGTTATTCACGAGTCATATCTATTTAGAGAAATGCCAAGAACGTGTGTTGAAAATGTGGAGAGAGAAAAAAAGAGAAAAGCGAGCACAATACTGTGAGCATTCTTTTCCGTATTGTATTTAAGCAACTAGCACATCTTAAAGCCAAATAAATTGTCCAGGGCGGCATAGAAATAACGGTTAGTTTATCAAGACACGTAATGTCTAGCGTTAGTTAAACAATAGAGAATATTGTTAAAGATTTCGGTAAAGCGGACAAGGATTCCTACCAGTCGTGTGTTCGATCCCGTTTCTTGTTTGTAGTGGTCAAAAACGCTTGTGCTGGTTTGAAACAGTTTTATAGTTTCACGAGCGATGGAAATGGAAAAGGGACAGATAAATTACCGATCTTGGTGGAGGCCATCTTAGAATGGACATAAAGCACCATAGATAAATGGAAATCAATGGTAGTAAGTGTCTCAATATAACAACTTAATAAAAGATGTGGAGTATAGATTGTGTAAAAAACGAACAGTGAGAGCGTGAAAAAGTAGAAATGAAGAGAGATACTGAATTGTGAACCACATGCTTATGTGTTGGGGAATATAAATCCTAGTCTGAGGGTAATTGTTGATGGACAGAACGTAAACCCAGACATTGTTACAATGTTATCCACATACAACATACTGTGTTTACTCAATACTATGTACATATATTTATTAGCAATGCATAATGTCGCAAATCATTATGAAGCATACTCTTTGAAAATATCACATCTTAACTCCGCATATTTACTAACATAGTATTGCATATGTTGTTATTATGAAAACTATCAAGTAACAATGATAAAAACACATGTAAATCTTTTTCCTTGTTTAGTCCCGCCTCCACTGCCCGCAACTTAATTATCCATTTACTTTCCAGTTGTCTAAGTAATAGTGTTTTGTTGCCACCCCTTGCACAGCCACCTATCGTGGCAATACCATGTGTTTTAATGTGATGTAAGTCCCGCTGTGTGTGTACAGAATTAAAATGTAGAGCAAACGGATAGTCTTTATTGTTGTTTTTGATTGCTCAAAAGTGTTCCTGTAGCCTTTCCTTGTAGGGTCTGATGGTGCTCCCTACATATCTATGATTACAAACGCATATCAGACAATACACCACATATTTGGTGTTGCAGTTTATGAAATGTTTGATATGATGCGTAACACCCGTATTGTAACAAAATGTTTTAATTTTGTCAATAGTGTATTGACAAATGATACATTGGCCACATTTGTAGAAACCAAGAGGTGGTTTAGGAATCCAGTCATTGTTAGTGCGACCAGGTAAGAAGCTATGACACAACTGATCTCTTAGTGTGCGTCCCCGACTGTATATGACATTGGGTCTATCACTGAGACCACTTTTCAAGGTGTTGTCAGCCAATAATAGTGGCCAGTTCCTTTTTAGAATTTTGAACACTTCTGAACTGATAGTGCTGTAGGGGGTAATTAAACTCAGTGCCTTATTCTCCTTGGTTAGTTTCTTAGGTCTTGCATTGGTTAAGAGTGTAGTTCTATCTATAGTGCGAATTCTTCTATCTGTTTTGTCCCATAGCTTTTCCGAATAGCCCTTGTTTAGAAATCGCTGTTTTAGTAAGTCAAGTTGGTTGGTAAATTCATGTTCATCATAGCAGTTGCGTCTTATCCTTATTGCTTCCCCAAAGGGGATGGCTCTTATTTGGTAAGATGGATGGGCACTAGAGGCATGTAGAATGGAATTGGTCACTGTGGGTTTTCTAAACAGTTTACTGCAAAGGATGTCATTCTGTACATAGATAGTAAGATCTAGAAAGTCTATACTGACTGGGCTGTATTGACTGGTGAATTGTATATTGAAATCGTTAGCGTTGAGATGACTAATGAACTGATCCAATGTTGTATGATCTCCGGACCAGAACAGTAAGACGTCATCTATGTATCGTCCCCAGTAGATTATGGGGGTCATTCTGACCCTGGCGGTCATTGACCGCCAGGGCCAATGACCACGGAGGCACCGCCAACAGGCTGGCGGTGCTTCCTGGCCAATTCTGACCGCGGCGGTAAAGCCGCGGTCAGAAAAGGGAAACCGGTGCTTTCCCGCCGGTTTTCCCCTGGCCAAAGGAATCCTCCATGGCGGCGCTGCAAGCAGCGCCGCCATGGGGATTCCGACCCCCTTCCCGCCAGCCTGTTCCTGGCGGTTTACACCGCCAGGAAGAGGCTGGCGGGAACGGGTGTCATGGGGCCCCTGGGGGCCCCTGCACTGCCCATGCCACTGGCATGGGCAGTGCAGGGGCCCCCTAACAGGGCCCCAGCAAGATTTTCAGTGTCTGCTTGGCAGACACTGAAAATCGCGACGGGTGCCCCTGCACCCGTCGCACCTCAGCAAATCCGCCGGCTCCATTCGGAGCCGGCTTCATCTTTTCTGGGGCTTTCCCGCTGGGCCGGCGGGCGATCTTTTGCAGATCGCCCGCCGGCCCAGCGGGAAAGTCGGAATGCCCCCCGCGGTCATCTGACCACGGGGCGGTGTTTGGGCGGTTTCCGCCCGGCGGGCAGTGCCCGCAGCCCGCTGGGGTCGTTATGACCCCCTATGTGTTGTGTGAATTATGGTGCGCAATTGCGCCAAATGTGTTGTTGCTCATAGTATCCCATGTAAAGGTTGGCAAATGAGGGTGAAAATTTAGCCCCCATTGCCACTCCTTGTGTCTGTTGATACCATGCACCTTCATGTAGGAAGACGTTGTTATTCATGACTAGACGTATAAGAGCAAGTAGCATATCTGAGTGTCACAGATACGTGGCCTCCCTTTTGTCCCAAAAATTTCTTATGGCCATTATGCCTGATTTTTTGGGTATGCATGTGTATAGAGATGTCACATCCAGGGTGACTAAAAGATGTCCCTCTGTCCATTGGTAATCAGAAATCAAAGAGAGTAGATGTTTGGTATCTCTAATGTATGAAGGGAGGTTTTGAACAATCGGTTGTAGGAATAAATCTATATATTCTGAAAGTCTCTCAGTCGGGGAGTTGATCCCTGAAATGATCAGTCTTCCAGGGGGGAAGTCAGCTGTTTTGTGAATCTTAGGTAGTATATAGATACAAGGGTAACTCGGTGTTGGATTAAATAGGTATTTGTACTCCAGATCCGTTAGCAGGCCCATATCCCTCCATGTAGACAGTTTGGTTTCTATATCCCTAACAATCCTTGGTATGGGATTGTTGGTTAGTCTACAATATGCTTCCTTGTTTTGTAGTTGCCTGTCGATCTCCGATACATAGTCTACCCGGTTCATGATAACAATATTACCTCCCTTGTCTGCTTCTTTTATTATGATGTCCTTGTCTCGGGCCAGATCATTAAGTGCCATACGCTCCCTAGTGGTGATCTTTTGAGGAATAGTTCTAAACTTATTCGTATGTCGTGATTCTAGTTGATGTAAATCCTTGGTTACCTGATTATAAAAGAGATCAATGGTACTATCTGTTGGTGATATCGGAACAAAGCGTGAAGTAGGTTTGAGTCCACTCGGACAAGTGTCTGCATTCTCCCACTCTAGATCTGTTAAAATCTCATCATGAGTTGGTGCATCATTGGTATCGTCTAAGGATGGTAATGTATGTATATCCTTGATGTCTTTAATACGTAGTGGGCAAGGTATTGTGTCACTGCCAGTATCGTTTATTTTTTTTTGTTTGTCACTGAAGTGTTTGAAAAGTTTGCACTTGCGCACAAACTTAAAGAGATTGATGTGTACCTCTGTGTAGTCCGGTGCTGATGTGGGTAAAAACCCTAGTATCCTATTCAAAATGCTTAGTTGATGTATATCTAAGGCTTTGTCTGATACGTTTATCACACATATGTCATTAGAGTGAGAGGTGATCCCCTGTCTGTTGTGATCTAGTTCTTGGTGTTGCGTGTGGTCGATCTTGTGGATACTCCTGCTTTCGATGTGTTTGCTTCCCTTGTTTTGTCTTTTACCTCTCCTAGTTCTTTTTGGTAGGTACCTGGTCCTGTTCTGGTGGCTTTCTGTCCTTTGCGGAACCTCTCTAATTCTAATAAAAAAGGTGACTTTGTGTAACCTGTATCTGTGTTGCTACGCATAGAGCTGCTGGAGTCCTCACTGTTGAGACTGGGACAGCTGGACATGTCTGTGTTGCTAGTTCTAACGCTTGAGACTACAGTGTCCTACTATTCATGTTGCCAAGCCTTTCTAAGTTGGTGTTATCAAATTTATGTGAATAAGTAAAGACTCTCCCTGTTGCATAATCAATTGCATCCCTCTTCAATTTGCGCATCTTCTTCTCTCTCACATACTCCTGGTGTCCCTGAAGGACTTCTCTTAAGATACCATAGTTTTTGTTGATAGCTTCTGACAGGTTGGTGTCCTGAATCTCTTTTTCTAATTCACTGATTTCTAAAAGTAGTTTCTCCCTTTTCTCATCTACATCTCTAATGAGAATGTCCATAATACCATAGGAGGATGTAATCAATAATTATTCCCACTCTTGTAAAAGTGTTGGGTTTAGATCGCCAAAAGATGGGAAGAGCACTACCCTTAAACCTCTTGGTATTTGTTTATTCTGTAAATATTTTTGTAGAATGGTAGAGTCCCACCATCTAGATAATTCTTGCATTTTTAATCTTTCTAATCTAATAAATTTGGTCCTCAACCCCTCCTTTTTGGTGTTTGTATTCGAGCTGGTGCTACTAGATGCACCTGCGACTATGTCAGTGCTAAAGAGTTCCTCCAGTAGAGCTTCCCTATTGTCATCAAAACTAGACATATTGGAACATATAGATATCATCAAAGCAATTGATAATACTAGACTGATATAGTGCAGATAATGTGACTATCCCAGCGGAGGAGTGCGTCTCCCTATACAATTCGTAAACATAGAGATAGCCAGTGGCTGTGTACTAAGATGATGCGCACTTCCAAAAATTTTTCTTCTTTGCTAGTATTAAAATCCAAAAAAGTACATATTATTGACAGTTAGACATATATAATATACGGAGTGCCAGAGTGGCTCCACACCCAGCCACAAGGTGTGTAGATTGTGATCCCGAAGGTCCACAATGAGTGAATTAAGTTGAAAGAACCACGGCACATCCAAGCAAATATGCGGAGTTAAGATATGATATTTTCAAAGAGTATGCTTCATAATGATTTGCAACATTATGCATTGCTAATAAATATATGTACATAGTATTGAGTAAACACAGTATGTTGTATGTGGATAACATTGTAACAATGTCTGGGTTTACATTCTGGCCTTCAACAATTACCCTCAGACTAGGATTTATATTCCCCAACACATAAGCATGTGAGTCACAATTCAGTATCTCTCTTCATTTCTACTTTTTCATGCTCTTACTGTTAGTTTTTTACACAATCTATACTCCTCATCTTTTAGTAAGTTGTTATATTGAGACACTTACTACCATTGATTTCCATTTATCTATGGTGCTTTATGTCCATTCTAAGATGGCCGCCACCAAGATCTGTAATTTATTTGTCCCTTTTTCATTTCCATCGCTTGTGAAACTATAAAACTGTTTCAAACCAGCACAAGCGTTTTTGACCACTACAAACAAGAAACGGGATCGAACACACGACTGGTAGGAATCCATGTCCGCTTCACCTAAATCTTTAACAATATTCTCTATTGTTTAACTAACGCTAGACATTACGGGGGTCATTCCGACCCTGGCGGTCGGTGTTAAAGCGGCGGCCAACCCGCCAACAGGCAGGCGGTAATAAAAATGGGATTCTGACCCTGGCGGGAACCGCCAACACAGGCCGCCACTTTAACACTCCGACCGCCACGGCGGGACAAACAAACAGCGCGGCGGTCATCGCCAACAGACAGGTGGCAGACAATGTACCGCCCACACTATCACGACCCACCGATCCGCCACCTTTTCCGGGACGGGCGCCCCGCCGATAAAAACACGGCGGAAACAGACTACGAACGGGAAAACGCTCACCTATACACACTCCACGAGGAATCTGGACAGCATGGAACCCGAATTAAACATCCTACCAGCCATTGTCTTCCTGCTCCTCTACCAGGAGCACGAACGCCGGCGCAGAAGACAACGGTGAGTACTGCACCTACGACACAGGGGAGGGGGGAGGAGAAAAGGTTACGGGCACACACACACGCGACACACCCACCCCCACCCTCACCCCCCAATCCCTACACACCAATGCAGAGCAACAAGTCACAGTGACACCCCTCAAACCCCCCGGAATAATGCAAAGACAAAATAAAATGTTCATTAAAATTGAAGTATATTAAAGCATATTTGAACTTAAGTGAAATATGAAATTTATCAAATAAATATATTACAACATGAACAATATATACATAGTCCAAAAGTCCGGCACATATTGGCTACATTCCATTGTTCGTGGGCCAATGTGCATAAACACATGGGCAAAGCCCACACACGAGACCCGATTCCATTGGAGAGAACACTGCTGGGGCATCAGATAATAAAAACACAGGCACCTCAGGGGGAAGGGGGGGCACCTCAGCCACATGAGTCCACGACGCCAGATCCACGAGGGGCCTCCATGCCCACTGTACCATCCTGGGGAGTGCAAAGCCACAGTCTCTCAAGTCTCTACAGTGGGTGGATTGCCCATTGTACCATCCTGGGGAGTGCAAAGCCACAGTTTTCCAAGTCTCTACAATGGGTGGATTGCCCACTGTACCATCCGGGGGAGTGCAAAGCCACAGTCCATCAGGTGGATTACAGACTCCACTGGTTATGGAGGAGGCATGTTGGCCAGAGTGCTTTGTGAAGCCCTGCCCGACACAGATCCGGCCCTGCCAATGGGCCAGCGGTGCTTGAGATGAAGGGCCCAGCGGAGCAGTTCAGAGACGGCGGTGCCCAGCGGAGCGGTGCTTGACAGGAAGGGCCCAGCGGAGCAGTTCAGAGACGGCGGTGCCCAGCGGAGCGGTGCTTGACAGGAAGGGCCCAGCGGAGCTGTGCTTGAGATGAAGGGCCCAGCGGAGCGGTGCAGAGACGGCGGTGCCCAGCGGAGCAGTGCTTGAGATGAAGGGCCCAGCGGAGCGGTGCTTGAGATGAAGGGCCCAGCGGAGCGGTGCTTGAGATGAAGGGCCCAGCGGAGCGGTGCAGAGACGGCGGTGCCCAGCGGAGCGGTGCTTGAGATGAAGGGCGAAGCGGAGCGGTGCAGAGACGGCGGTGCCCAGCGGAGCGGTGCTTGAGATGAAGGGCCAAGCGGAGCGGTGCAGAGACGGCGGTGCCCAGCGGAGCGGTGCTTGAGATGAAGGGCCAAGCGGAGCGGTGCAGAGACGGCAGTGCCCAGCGGAGCGGTGCTTGAGATGAAGGGCCAAGCGGAGCGGTGCAGAGACTGCGGTGCCCAGCGGAGCGGTGCTTGACAGGAAGGGCCCAGCGGAGCAGTTCAGAGACGGCGGTGCCCAGCGGAGCGGTGCCTGAGAGGAAGGGCCCAGCGGAGCGGTGCTTGAGATGAAGGGCCCAGCAGAGCGGTGCAGAGACGGCGGTGCCCAGCGGAGCGGTGCTTGAGATGAAGGGCCCAGCGGAGCGGTGCAGAGACGGCGGTGCCCAGCGGAGCGGTGCTTGAGATGAAGGGCCAAGCGGAGCGGTGCAGAGACGGCGGTGCCCAGCGGAGCGGTGCTTGAGATGAAGGGCCCAGCGGAGCGGTGCAGAGACGGCGGTGCCCAGCGGAGCGGTGCTTGAGATGAAGGGCCCAGCGGAGCGGTGCTTGAGATGAAGGGCCCAGCGGAGCGGTGCTTGTCACGGCGGGGCCCTTTTCAGCGGTGCCTCTCACGGCGGGGTCCTGTTCAGCGGTGCTTGTCTCGGCGGGGCCCTGTTCAGCGGTGCTTCTCACGGCGGGGCACAGTTCAGCGGTGCTTCTCATTGCGGGGCCCTGTTCAGCAGTGCCTCTCACGGCGGGGCCCTGTTCAGCGGTGCCTCTCACGGCGGGGCCCTGTTCAGCGGTGCTTGTCTTGTGTTTCTAGGGAACCAGATCTGGCCAATAATTCCAGCTCAGTCGCCATCCGACCTTTCGCTTGCGGGGCCCTCCTGTGCTGGAGTCCTGGGCCCGTGGGTGTCCTCCGTCACACCCCAAATGGGGCTGGTGGGGCCCTCCTGGGCAGCTCGCCTGCTGCCGGACTTGTCCGCCCTGCTGCCCTTGCCCTCCTTGGCAGAAACTCTGGGGCCCTTGCCTCCCTTTGTGGATGGGCCAGGTGACGGTGCAAGGGTGGTGTCCTTGGGGGCAGCCGTCTCAGGCCTGTTGCGCCAGCCCTTCCCTTTTTTGGTTTTTTTCCCAGGGGGTGGGCTGGCTGTCCCCTTGCTGCTGGCCGATGTTCCTGCCCTAGGAGCTGGTGGACTCCAATAGCCCTGAACGATGGTCCTAGTGGGTGCAGGGCTTGTGGTGGCTGAGTTGCTGATTGGAGTCTTATGAGATGGAGGGGGTGGGTCAGTTGTTGGAAAGAGGTCAAGGTTGGAAAGGAAAATCAATTTAGAAAGACAGGGACGGGTAGTTGTAGTGGGTATGGGAGTGGAGGAAGAGGATGTGGTTGTAGGAGAGTGAAGTCTGGTGTCTTTGGGTGCAGGTGCTTGTGCTGGAGGCTGTTGTGAGGTGGATGGCTGTTGGGTGGGTGGCTGCCTGCGTTTGTGTGGTTTGGAAGAGGGGGTGACAGACACACTGGGAGAGGACACAGGGGACGAGTAAATGGCAGTGGGGGTGGTGACTGCACGTGTGCGGACTGTTCTGGTGGGTGTGGTGGTGATGGACGTACTGGCTGATGGTGGTGTGCATGCAGGTGTGAGTGGAGACGTCACAGGGAGGGAGGAGGAAGATGAGGAGGAGGGGGACACAGAGGAGGCAGTGGCTGTTGGCATGTCTGCATGTGGGTGAATGCTTGTGTGATCTGTGGTGCTTATGTCTGGATGAGCTGCCCTTGGGTGTTGAGGTGTGTGCAGGCTGGTCTGTAGGTGTGTCTGGGATAGGCAGAGGAACAGGGGAGTGGGACTGGGTTGAGGAAGTTGGAGGGGGGAGGCTAGACACAGGGACAATTGCTGCCGTCAGTGCTGAGGCCAGAGCATTGAACGATCGCTGATGGGCAGCCTGACCCGAATGAATGCCCTCCAGGTATGCATTGCTCCGATGCACCTCCCTTTCTACCCCCTGGATGGCATTCAAAAGGGTAGACTGCCCAACAATGAGCGTCTGAAGGAGGTCAATGATCTCCGCACTGAGGGCAGCAGGTGTAACTGGGGCATGACCTGAGGTGCCAGGGGCGAAGGAGATGCCCGGCTTCCTGGCCGAGCGGGCACGGGGTGAAAGCTGAGGCGCTGCTGGGAGGGCGGAGCTGGTGCGCTGGGTGGCAGCTGTACCTGTTGTTGCGGTGGGCACTGATGTTGGCGCCACCACAAGGGAGCTCCCTTCCGAGGACGTGTCGGTGTCGCTGACGTCTCCACGGGTCCCCGTTGTGGCTCGCCCTCCGTCTCACTGGTGTACTCGGAGTCGGTTGCATGGCCCTCCGGGGCCATGTGAGATGCAGCTCCCTCGTGCGCCGATGCCACTTCTCCTCCGCCTGATGATGCTAATGCACACATGAACAGGAAAACCAAAAAAAAGGGGGGGAGAAGAAAGAAAGACATGTTGAGTGCATGCATTGGCGGCACCGTTGGCGGAGAGGACAGACACAGAAGCACCATGCACTACGCCGCGCACTCAGGGTACACTACTCAATTATTGTGACTTGGCCTACAAGTCTATGGACGACAAATGCACACATAGGTGAGCCCGGACCATGGATAGCTGTACTTAGCACCCTACAGAGGTGGGGGGCGGGGGCACAGGGCCATGCCAAACGGAGGGGCCTAGCCTACAGAAACCGCCCTGGCCTAGAGATAGCCACAGCCCTCCTCCCCTACCCAGACACCTCCACTGTGCGCTAATAAAGCAGAATGTGCTGATACTCACCCCCTTGTGTCTGCTGTGATGTCCTCACGTGCCCATCCAAATCGGGGTAGGCCACCGCCAGGATCCGGGACATCAGGGGGGTCAATTGCCGTGTGGCACCCCTCCTAGGTTGGGAGGCCATCCCCAGCAGAGCCTCGGCAGTCTTTCTGCTTCCGGGGCGGATGTCCTCCCACCTCTTGTGACAGTGGGTGCCCCGTCTGTTGTGGACCCCCAGGGCCCGGACGTCCTTGTCGATGGCACGCCAAATGTCGATCTTCTGATGGGCGCTGACCTATGTGACATGTACAGGGTGGAAAAAGAAATATCATCACTTTTCTGCATGGTCGATGTGAGTGGCCCCCCCTCCCCAACCTTGCCATGTGGCACATGCTCTCATCTGTCGTGCGTTGCACTCCTCATTCGCTCCCCTCCCCACCATCTTACATCCACCCCACTCAACACAGGCATAGCCCATACTACGTGCTCCCTGTGTACTCACCTGTTGTTCTGGAGGACCGTAGAGTAGCGCATACTGAGGGAGGACCCCATCAACAAGTTTCTCCAATTCCTCAGATGTGAAGGCAGGGGCCCTTTCCCCAGTCGCAGCAGCCATTGTATCTTCCAGACCGAGGTCACAGCAGCACTTGCAGTATGGGTCCTCTCCTGTGGATGATCAGGTCTCGAGTGATTAAGCAGTTAGAAAATGGCGGTCACGCCCGCGGCGGTGCGTACCGCGGCGGTGCGTACCGCGACCGCAGGCGCACATCGTCATTGGCTCCTGAGACCCATAGGGTTCAATGTTAACCAATGCTGCTTTGCGCCGCGGTCTTCGACCGCCTACCACCACGGTGTGCCACGCCAGCGCATTGACCTCACATTCCATTGTCACACTTTACAGGTCAGGCAGCCGCCATTTCAAGGGCCCACATGGCTTAATTTCTACTGCGTCACACAGGCCTAGGCCTTGCATTGCCACTCATACAAGCCATTCAATGCATAGCGAATCGTGTACTGTGCACGCTGTGGTTACGTACCTGTGGGTTGCTTGACTCTGTGCTCCATGTTGTCCTTCCTAGGCACCGTCCGCTGGGACTTGCGAGGAGATGGAGGAATCCTCCCGTGTACAGACCGCTGGTGGACCTGTCGACAATGGAAGAAAGACATGTCATACTGACATACAGACTTGACCGAGCCACTATACAGGAACTGTGTGCCCAGCTGGAGCCAGACCTGATGTCCCCCATTCGCCAACCCACAGGGATTCCCCCTCTGGTGCAGGTTCTGTCAGTACTCCATTTTTTGGCAAGTGGATCATTCCAAACAACAGTGGCCATATCATCTGGGATGTCTCAGCCTATGTTTTCTAAGGTTTTGTCCAGAGTGTTGTCTGCCCTGATGAAATACATGCGGAGCTACATCATTTTCCCTGAGGTGGGCGATTTGGCTACAGTGAAGGGTGATTTCTATGCACTTGGACATATCCCCAACATCATTGGTGCCATTGATGGGACCCATGTGGCTTTGGTTCCCCCAGTGGAAGTGAGCAGGTGTACAGGAACAGAAAAAGTTATCATTCGATGAATGTCCAGGTGGTCTGTTTGGCTGACCAGTACATCTCCCATGTAAATGCCAAGTTCCCTGGGTCAGTGCATGACGCGTACATCATGCGAAATAGCAGCATCCCTTATGTGATGGAACAGCTACAGAGACACTGTGTGTGGCTAATAGGTGACTCTGGTTACCCCAACCTGTCGTGGCTACTTACCCCAGTGAGGAATCCCAGGACAGGGGCAGAGGAACGCTACAATGAGGCCCATGGGTGAACTAGGAGGATTATAGAAAGAACCTTCGGCCTCCTGAAGGCCAGGTTTAGGTTCCTGCATATGACAGGTGGATCCCTAATGTACTCACCAAAGAAGGTGTGCCATATCATCGTAGCCTGCTGTATGCTTCACAACCTGGCTTTGCGACGCCAGGTGCCTTTCCTGCAGGAGGATGGTCCAGATGGTGGTGTTGTAGCAGCTGTGGAGCCTGTGGAGAGTGAAGAGGAGGAAGACGACGGGGACGACACAGACAACAGGGACACAGTGATACAACAGTATTTTCAGTAGCACACAGGTACGAATCAACCACGCCATTTTACATTTACTTAAAGTCTCCTGCCTCTCTACTGTCTGAGTTCCCCCCCAGTTCCTGTTAACTGAGTTGTGACTTTCCCTTCCGTTTTCAGGGCTGTGGGCCCCACTGCGTGACCTCTGCTTTGTTTGCCCATGGACTACAGCTGTTTGACAGTGGTATGTTGTCATCACAATGTAACTGAACATTTTTGCACCGTTATGTCTAATACATTTGTTCAAAATACAAGCAGACTCCAGATTTTTTAAGTGCAATAAGTGATTTAATTAAAGTGCTACATTTAGGTACATGATTGTAAAACGGTGATGGGTGATGGTGGAGTAATGTCCATGGCAGAGTCCAGTTTCCAGTCTCACAGGTGCATTGTCCATATGCCTGTGGAAGGATGGAGCAGGGGCAGTTCAAGGTTGGACAGGGTGACAATGTGGGACAGTGGGATGACATCAGGGGGTATCGTTTGCTGGCGGTGGTCTTGGCATCCTACTCTGTCTTCTTGTGAGATCTTAGGTTCCGCTTACGGGGTGGTTCTTCTTCTGCAGGAGGTGGGGTTCTGGTGGCCTGTCGTTGTGTGGGGGCCTCTTGTCCACTAGCGCCGGCGGAGGTGGTAGGCTGTTCCTGGTCCAGGCTAGTGACAGGGGCCCTTTGTGGTGCCACATGGTCCCGCAATGTGGTGACTATCTGGTTAAGGGCCACGACGATGGTCCCCATTGCGGAACTAATGTTCCTCAGTTCCTCTCTGAACCCCATGTACTGTTTATCCTGCAGTACCTGGATCTCCTGGAACCTGGCCAGTACCATAGCCATCGTCTCCTGGGAGTGGTGGTATGCTCCCATGATGGAGGAGAGGGCCTCTTGGAGAGTCGGTTCCCTGGGCCTGTCCCCCCCCCGTCGCACAGCAGCCTTCCCAGTTCCCCTGTTTCCCTGGGCCTCTGTCCCCTGGACGGTGTGCCCACTACCACTGCCCCCAGGTCCCTGTTGTTGTTGGGGTGGTGGGTCAACCTGGGTGCCCTGTAGTGGTGGACACACCGCTGATTGACGTGTCCTGGAGACAGAGGCATGGGCCCGCTGGGTTGGAGCTGTGCTGGTGTTCCCAGAGGGGGTTAGGTCAGGTGTAGCCTGTGGCTGTCTGTGGGGAACCGACTGTCCCGAGGTCCCCGATGGGCCGGGCTGGTCATCTGGGTCCAGGGAGACAGAACTGCTGTCATCACTGGGGGCCTCTTCTGGGGGTGGGATGGACATATCTAGACCCTCCGTGGTGGTGTGGTGGCGTTCGGGTCCTGTAGGGGTATAAGAGTATGGTTATTGCTTCTGTGTGTGGCATTTCGTGTAATGGGTGGGTGCCCGTGTACCCCAGTGCTGGCATTCCCTTGTGGGGGCTTTTGTGATGGTGGCTTGTGGGGGTGATGAGTGTGTGCAGTGGGCATGCTTTGGGGATGGGTGTCCATGCTTTGGGGACGCATGCAGGGCTAGGTATTGGGATGGGTGGGATGTGATGGTGAGCCATTTGCAAGGAGTTAGTGTGATGGGGGTGGGGGTGAGGGTGGGGGTATGATTTGGCATGCAGGTGGGGTGGGGGGAATGAAGTAGTGGAGATTTGCCTTACCAGAGTCCATTCCTCTGCCTACTCCTGCGAGGCCCTCAGGATACAGGATGTGCAAGACTTCCTCCTCCCATGCTGTGAATTCTGGGGGAGTAGGTGGGGGTCTGCCGCCAGTCCGCTGTACCGCGATGTTGTGCCTTGATACCATGGAACGCACCTTCCCCCGTAGGTCGTTCCACCGCTTCCTGATGTCATCCCGATTGCGTGGATGCTGTCCCACAGCGTTGACCCTGTCCACTATTCTGCTCCATAGCTCCATCTTCCTGGCAATGGTGGTGTGCTGCACCTGTGCCCCGAAGAGCTGGGGCTCTACACAAACTATTTCCTCCACCATGACCCGGAGTTCTGCATCAGAGAACCTGGGGTGTCTTTGGGGTGCCATGGGGTGGTGTGGATGAGGTGAGGGGTGGTGTATGTGTTGTAGAGTGTGGTGAGTGTGGTGGTGTATGGTGTTTTGTGCGTGGAAATTGTGTGGGTGATGTTGTGATTTGCCTCTGTGTGATGGTCTACTCTATGCTGTGCTGTCTCTCTCTGTCCTTCTGTCGCAATTGTGGTCGTAAGGGTTTGTGGGTGTGTGTTTTATATTTAATTGGGTGTGTGGGAGTGGTGTGTGTATGTGTCTCAGGTGTGTATATTTTGATTTGTCCAATGTGGTAGTGTTTTGTAAAGGAGTGTGTATTTTGAGCACGGCGGTGTGTACCGCCAATGGAATACCGCCGTTGAAAGACCGCTGCGGGGATTTGTGGGTCGGAATGGTATGGGCGTATTTCTGTTGGCGTGACGGTGGAGGTTTGGTCATCGCCAGTTTCCCGCTGACCTTTGGTGTGGCGGACTTTTGTTGGTGTCGGGTTTTTGGCGGTTTGCCAGTTGTGGGTCAGAATGACCGTGGCAGTTTACCGCGACCGCGGCGGTGTTATGGCGGTCTTCTGACCGGCTGTAAGCGCCTTTTACCGCCGAGGTCGGAATGACCCCCTAAGTGTCTTGATAAACCAACCGTTATTTCTCTGCCGCCCTGGCCAATATATTTGGCTTTAAGATGTGCTAGTTGCTTAAATACAATACGGAAAAGAATGCTCACAGTATTGTGCTCGCTTTTCTCTTTTTTTCTCTCTCCACGTTTTCGACAAACAATCTTGGCATTTCTCTAAATAGATATGACTCGCGAATAACATTACAGTTTGTTTGTTCGAATATGGGAAGTCACAAACTCCTTAAATCTTTACGATTTGACTGTATTGCAGACAGCAAGACAAAATAAGAGAATACACATTAAGCGCAATGCCTCCATATTTCACCGCATTTATAAATATGCAGTGTACATGTTTTTCAAAAGGCTTTACCGTTGTTAGTCAGAGTTGTGTGGCAACAACATAATGGACACTCCATGTGCGGGTGATTTAATTTCAAGCTCTATATATTTATTTTCTCCACTTTGGCAATTTGTTTTGAATATTCCCTAGGAAGGAGATAGGACCAATATGCTATGCTGCATTTGAAGATCGAATCCTAATAGTGCATATTGTCTACTTTATTCGTACCACCATATCAGGAGATGGATGTTTTTGTAGTATGAACACACATACCTTTTCTCTAGATATAGAAGGACATATCACTCACCTCTAGATCGTTACTGTATATGATGTCACTATTTTCATTGCTCATCTTACTAGTATAAGGCACTGAGCTTTTCTTTTGATTATTTTTTTTCTCAGTTGGACTTATCATGGTCCTGGTACAAACCTTGATTCATTACCAAGGTGTACCGTCAAATATATATTGATATATCCACACATGTGATAAGCAACTTCTACACCGAATATTACAAGACGACCATATTGTGACACAGATCAAATAACTTACAGTCTTTAATGAGGTATGATTCTTTAGTATAATCCTTGGTGGTTCTTTTATTGCTTCTATATAGATATCTTCTCTCTTCCTCTCGTTTGCTCGCCACTAGGGTCACTGATATGCATTTTTGTAATCTTGTACACTAGGTGACACAACAACTCACTCCATAAAATTCTTATCTATGGGCTATATCCATTCAGCATGCCTATTATTCCTTTCTCTAGCAACCTAGGCAAGCACTGATCGGTTATTTGCTAACCCACCTAACACAAAAGGAGGGGTACAATTTCTTTTGGGTGATGGCAAAGATCGTACACTAGACATTGGAACTATTGGCTGCGCATGATATGTTTTGGATATTGTTTCACAGCCTTGAAAAAGTCGTTTTTACGACAAAACACGTGTCGGCTGTATATACATGGATTGGTACAACGTTTGCTGTTTTCATTGAATACCCAAGAAGAATAAAGGACTTACATTTGGAATGCTTGGATGTGCCATGGTTCTTTCAACTATATTTTCTATGTAGGTTTCCATGCAATCCATTCCCAGGGATTCAGGGATGCCCAGAATGTCAAGTTATTCCTGGACGAGCACAATTCAAGGTCCTCAGTTTTGCTTTTAATAACATTCATCACTTTTTTCATTTGAAGGAGCCGTTCATCAACAAAGATCTGGATATCCTCAGCCACCGAAATGTGACCTCAAGGTGTTCAATCTGCTCCTCATGTTGATCAAATCTGTCAGCAAAGAGGGTAATCTTCAAGTTAATGGTATGCAGGCTTTATTTGAGGTCTAAAAACATTTCACAAATATCCTGAACACCCTTGATCTTCTCCCAAAGCTTTATATCATGTTCATGAGCCGCAGGGTCTGACTCTGCAGTGTGAATGAGACAACGTGACTCAAAGGAGAGTTTAGGTTGCTTATTTTCATGCTGTCCTATAGTGAAGGTAAAGTAATATGAGTGCAGCACTGCTCAGGGTCACCTGCTTGTCAGGTGGTGAGGCGCACTAGGTACAGGTTCCCGCCACTCCCCAGGGATAGCTAGCAGGGGGGCACAAGCAGAGCCAGCCACCGTGCACTCTGCAGTATGTCCAAGGGGACCCAGAGTGTCCAGTGAGCACAGTTCCAGGGACAGGATTTAATCCAAGGCTTCAGCTCAGTGGGGGCATGCACAGGACCACATGTCCCCAGCTGCTGCACAAAACTGCCCACCGGGCCCCACTACAAACCCAGAGGTCACTGAGCAGCTGGCACATTGCAAGTGCAGGTAAATCAGGCAGGTCCCCCAGCACTGTCTCACCTCGTAATCGGCTTTGAGGCTAACTCAATCTGTTTGCAAGGCCTTGGCTGCACCACATGTGAAGGATATTGTCAACACCAGAGCAGTACGCGCTTTATTGGTGACAAAAATGCAAAAACCCAGCACTCTCAAGACAAAGTAATTTATGCATTGTACTGATATGTTGTGGTTTAACCTTTTGCATTGCAGAGTTAAATCCTGAAAACTTATTTTGAATATGCTTACAAATACTGTTACTTTGCAATGTATTGCTGCAGGTTTTCAGAGTGTGTTAGGGTGTGGCCCCTTTCCAGGGCCTCCCAGAGACTTTCCCTGCAACATGCCTGGGCGTGGTTCTGGGCTGGGCCAAGACTCTATAAAAGAGAGCCAGCCCAACTCCCAGTGCTCACTATTCAGAGGTCCCGGTGCAGAGCAGCAGCTTCTTCCTGAGCTCCTGTCCCGGCGGCCTATTTGGATCTTCCAGTCTTCTGCCCTTCATCCCTCATTGGTGATCATTGTTCTAGGTGGTAAGACGGTGGTTGGACTGTCCCGACACCGTTATTGAGAATTTTCATATTCTTGGTTTAATTCTTAAATGAGTAATAGATTACTTGTGTGCTACTATTTCTTGACATTACCATGGTGGCTTAAGAATCGGCAAGACGCGCGATTCGTTTTATGGTGTTTAAACATCGTTGTCCATTGCGCGCTACTATTTATTGACATTTACATGATGTTTTACAAATTGGCAAGACGCGCAACTCATTTCATGAGGATTTAACTTTGTTGTTCATTGCGCGCTACCATTTCTTGACATTTACATGATGGCTTAAGAATCGGCAAAAATAGCGCGATTCGTTTCATTGTACTTTGATCTTGTTATTTATTGTGAGCTGTTATTTCCTGACATTTACATCGTGTTTTACGAATCGGCAAGACGCGCGATTCAATTAATGATGATTTGACTTTGATATTCATTGCGTGCTACCATTTCTTGGTATTTTACATGGTAACACTCGAATCAGCAAGACGCATGATTCTCTCCTCAAGTTTATTTCATGTTGTTTATTGTATACCACTATTCTAAGATATTTATTATGTAATATTCGAGTTGACAAGTTATGTGATTTGTTTCCTGAATCCATATTGTGTTATTCATGGTGCACAATCCTTTTATGGTGTTTACTATTTATATATATATATATATATCTGCAATATGCGCAATTTGTGTTGAAACATTTTAAGAGTACACAGAAGGCCAGAGTTTCTAGATGCAATATCGTATGGTCCTAGTATACATTCTCAAAACAGGATTTATATGACTGGTTTAAAATTTAGTCAGAATGTTTTTCTGATTCTCATGTAAAGGAAAGTACTTGAATAAGAAAGTTTTCATTTAATTCATCTTGATTCCCCTACAGGTATCCGGCCATTTTGAAACTTAGTCATTTTAAACTTAACTCTTAGATTGTTCATGTTTTCAGAGTGACTAGGCTTAGAATCATAGTCTAGTATTGATTTCAGGAGATATAATTTTCATATTGTGTGTTCTAACCTTTTTCTCACTACAGGTCTCCTTCCCAGCTGTTCCCTTCCTAATCCCCTCTTCCCCTCTTGAACTCTCTCAGTCTCTGTGATTTATCAATCAGAGTCTTGGAGCTGTTCAGTGGTGGACGTGTTGGGAACGTGCACAGACTCCGAGGATCTGGTGACTCTGACAGAATAGTGAGCCCACAAATTATTATCCTCCTGGCTTGTGTATGTTCTCAGCATGCCACGCTAGACGAGTTAGTCAAAGCTATCACCCAGCTCCAAGCAGAGGTGGTATCATCCAAAGAATTGACAATTAGCTTAGCAGAGAGAGTGAGTCAGTTGCAAGATAAGGTAGAGAAGAAGGAACAAAGTCCCACAGGTGTGTCTTGGCCAGGTACTTCTTCTCAGGCTTCTGGAAGTAATCCGATTTCCCTAAATGTTACTTCTGCAATTCCTTTAGCTTCCCCAGAACGTTTCTCAGGTGACCCTTTGAAAGCGCAATCTTTCCTGGTTCAAGTGGAACTACACTTCACCTGCAGACCAAATACTTTCCCCGATGCCCAGTCCAAAGTAGCTTTCTTGTTATCATATCTGTCTTGGGATGCAGCTACTTGGGCAATTCCTCTTGTGCATAAAAACAGTCCCTTGTTGTACAACTGGAGAAATTTTGTTCGTGAATTTGAGAGAGTTTTTGATCGTAGAACTGTAACACAGTCAGCACATCGTGAATTATAAGATTTACACCAAGGGAATCAAGACCTAGTTTTGTTTTTAGCCAACTTTAACCGGCTGGTTGCCGAGACATCCTGGCCTAAAGAAAAACAAGCAGTCTTGTTTTACAAGGGACTCAAAGAGGAACTAAAAGATATCTTAGCGCAAATCGACCCACAACCTACAGACTGTCAAGAATGAATAAATCTTGTCTTGAGACTTGATCATCGTTTAGCAGAACGAAAAGAAAAGCGATTGAAAAATATTCATGGCGCGTTCATGATAACAGAAACGCAAGAACTCCGAAATAAAGAACGCCAGAACCGATGGAAATTGGAACCATCAGAAGACCTTTGACCAAAGATTAAAAGGACCTACGCAGAAAAAATGGACAATGTCTTCATTGTGGGCGAAAAGGTAATTTTGCCAAAGATTGTCCAATCAAACCAAAGAACAAGCAAGGTCCAGTTCAGAAGGTCGCAGCCACTGCACCAGTCGAGTTGGAAAACGAAAACACCCAAGATGCAGAGAAGGGTTGCTCTTGGGTGTCACCGTGGACCCTTCACAATCTAGACATCTTAAACTGGAAATAAGAGTTCAGGTCAAGAAAAAGATCTATTTCAAAAAAGCTCTAGTCGATTCTGGGGCTACAGGGAACTTTGTTGATGTCCAGTTGGTTCGTGCATGGGGGATCCCATGTATTGAAAAGAAGACCCCAGAAATCATCCAGGCAGTCGATGGAAAACTCTTGACTGGAGGTCCGGTTACTCTTCAGAATATCCCCTTGTCGTTGATTTGTGAAGATAAGAATCAAAGAAAGAAACTTAAAGAGAAAATCATCCTTGACGTGATCCATGCTCCCCAATATGGGATTTTCCTTGGCTTGCCATGGTTAACTCATCACAATCGAGAGATCAATTGGGCAGAACGAAAAATCGGGTTCTCATCTGCGCTATGTAACGAACAATGTCTCCAAAAGATTCAAGTACCAAAAGTTTGCAACTCTTACATAGCTACTGCCGCGGAGAAAGAAATTCAGCTGCCCAAACAGTATTCATCTTACAAAGATGTATTTGATGAGAAAGGAGCAGAGACTCTACCTCCTCATAGATCTTATGACTGTCAAATTGATCTAGCCCCAGGTGAAATACTTCCCTTCTGTCGTGTATATGCCCTGTCAGAACATGAAAATCAACTTTTTCGAAAATACCTAGATCAATTTTTGGAGAATGGCTTCATTCACCCCTCCAAGTCTCCTGCAGCTTTGCCTTTGTTTTTTGTTCCAAAAGCTAATGGAGAACTTCGAACTTGCATCGACTATAGGGGTTTGAACAAAGTCACCATCAAGAATAAATATCCTTTACCCCAAATTCCGGTCTTATTGGAACAAGTAAAGAGAGCAAAAATCTACACGAAGCTTGACCTTCGAGGTGCTTATCATTTGGTCAGAATGAGAGAGGGTGACAAATGGAAAACAGCGTTCAAGACAAGATATGGTCTTTTTGAATACACCGTCATGCCTTTTGGTCTGTGTAATGCTCCAGCAGCATTTAAATTTTTATTGAATGATGTTCTTAGAGAGTACCTCAACATATTTGCCATAGTCTACATCGATGACATTTTGATCTATTCAGACAATGAAAACGAACATGTCCAACATGTCAAGAAAATTCTTGCAGCCCTTCGAAAACACCATTTATATTGCAAACTAACCAAGTGTGAGTTTCATGTTACCACAGTTGAGTTTTTAGGGGTTATTCTTACCCCTCAAGGTATGGCGATGGCAGAAAAGAAAGTAAAAGCTGTGTCTGAATGGCCCACCCCAAAGACTGTTCGTGATGTACAATGTTTCCTGGGGTTCGCAAACTTTTACCGGAGGTTCATCAATTATTTCTCCCAGACAGCGGCTCCAATCACTAAGCTACTAAGAAAGAAAGAAAAGTTTGTATGGTCCCCAAAAGCTGATCAAGCCTTCTCGACTTTGAAGTAAGCTTTCTCCACTGCCCCAGTCTTGACTCATCCTGATGCGAATCAACCTTTCATAGTGGAAGCTGATGCTTCAGATGTAGCAATAGGAGCCGTCTTATCACAACGAAATAAAGACACTGGTCAACTTCATCCTGTAGCTTATATGTCTCGGAAGTTGAACGAAGCCGAACAGAACTGTCATTGCTGAAAAAGAGATTCTGGCGATTCGTGACGCCTTTAAAGAATGGAGACATCATTTGTTGGGTGCCAAATACACTATCACAGTATATACTGATCATAGTAATATTCAATTCATGAGTTCCGCCAGACTTTTGAGCCCTTGGCAATTACGCTGGATGCTTTTTTTTGCCGAATTTGATTTTGTAGTAACCTTCCGGCCTGGTAAAGATAATCGCAAGGCTGACGCCTTGTCCCGTCAAGAGTCTACCACGTTGCCTGCATTTCAAGCCTCCAGAGCTATCATTGCTCCTGACAAGGTTCTATGTATCATAAAAACTGAAGATTTCTTTGAAGAAATTCGCAACTCTTTCAAGGTTGAAAAATGGCAAACATGTGCCCAAGCAGATCCCAAAAGGTCTATCAAGCAAGTTTTACCCTTTCATGACGCTCGTTTGTTCATACCCACTACCAAACTTCGCAAGATAGTGTTTCATAGGTTGCATGTTATACCTACGGCAGGTCACCCAGGTACTCCTAAAACTCTTGAACTGATCCAACGCTATGTTTGGTGGCCTACCCTAACAAAAGATGTAAAGGCAATGGTAAACAACTGTGAAGTTTGTGCTCGCATTAAAACAAGTCATTCAAAACCAAAAGGGTTGTTACATCCACTTCCAACCCCAAGTCGTCCATAGGAGCACATTTCTTTAGACTTTATTACCGGTCTGCCAGTAGTTCAACAGCATTCAATAATTCTGGTGTTAGTAGATAGTCTCACGAAATATGGACATTTCATCGCCTGTAAAAAATTACCCACTTCTAGTGAATTGGCAACTATTTTACTGAACAGAGCAGTTCATTATCATGGACTGCGAAAGGTTATCCTCTCGGATCAGGGGTCACAATTTTCCTCCAATTTCTGAAAGACATGGTGTAAAACACTCCAAGTGACATCTACGCTATCTACTAGTCACCATCCTCAAACAGATGGTCAAACGGAGTGACTAAATCAGACTTTGAAACAATACCTACGTGCCTATGCTGAAAAGACACTTCATTCTTGGACATCTATGCTCTGGTTAGCTGAGTTAGCTTACAGTAACTCATTCCACACTTCTATTGACGTTACACCCTTTTTGGTTTATTTGGCTATCATCCTGACACCTTGCCCATCACAATTCCTCAAGAAAGTTCTCTTACTCCAGCTGTGTCAGAAACCATTCAGCATTTACATCAAACCCAGAAACTGATTCAACAGCATTTAGAAAAAGCCAAACAAAAATATAAAAGGCATTATGACAAGAAACATTGTGAGGGACAGCAATATCAACCAGGTGACAAAGTGTGGCTTTCCACAAAACATATAGACTTCAAGAAGAAGCACATGTTTAACCCCAAATTCATAGGTCCTTATACTGTCCTTCAGCAAATCAATCTGGTGACCTATAAACTACAATTGCCCAGATCCTTACGGATTCATCCAGTGTTCCACACTTCCCTCTTGAAAAAGGCAGTCCAAAAGGTCCACCCTCATCCAGCTCATGTTCTAGTACAAGGGGAAGAAGAATACAAAGTCAAGAAAGTGTTGGATTCTAAACTGAGAGGGCGTAATCTCATGGAAAGGTTATGGTCCTGAAAGTAACTCATGGGTTTCCGCATCTGATGTTCATGCTCCAGTACTTGTGAGACACTTTCATCGTCTTAATCCAAGCAAACCAGGCCCTAGAGCGCGTCTGGGAGAGGGGAGTACTGTCAACACCAGAGCAGTACGCGCTCTATTGGCGACAAAATTGCAAAAACCCAGCACTCTCAAGACAAAGTAATTTATGCATTGTGCTGATATGTTGTGGTTTAACTTTTTGCATTGCAGAGTTCAATCCTGAAAACGTATCTTTAATATGCTTACAAATACTGTTCCTTTGCAATGTATTGCTGCAGGTTTTCAGAGTGTGTTAGGGTGTGGCCCCTTTCCAGGGCCTTCCAGAGACTTTCCCTGCAACATGCCTGGGCATGGTTCTGGGCTGGGCCAAGGCTCTATGAAAGAGAGCCAGCCCAACTCCCAGTGCTCACTATTCAGAGGTCCCGGTGCAGAGCAGCAGCTTCTTCCTGAGCTCCTGTCCCGGCGGCCTATTTGGATCTTCCAGTCTTCTGCCCTTCATCCTTCATTGGTGATCATTGTTCCAGGCGGTAAGACGGTGGTTGGACTGTCCCGACACTGTAATTGAGAATTTTCATATTCTTGGTTTAATTCTTAAATGAGTAACAGATTACTTGCGCGCTATCATTTCTTGACATTTATATGGTAGTTTAAAATAGGCAAGACACGCGATTTGTTTCATAAAGGTTTGACTTTGTTATTCATTGTGTGCTACCATTTCTTGACATTGGCATGGTGGCTTAAGAATCGGCAAGACGCGCAATTCGTTTTATGGTGTTTAAACATTGTTGTCCATTGTGCGCTACTATTTCTTGACATTTACATTATGTTTTACGAATTGGCAAGACGCGCAACTCGTTTCATGAGGATTTAACTTTGTTGTTCATTGCGCGCTACCATTTCTTGACATTTACATGATGGCTTAAGAATCGGCAAATGAAGCGCGATTCGTTTCATTGTACTTTGATCTTGTTATTTATTGTGAGCTGTTATTTCTTGACATTTACATCGTGTTTTACGAATCAGCAAGACGCGTGATTCAATTAATGATGATTTGACTTTAATATTCATTGCGTGCTACCATTTCTTGGTATTTTACATAGTAACACTCTAATCGGCAAGACGCACGATTCTCTCCTCAAGTTTATTTCATGTTGTTTATTGTATGCCACTATTCTAAGATATTTATTATGTAATATTCGATTTGATTTGTTTCCTGAATCCATATTGTGTTATTCATGGTGCACAATCCTTTTAATGGTGTTTAATATATATATATATATATATATATATATATATACATATATGCAATATGCGCAATTTGTGTTGAAACATTTTAAGAGTACACAGAAGGCCAGAGTTTCTAGATGCAATATTGTATGGTCCTAGTATACATTCTCAAAACAGGATTTATTTGACTGGTTTTAAAATTTAGTCTTTCTGATTCTCATGTAAAGGAAAGTACTTGAATAAGAAAGTTTTAATTTAATTCATCTTGATTCCCCTATAGGTATCCGGCCATCTTGAAACTTAGTCATTTTAAACTTAACTCTTAGATTGTTCATGTTTTCAGAGTGACTAGGCTTAGAATCATAGTCTAGTACTGATTTCAGGAGATATAATTTTCATATTGTGTGTTCTAACCTTTTTCTTACTACAGGTCTCCTTCCCTGCTGTTACCTTCCTAATCCCCTCTTCCCCTCTTGAACTCTCTCAGTCTCTGTGATTTATCTATCAGAGTCTTGGAGCTGTTCAGTGGTGGACGTGTTGGGAACGTGCACAGACCCCGAGGATCTGGTGACTCTGACAGATAAAAGGCAATGTACTTCCAGCGGTATTGTCATGCACCACCGTTCCACCCACCTTAAAGAGTCAGACGATTTGGTGGGTGCTCAGACAGGCCTCAACTAAGACAGCGATGGAATCCAGGTTTCCCACATTCCCCACTCCACCAAGGGGGCTCAAAATAATCTGCTCGCTGATGGAAGCAGCAATCATAGGCAAATCAAAGCAGGTGATGTTCATTGAGCAGAATGAATATCAGATATTGACTGACTGGCGGAGCCTTGCTACATGGCGCCCATGTTGCAGCTGAGCTGTCTGTTGTCCCCCTGTGTGGCGTAAATACTTGGCTAAATTGGATTGAGCAACTGAGCAAGCTTGAGAGGGGTAATGAAAGATTCTCTCCTGAACAAATATTTTGAAAATGGGGCCAAATGGTGCATTTTAGAACACAATGTAGCTAAAAAAACATTAGCATTGACGGAGCAGTCATAAAATAATTACGGTGAGCCCTGGCCCTCCGTGTCTATAAAGTTATTCATTTTAAGCATAACACCACAGGCATTGGAAGTAGTTTAATTATTTCTTATTCATGTCTCTTTAATGAATACAGCTATGTTATTCACATTTACTTACCACTTGTTTCACGTTTTCATCTTACTCTTTCCAGCAGCTTTTACGTCATACTCTATGACTAAATATCTAATTGGAAGGTGAAAGGAGGAGTAAACAAACACACAAATCTTGATCACACTTAAAATACAGGTGTTACGGGGTGATGCAGTAGAAAATAAAATTCAGGCTACAAATACCTTGTCACGTAGGTTCTCAATATCCAAATGAGACTGCTGGATTTCGGCGGCAGAATGACCTGAATTGTGGGTACTGAGTATAATTTCAGATCATGTGATGCCTGTCATCCTAATCCGGATTTTCTGGCTAACTAGCAGTGCCTCACCTCCACCAGAGAGTGGGGATAATTGTGGCAATCGGGCACATTACAGAAAGGACTCCTCTGGGGGAATTGTGGTTGATCATATCTCATCCCTTTCTCTCACTTACATTAGTCTCACACAGGCAAAGACAGAAGTAGAGTATAGTCCAATAAGCTTTATTGAAGTAACTGCATCTTAGAAAAAATGGCATGTATTGCAATAACTAGGATGATAAAACACACTAAAAGCAAAATTGTGACAAGGAGAGTGAAACACAAAACAACCCCACCATCCTGTCACTTGAAATAAGATATATATAAGCCCTAATCCACCCTTCAGGCTTCCCCCCTGGGAAGACATTATCCCCCATACCTGACCAAGGAAGCCTGCTCTCTAGAAAGGCACCAACCCCTTGCCAGGTCAAATGTGGTTCAAAGCCTAAAACAAAATATGAAAGCTACTTAAATCTATTTATAAAACATATAAATCACTATTGACAATTTAAAACTTGAGCATAAGTTAAAAAGTGCAATTTAAAACATTAGCAGTGGTACCAATAGAACCAAATTCAAAAGTCAATGTAATTTTTAAAATCGCCAATTGCATCTGGGACAATTGAAGCCAGGAATGTTCCACTTCTGCAGGTAGTAAAATATTCAACTTGTTTCCAAGGAAAACTATAGAGCACCCATGTTCCAAAGCCTGAGCTCCAGCTGAGGCAGCAGCATTCCCTGTTGTGACCAATGTTGAGTTAAGACTCACCCTCAACTCGCATGTCTGGTAAAGAACCCTCAGCGAGAACATCAACAGATCACCATCCAATGAAAGTAAATGTCACGTAGAAAGACAAATTTCCAGTGCACCTTCGAGAAGGCACCAGGGGCATCGAAACACGGGCTGCACACAATCCAAAACCGGTCTGAATGATAGAGACCAGTTGCAGTCCAGTTCTTCTAGGAGTGGTGCTCCGAAACACTGCATCATGCGATCACAACACAGTTACGCTGGTAGAAGCACTTTCAGTCCTCATTGTTGTGAAGGGACAGACATTGTGCAGAAAAAATAGCAACAGCAGAATGCCATCTATTAAATCCAAAGTAATAGGAAATCCCCCCAAAATACTCAAAATACTGAGTGTATGGCTGACGGTATTAAGCCACGCATAGAGAAAAAGGTGTGAACAAAACCAGATCCAACAGCCTTAAAAAAATGTGCGACTTCAGTCGTGCTGGACGCGTTAAATATTCATTCCACGAGTTCACCAAAGTGTCTCGGAAAGTTTGTACTTAAAAGGGACTGAATCTCGGCAGATGACCCCACAACCTGAAGCGCATAGGTCATGCGTGCAGATGTAAGCACCACATGTTTTTGAAACAATAAAACCTTGAGTCTGCTCAACTTGTCAAAATTCACATCTGAAGTAGCAATATGAGACCAAATCTCTGCTACTTCCCTCCGTAGGGGGAAAAATGACATTCCTGCAATAGGTGACAATTTGAGAGACCGAAATGACATAAGCTATTGTGGCACACATTCCACAACAATTCTCACTGTCATGGAGCACATACTGTAGCTACCATTGGAGAGCACCTGGAAAGCAGATCTAATCAAGGGGACTGGAACTCACTTCAGATAGCAAGGCAAGTTCACTGCCAAAGCGTTACACGCCCCCCTGCAAGGACAACTGCTTACAAACCATCAAATGGCTTACAGAAATTTCACATTCACTGGTGCTAAAAAATACCTCTTTCATGCCATTGAAACATTTGTACGAATAGAGAAGCTCCCACACCATGTGTATATAACTACCTCTCAGCCTTTCATATTTGCCTACTGGAATGTGTTTCAAGCAGGATGTGAATTGAAGTGTTGAAATAGGCAGATTAATAACCCTGTGTATTAGCCGTTCAGCAGATGGTATTTCAGCCACAGTAAAAGGCAACTTTTCTAATTTCTTGATGTTCAGTATGACATAAGTTGCTTCCTTCTTAGCCATTATTTGTTGTAGTCGCATTAAATTAAATGTGAAAGAATGTCCCTTGTGATAACATGTTGCCAGGGAACGCGACCTGCTTTCAACATTTGTAGTATCCAACCTAACTGCATAATGGACCTTAGGTGACTCTGTCCATGGTGTAAAGATGACATGTCACTCTGGATTATGTCTATTGAAGATTAAATAATGTTGCTTAAAGAGTATTTCCAGTCGGACAAGGTGTTAATCCAATTGTCTACAATGGCTAATGCATTCCGTAAATTTTCCTGATTTATTTGCCTTAAATGGGCAGCCGCTTCTTGTTGGGAAAGTTTCCAAACCTTTTTATATACTGCATTTCAGAAGCTCTTTCTGCATTGTCTTCTTGGGCCTAACAGGAAATCCTGCAAATCTGTATCATTATACAGGTGACTGAGGTGTTCTTTAACAGCATCAAGCGAGGAACTTCTAAAACCCTGTATGGAGTTTACAAAACGTGTATGGCACCCATTGGTGTCTACTGGCCACAATAACCACCCATCAGGACGTGAAAGTGATGGGTTAAATGTTCCATTCTGGTCCCACTCATCGAGCTGATCTTCAGATACATTTCTGTACTTTTGACATTTATAAAATTTTGCAGGGGTAGGAATACTGGGCACATTCAAATCCTTATTTTTTGCTAAGCTTAAACAACTTGTCTGTTGTACAATTTCATTTGAAAATATCATTTGAGTAGTTATCAAGCATGCTCTAAATAAAGCTTCTTTACCCCTTATTTGACAATTTTTAGTTCCCCACACACTTTTTAAGTCTATCGACTTCAACCAATATTCATAGCCTTCCATAGCTAACCGGGAAACAAAGGAATCAGAATAAATCAATTTTGTATCAGTCAATAAAACATGTTGACTTTTCTTGACTGACGATTAAAAATAATATGACTCAGCATTTTTAACATTGTGTCCAGAGAAATATGCAAACTTTTCAACATACGTTTTGGAACTCCCCACTGGCGAACTCAGACAGTGTTCCCACTGTGTATTATTAAAATTAGTCTTTGGGTTATTGCTCTGTCAATAAAAGGATGTCCATAATAATTGTAACAGAACATATCTCCATAATTCTCTTTGGATGGATAAACATCCTCACTTCCAAGTACAGTAAAGTATTGCAGATCAGTCATCATAGAATCAGCTGTTCTTACATCCCAATCATCAGAAACTATTCCGGGTGTTATAATATAATTCATGGAAAGTTTAAATGCTTTAACCCAAACAATCCCATCAAGAATTGGTATAGCGGAAATGTTCACTAAGGACAAGTCTCGGCGGACTTAGTGGGAGTAAAAATGTGTTTTTAGGACTTCATCCACTAGTTCAACTGCAGAGCATTCAGGAAGGTAATGACCAGGTATCACTAAAAAGAAAACAATGACAAACCCAATCCAAAGGATGAACGCAATTACAGTTAATAAGAGCCATAGATAGTTTCATGGAATAATAAAATAATTAAATTTGAGCCAAATTATCAGCTTATGTGCTCCTGACAGTTCTGTTGTAGTAGAGGCAGATGAGTCAGTGAAAATGTCATTGATGTTGGCAAAATATCTAGAAGCAGTTCGTGCGAAAACTGGAGCCGTGTTTGGAACAGGAGAGCTGGTAGAAGTCTCTCGCAGCGGTTCATAGTAGACTATACCATCCATATGTGTAGAATTTGAGTAGAATCGCTCAATGGTGTTGATGTTGCATGAGGTCATCGTCCGTAGGGTAGATGTCATCTACGTAGGACAAACGCCTCAGGGTCAATGTCATGTAAAATAGATGTAACCCGAGTTGAAAACAGTCCTGCACTGTTCTTGTACCCTTGTGGGAGTCAGCAAAAAAACTTTTCTGAGAGCCTAGAGCACTGAAACTTGTTAAGTCCCTACTTTCAAGTGCTATATTTTGGGAGAAAAACACGTTGGATATCTCCAGGGTCGTTTTGTATTTTTTGCACACTATGGGGCTCATTCTGACCCCGGCGGTCTCAGACCGCCGGGGCCAGGGTCGGCGGGAGCACCGCCGACAGACCGGCGGTGCCCCGCAGGGCATTCTGACCGCGGCGCTTTGGCCGCGGTCAGTGCAGGAAAACCGGCGGTCTTCCGCCGGTTTTCCGCTGCCCGTCAGAATCCTCCAAGGCGGCGCAGCATGCTGCGCCGCCTTGGGGATTCTGACACCCCCTACCGCCATCCTGTTCCTGGCGGTTCGCCCGCCAGGAACAGGATGGCGGTAGGGGGTGTCGCGGGGCCCCTGGGGGCCCCTGCAGTGCCCATGCCAATGGCATGGGCACTGCAGGGGCCCCCGTAAGAGGGCCCCGCTTGTATTTCACTGTCTGCATAGCAGACAGTGAAATACGCGACGGGTGCAGTAGCAACCGTCGCACCTTCCCACTCCGCCGGCTCGATTACGAGCCGGCTTCATGGTGGAAAGGTCGTTTTCCCCTGGGCTGGCGGGCGGCCTTTTGGAGGCCGCCCGCCAGCCCAGGGGAAAACTCAAAATACCCGCCGCGGTCTTCCGACCGCGGTACGGTATTTTGGCGGCTCCCGCCGGGCGCGCGGTGACCGCGCCCGGCGGGAGTCAGAATGACCCCCTATATTGTTCATAAGTGCTGTGTGCATGTTGGTTAGCAAATGGGTGTGTGTGACTGTTTAAATGTTTGTAGTTTGAGACTATTCTGTATGAATGGTCTGGTTTAGGTACGGGGAGCAATGGATTGTTCATTGGTGAGACACAGGGTTCAATTACACCCAGGTACTCTAACTTTGGGAGGATTTCCCTGACAGGTGCTTTGGATATTGGAGTTGATTTACTCGCATACATTCACACAGACACCCCTACTCACTCGCATACATGCAGACACACCCCCATTCACTCACTCACATACACTCACTCATACATCCCCATTCACACACATACATGCACTCATGCACCCCATTCGCACACATCACGGACTCATACACCCCCATGAATTGAAATTATGCCCTGCTCTAAATTTGGCCCACTGACATGTGCTGATCGTGGAATTCTGAGCAAAATTTTGGATCCTGACTAATTATTTTCAATTCTAAACACTGTCTACTCATGTCTTTCCTGAAATTTTACTCAATGCATGAAAATGTGGTTTAGTGTCTGACTTGTGCTTCACTGACTTCTTCTGCGGTGCCTAGATATTTTTCCCAGGATACAGGAGAGCTCTATGGACCCCTAACACCTAATACAGGATAACCTAACATGATGCATCATACTGACTATCGCTATGAAACTGAAAGCATGTTAAATGGGGTTTGTTTACATGGAACATACTATTCCAGAGGTCTTCAAACTGGGGGGCCGGTCACCTTATGGAGGCCTCAAGTGATTCCATTAGGGCACCAGGTTCTGGCCAAAAAAGACATTATGCCGATAACAAGGCTTTGTATTAAGCTGAAAAAATGAGCAGCAGTAAGCCGCTCTGTAATGGGCCATCACTAATATCTTTTGTCATTTATATCCTATTAGAGAGTGTGTGCCAAAAGGGAAGGGACTGCAAATATTCTTCAAAATCCCCACCCCACTCCCACACTGTGTATACATTTACATGTTAGTAAGGCATGCCTGACCAGAATAGTGTGTTCGGAAATCATGTATTTGATTGCATTTGTAGAACAGTAACTGAACTTAACTGCAATATTGAAATAAGTCTATATATATTGAAATATTGCCAATTTAATAGAATAATTGTGAAAAATTTTGAGTGGGGCCGATGATTTTTCTTTTCACTAGGGGGCGCAGCATTAAAAAGTTTGAGCCACTGTAATATTGTATAGTCTGGTTTATATGTTTGTCGAAATAGAAGTTGTGGTTAAGGTGTAGTTTCAGTGGAGCAATGACTGGATCTAAAACCCTACAGCACCATCAAAGCCCATAGGTTAGACAATTTGTTTTATTTATTCCATATTATTTCAGCTACCAGTGGAGAGGTAATGCTATTGTTTTGTTTGTTCAAATTTTTTGTAATGGCATGCTAGCTGTAGTATAATTAATTACAGCATTGTTGTATTTGTGCCATCTTTTCCAAAACATGGTAAACTATCATTGCTACTGTTACTGTTCTTACTTCATATCATGCTACCATTTCTTGTAGTTTACAAACACTGGTCTTGTTTCTGTACACCTCTATAGAACATACACTATCTGTGGTGGTGTGTACTTTGGGGCATATTTATTAATGTTTCATGCAATGCAGGGCAGCAGGCAAATTTGTTGCGCTGCATTGTGTGAAATGGAGAGAGCAGAAATGTGCCATATTTGCTAAGAGACCAGTCGACAAACACATCACTTGCAAGCTACTGACACACACCTACAAGGCACTGCAAAACATCCGACCGGCCTACCTCAACCACCACCTAACCTTCTGCACCCTCACCAGGCAGCTCAGATCTTCCCAACTCACCCTCGCCACCATCCCCAGAAGCAGGAACAGCAGATCTGGGGGCAGATCCTTCTCTTACCTCACAGCACAGACATGGAACATGCTCCCACTCAAACTCAGAAAGGCCACCTAGCTGAAGCAGTTCAGGAAGGACCTCAAGACCTGCCTCTTAGAGTGAGCAGCACACCATCAACCGTGCCTTGAGACCCCACGGGTGATAAGGCAAGCTTCACAAGTGTCTGATTGATGGATTGATTGATTGATTGACTGATTGAAGATATGATGCACTGCTGCTCCCTGCTAGCACTGGCAAACAGTATGCTACCTAGTGACAACACTGGCATCCTTGTGCCATTCTGCAAGGGTGCCTGCATTATGGGCGAGGTTGCTTTTGTATGGGAAGGCATACCTCCCTGCACAAAAACACTTGAAAGAGGAAATAATAAGGAGTAAAAAAGATTTTTCTCTTTGTTACAACGTTTTCTTGGAGGCATAGCAATTTGTTGCATTCCCAAGCAAATGAAATTTTTTAAATATGAAATTGCATCAGATCCTTAGGTGAATGCACAGGAATGTTCATCCTCCTCCCATGTAATGCATATCTGCTCGAAATGTAAAGTAACACAGCGCAAGCTGCTGCATTGCGCTACATTTATTTACCAGTACGCTCAAGGAAGAACAATTCGCCTATGTGTAGCTCTGTAAATCTGAACTAAGGGGTTGTGCTGCCTTGTGCCACCTTGCGTGACAAACAAACAAAGCAACTCCTTGAAAAATCTGGCCCTTTATATACAGAAGTAGAGTGATGGATGTATCATCCTTCATTGTTTAGATGTATTAGGCACATTAGGGTTGCACTGTGTGTACGCATGGGTATGCTTTAATCTTCCACATGCACTTCACAAACTGATGGTGGGTGTTCCTTGACAGCAGTTAGTTTGCTGTGGGGATCCGGATCTACAGGGCCTGCCACATTGTAGGCTTTCTTACACATGGAATAAAGCTTCTTAAAAATCTAATTGCCTCTGCTGAGCATCATTACGTCTTGTTACATTTGGTGACGGTCTTGCTTCACCCTCTGCAGATAGACACACAGATTGCCAATTTTCAGCACATTTCCAGTGAAATTGCTGTGAAACCACTCTGGCAAGTTTCCTCATAACAGAGTCTCTTGACGTCCTGAGGAGCATCGCCGCATCTGGCCCCCTGCCCAGTTCCACAACATCAAGAATTAATTTGGGCCAATTATAAGGTTATTCTCTGGATGCCTTATGGCATGTGCTTGTAGCGCACCATTTATGTGGGCCACACGTGTCACATCTAACCTCACACACAATTGAATCATCCTGTGTCATGCAGAAGCCATCTTAAATTGGGCATATAAATCTCGCTTTTGAGGCAGTGATATCACTGCGTCATAACATAGCGGTCATATTTGTTTTGCATTTCTGCACCGCATATTAACTCCGCAACAGCATTAAGAGCATATTCTGACTTCAAGTGGTTTCCAGGCACTTCTATCTACTGAATGTGGATTGGAGAGTCAAGCACTGCTATACAATTAAGGTACATTTCAGGTATTGTTTTGGCTTTTTTAAATTTGACTGTGTTTATGATTGCACTCAACCTCTACTACATTTGCTCATTGTTGACAGTTGGGTCTCCTGTCACTGTACTGCATATTGTGTGTTATCTGCTGCTGCACATGTTATTATGGCCACTCCATGGCAAATCACACAGCCACGTCCATTCTTAAGTCATCCTGGTAAACCACCTATAAAATGGATCTAGTGGTTTAGGGTATTAGAGAATTATCTTGTTACAAAAGATGCTAATGGTTACAGCCCTGCACACAAATTTGCCTTATTATTTGGTAGTCCTGGTCAAGCAGCCCAACAAGTTGTTGACAGTCTACCAACTGTACCCGCACCATCTGGAGATGGCAAACAGAATTTTTGTTTCGAAGCTATTGATAGGCTGCCAAAACAGCTCTCTGATGAGCCCAACATGATACTTGAACGTCATATTTTCTTCAAGTGTAAAATTCAGTTAGAGGAGAACGTGGAGGGGTACGTGTCAGCCCTTACAGTGTTAGCTGCAACTTGCCAGCTTAGTGCCAACCTTGACACTTAAGTTCGGGACCAATTCATGTTTATCTGTTCTTCAATAAAAGTTCAGGAGAGACTTTTTAGTTGCAGGAATCAAATATTGGTTAAAATTGTTGGCCTAGCCAAGACCAACAAGATATCATTGATTTCCTCTAAAGTTCTTCACCCTGAACCTGTTGTCAATGTGACAGTTAATACAAAAGGGGAGGCGTTCAGAAACACTAGCAAGAAAATGTTTGGCACATGCTACAGATGTGGTTCCAAAAGTCACCTCAGCAAAATTGCCAGCTGTCCCACAGTTGCAAAAGGTGTCTGTTGTGTAACAAATTGGGATACTTTTAAATTGTGTGTAAGAGTGCTCAACATCCAGTGAAATTTGGGAATATGGAGGTGGATGTGGACATGGGTTTCATGTGCTGAATCGTTAAACAATGTTATTCTCACCTTAGATTGTGCAAGTAAAACAATTCCTGTTAAAGGCCTTATGTGTGAGGCTCTCATTGATAATATGCCACTATTGGTCATGGCTGTCTCCGGTTTGCCCATAACGATTCTGAGAGACACCACATTCCATGGGTTTTGGGGTTACAATTGTACTTTGTCTACCATGGATGTTAGTCCCAAGGCATTTGGGGTAAAGACTTTGAAATGGAAGCCTACTTTCATTCCAAAGTCTTTTATCTTAGTAGGGAGGCTTCCACCAAAGATGTGTTGCTGACAAGGGCAAAAATATTATTTGGTGGCAGGACCTGGCTAAAATGGGTTTATATCTAGTCCCATGTACTGACAACCCTGTAGTTGTTGGTGATGTTCCAGTCTCATTTGTTGGTGATATACAGGTAACTGTTGATAACATATTAGCTGATTTTAAACCACTGTCCTCTAAGCATGTGGGCAAAGTTAATGGGTTTGAGCATGACATCAAGTTGATCCCAAATGTACAACCAATAGCTCAGAGGTTCTGCCCAGTGCCTCTATGTGTAATGGAAGAATTAAAAAGACACCTGCTGAATTTATGTCTCAAGGTTTTATTCAATCCATGAATTCTTCCCAGTGGGTGGCACCCATAGTGGTGGAGTGCAAAAAGTCTGACAAGATCAGATTATGTGCTGACTTGCATGCCCTCAAACAAAAACATTGTAGTGATTGCCACCCACTGCCCAAGATCCATGATCTATTAGCCAGCCTGGGTGGGGCAACGTGGTTTTCCACAATCAACCTAAAGTCTGCTTATTATCATTGCACCCTGACTACAGAGTCACAGGATTTAAAAACTTTTGTGACACGTTATGGTGCCTACAAATATCTTGGATTGCCCTTCGGTCTGGAGTCTGCCACCAACTTGTTTCAAATACTCATGGACAATTTATGTGGAGGCATTGCTGGCATGCAGGCATACCAAGATGACATTTTCATTTTTGAGGACTTGGAGTACCATAATAAGATCCTGAAAATGTTTTGTCTATTTTGGTGCAAAGAAGCATGATGATCAAACTGGAGAAGTGCAAGTTTGCGACTAACAAACTAGAATATCTGTCATATTGTATTGTGTAAAGGCATAAAACCTAAAATGTCCCTCATTAAGGCAATCAAGGATGCACTATTTCTCCATGGGTATGCACAGGCTGCTGAATCTACGAGAGTGTTTCTATGGAAGGTACAGAAGTACGTATGGTCAGATGAATTGGCTAAAGCTTTTGAGAATGTAAAAAATGTAATTGTTATAGCTCCGGCTTTAAGTGCTTTTGTGAAAGTCAGTCTTCTGTTATCACTGTGGACGCAAGCACCGTGGTTTGGGGCCCATGTTGAGCCAAAAGGTCGCAGGTAGTAAAAAAAACAATTGCCTTTGCTTCCAGGACCCTAAGGCCATACAAATGCCAGTATAGCACCATAAAGGGGGAGGCTCTACTATGCATATGGGCTGTACACAAGTTTAGGATGTATATCATCATCATCATCATCATCATCAATACATCGCTTTCTTCAGTTAATTTAAACCATCAAAGCATAAATCACACAGTACAAAGATTAACATTTAAAATCGTAAATAACTTACATTCAAATTTCATAAGAAGTGTAAAAACATAAATACTAAAATCAAGGTGGTATTTCTCTTCACACAATACATAGCCACCTAAACCCTGTTCCTCAAGTTAGCCAAAGTATCATCCAGCAAGATAACATCCTAATCATAGGGCCTCGTAGTAATCAAGAAGAATTTTTTTAAGTGGCAAATTCGTATGTGCCATGCAGCCGCAAAAAACTTGGTAATTGCACAGAACAGGGGACAAGAAGTATCCCTCATCATAATCCTTAAGGCATCTATACAACATCTAATCCCCATGTTCTTACAAACTGGGCGTAGCCACCTCTGACGAGCAATCCTATACGCTGGGCATATGAACATAAAATGCACAATGGTTTCGGAAGAACTGCTACAGCTCGGGCATAAATCAATTCTCGGAGCAGAATCCCGAATATTACCAAAAGATTTAAGAGGTAGGCATCCGTATCTGAACTGAATATACAAATGTTTACTTAATGGATCAGTAATAAGATCCATAAACAGTTCGAAACACGGATGCCACTTAGTGTCAAAAAATTGAGAAGTCAATCTGCCATGAGACGAATGTAGCAGATAGTTTTCCCTGACATACGCCCAATAAGCTGTTTTTAAATGATTCTTCTGCTCTTTCCTTAAATTGTAAGGATGGCTCCAGTAGTTACTAAGACTCAGGATGTGGAGCCATTTTGAGATGTGTTTGAACCAAGGAATGGTAAGCACGTTGGGTCTGTCTAGAATGTCTTGGATGGATTCCTTATATGTAAGTAGCTCAGGAGTAGTCCAAACACGTACCCAGAAAAGCAGTGGTCTTAAAGCTATAATATCTGAGATACGTGCAAGTCCGAGGTCCCAGAACATTGGTAACAAAGGAGTATTTCGTGGACAAGCCAAGAGTGATCTTACAAAATTAATTTCTCCTATTGAAAGTTTACCAACATTCGAGTATCCCCAGACTTCTGCCCCGTAAACCACAGCACCCTGAGCCTTTGCCCGATAAATTTTTACTGCTGGAGTGACTACTCTCTCAATAGTCGACTTGTGGAATGTATAAATGTATATATGTATTTGGTACAAGGTTTGACTCGAACACAGACCACAAACTGCTAGTGCACATTTTCACAAATGTACTCACAGCAAGATGTCTGCCAGGCAGACCAGACTCGTGTCCAAATTGCAGGAGTGCAAGTTCATCATCAAACATATTCCAGCCAGACATAATTTTCGTGCAAACTGTTTGTCTTGCATGGCACTAGATGATGTTCCTTTGCTGGATGATGTAAAATGTGTGTCACTGGTAGATGTACTGGCTGAGTATCAGTTGATTATGAGTGAGGAAGATTGGACAAATGCTTATGCAGAAGATTGTGTTTTGGGAAAGGTTATTGAGTACATTGTACATTGCTGGCCAGGTGGGAGGTAGTATAGGGATGGAGATTTAAGGACCTTTTACCAGGTTGCTGACAATTTGTCTGTGGTTAATGGAGTTGTACTCAAAGGAGATAGTTGTGTTCCACCCACAAAACTGCACAACATCATAATATCCCAGGTGCATTTGGGCCATTTGTGGACCACCAAGACATGAATGAAGATCAAGTAACACTACTGGTGGTCTGCTTTGGCTAGTCAAGTAAAGATCAAGATTGACAGTTGCCCTGAGTGCCTACTATCTGACAAGCACTGAAAGAGCATGCATACACTGAGAACATTTACATAAACGTAATCATACACCATAGCTGCTAGGCATCTGTTTATCTTTATTATGTTGCCATGTGCTCCACAAACCTCCTGAACTTTGATGATTGACCTTGTGCTCGCAGCCTTGGGCTGCAATCTGCTTATCGCTGTAATTTACTTGTTCTAACCGTAGTAAAGAGAATTTTTGTGCTTAATCAGTAACTGCCAGAACAGGTTCGTATAGGTCGTTGCCACCTCCTGCCAGCTGCATCTGTACCTTCTCCCACCACACGTGTATCCCTGAAATATCCTGAAGGCCGCAAAGGACCTTGAATACGCTTGGGGTGGAGTTGCCCTCTGACTAAGCAGTTTTGTGTGTATATAAGGTTGGGTGCCCCGGAGTGAAGGGGCAGCCTCCGTAAGATAGTCACTTGTCTGTCCTGGGACTCTGTATTAGCTCGAGCTATAATCCATGTAATAAACTTCTCTTTATTCCTCCAGTTGGTGACTCCGCCTGATTTGTGTGCTCTTTGCTAAACGGACCCTGAGGACAAGGGTGTCCCTCCACCGCTGGGAAGGAGACCCCGGGTGGGGGTCTAATCTTTCCTGGTTCCTCAACACCTCTACATTCAACACCTTTTCCCGAGGGTGCTTGGGAAAATGTGGGATTCGATTTTTCAGGTCCTTATTCGACATTACCAGGCAATATGAGGTACACCGTGCTTCTCATTGATTACTTCCCAGTGGATGTAACATTCATTCGTAGAATCGCCTGACACTGAGACAGTTATCAAATTCTTAGAACATTTTTTTGTTCTGGAAGGTTCTCTTAAAATTGTGGTAACCGATAATGGTACACACTTTATGTCCACCCATATGAGGAGATTTTTTTGTCCTGCATGGAAATTAAACAACAAAAAGTAACTCTGTAGTCACGTTCCTCTAAAGGTTTGGTTGAGCATTACAACAAATGCATTAAGGAAGGTGCACTAACTGCTTTTGCTTCAGTTTTGGATGCAGGCATATTTGTTACTCAGAAAGTTTGGGGTTATAATACATCCCACCACAGACAGAGACCCTTTTTCATTACTAATGGGTGGGAAGCTGCAAACATTGTTGTTTCCCTCATAGTTTAATGAAAGAATTCACAAAAGCTTTAGTGTTGGCCCATCCAGATGTGATATACCCTCAAAGGTGTTGGTGAAACAATCTTACATGAAGCTAAATTTGACAAGAAACACACTCAAAAAGGAGTAGATCTAGAAGTAGGCGACTGGGTAATGATTTAAAACCCCATCAAAGCTAGGAAAGGTGAATCCATGTTTTCTGCGCCTGTACAAGTGGACTAAGTTAGTAAAGGCACTGCACTTATTATGGGAAAAGACTGGTGGAACAAGAGCCAGTTAGGGAAGCTTGTAGCCAAGCATGTAAGCATCATGTACAAGAGAAGAGACTCTGTTTACATTGCTGATTGGGCACAGTGGCCACAACCCACAAGTGATGAGCTAGACTCAGGCACGTGTCTAGAAGATGGCCATCTGCATGTTGCAGAATTTTTTTCGGTGGGAGTTGAATTGCCCAGCAACCATGTGGGAATGTGTTCTGTGTGTTACCGCACTAGAAGGGTTTCCAAGAGGTTTGACGACTTTATACTCTTGTAATTGTTATGCAAATTGTATTTTTTCTGGAAATATCTTTTTGTGATATATAATGTGCATTTATTTAGCTTTATTGTTTTTATTAAAGAAAATGTATTGTTTTTATTTTTTTATTTGTTTTCTTTTTTAAGGGGGAGGATGATGATGTGATGAAAGAATCACCCGGCATTGTTTAAATGTATTAGGCACATTAGTGTTGTATTGTTATGTTTTAATCTTCCACAGGCGCTTCACGTACTGAGAATTCCTCGACAGCTGTTAGTGTGATGTTGGGATCCAGATTGACAGGACATGCTGCGTCATGGTCTTTCTTAGTTATGAAATAAAACCTCTTGAATCTACTTGCCCCCACTGAGCATCATTACGTCTTGTTACAAGTAGTTAGACAGGTGCTAGTGGTCCACAAAGGGGATTTAGGTCTTTAATTCACAGTTACACTTCACAAAAGCTTTACATTTGCCATGCATACAATTTCAGATAACAGACGATTAAGTGAATCATACAGTATTCATCATTTGCCAAAAATGGGGCTGCTACCAGCAGGTTCTAAACTCAGCAGCTTAGCCACTAGATAATATCTCCTTCAACAAACACCACCTAGCCATGCTGTGCCAGAGATGACTTTCAGCTCCTCTCATGTGTATTCTATTAAAGAACACTTTACAAGCCTGTCTAGTGCTGTGGAGCACAGTATGTCAGGCTTGCAAAATGCTCTGTAGTCCAGTGCATACACAGGGATTGCACTTCAGAAGCTCATCAATACACTGCACCCAAGAGCACATGTCTACAAGTTCCCATGAACTGTGCTCCAGAGCAAATTGTAAGTACCTTGTATATAAACTGTATCATTGAGCATTCTGCAGGCTGTTCATAAAATCAGCCTAACAGAGACCTTTAAAAGTAAGTGTCCAAAATACACTGTATTACCAAGAACAGCACGGACTCTAAACAAACAAATCAGAAACCACCCAAACACCCGAGCTAGGTTATCTGGTTCCAAAGTGCACTGCATCCCAAACCATTTCACAAGTCTTACAGGTTAGAAAGCTCTCTTAATTTACAACAGGCCAAGACAATTTATAATTATCTTGAACGCATTACTTTCGAGAACTCTTTTAACATGTTTAATATGCATTGTATCCCAGAGCACTTTACACAAATCTCAGTAGGTTTTTGACCAGACAGGGGAATGGCAGACTGATGGGCAGTCACCCTAGCCATCTTTACCTGCCTTTAGTGTTTCTGTGGTCCCTTTATGTGGCACCAGATAACTTGCTTTCCTAAGATATCACAAGCTGGATGCACTGAAAGAGTTGGCTGCCAAGACTCACCTGCACTCCCCAAGTTTGCTTCTAAGTAAGCCTCACACAATTATTTCCGAGACCCGCCAGGTTAATTCTTTTGCTGCACAGACCCGTGCTATATCATCTGATTGATTAACTTTGAGTACCAGCAAGTAAGCTTAGTAGGTTAATGTTTCTATTTGTGGAAATGTGTGTACAAACTGCAGGAGTGGATTACATGACTATTGGCTTAGACTCAGCCTTTCATCATTCAGAGATGGATGAAGTGAGCACTACAAGTTAAGTTAATTGAACACCCATTATATCAAACTCTAAGAAAAGAGTCCCTCTGTGGTGAGTGTGGTAATTACTACATATGTTGTTTAAAGCTAAAGAGGTACCTAGGGTGAGGCAAGTAATTCAGAAACAGACACCACACAGGTAACATGTATCTCAATCTTCAGTCCCATTGCGTCCACACAGACAGATGACAGGCAGTACCTTCACAAACCTGCCTTTTCCTCAAGTCAAGGGTGTGCGATTCAAGAGTGACTAAGGCCAGAAAGTACCAAGAGCCATGGAGTTGCCCCTGGGCATGCTCCCCCAAAGCCAAACTGTCTTTCAACCCAAGTCAACCAGTCTGAGGAGAGCCATCTCAAGGTTGCCAAGGTGAGCTGGCACCCAGCTTTCACTACACGGTTTACCTAATGGCCACCTTACTATGGAAGGCTTTCTAATCTTACTGTCTCTGAAAGTATGAGATTATTCCATATGATGGTTTTGGGGTCTAGACATATTTCTTGCTCCCAGACCCACTTCCTAAGTCCTCGTGACCATTTTACTAACATTTACTGTCCTTTTTTAGGTTGAGCCTAGGCAGTGCATGTGCTATTTCTGGAAGACATGCTGTATTTACTATATGGGCTTCAATCCCACCCATAGGCTTGTGATTAGTGGGTTCCATTGTCACTCTCATGTTCTTGCTTTCTATTTGTTTATGGCATACATTTGGCATGCTTTCTTCAGTGTTTTTTCCCTCCCCAAGAGCAGCGACCGAATACAATATCCCTCCACTGGTTAGCATTTTAGCATGTGTTTGTGCAATTTCTTTTTTTTTGGTGGTTTGAAAGGGATTTATACAATCGCTTGTGTGTCTTCGCTCGAGTTTCTTTACAGGCTGTTATTTTATGTCAGTTGTGTGTAACTGTATTTTTGTGTGTTTTTATGGGAACTGAAGCATATTATTTTGTAATTTTTATTACTTTTGCTGGAATGTAACTTTTTTTGTTTGATGTCATTTTAAACATGCACACACTCCACATTAGCACTAGAAAACATATTTTATTTTCAAACGCTTCTTGATGCGTGTGTACTCGCTTTGGAAACTTACTTGGTTATTTTTCTAAAGTGAAAACACTTCCCAAGTGCTTGAACAACAATTCGTTTTCTAGTGATAATGTAGAAGATGTGCATGTTTAAAATGATGGGTTTTTTTAAAACAAAATTATTGTGCGTGACTTTTTTATTTATTTATCTTAAGCACGATAACAAGCGCACACAGTACGTTATTCATAGGAAACAAAGCTTTTCAAAATAATTAGCAAACACAGGCTAGTTATTGTGATTTAGATAATACATAAAGGGAAATGTCAAGCACAATGTTTTTTTCAAAATATATTAAAAAACATTTAAACATGCACACAATCTACATTATCACTAGAAAACAAACATACTTTCTAATAATACCTGGTGGAGCTTTTGTTTCCGAAGGGTTTGAAAAAAGATCTGTTTCTATTGATAATGTAAAGTATGTGCATGTTTATCTTTGGCAAGCATGTCTACTCTTTCGAAAACTAACCAAATAAGTTTTCAAAGTGCATGCATAGGCTTCCCGAAGTGTTTAAAAAATAATATGTTTTATAGTGATAATATAGAGTATGTGCGTGTTTAAAATCTTTGTTTTTACTTACACATGTTAAGAAAGGGCAGATTTCGGGACCTAGATGGTTGGCCAGCAGGTCTCCTAGGGCTGTGTTTGCAGTGTGTACTGTTATCTGAAGTCAGGGTCGTCTGCAGGGTTATTTCAAACGAGCCTCATCAGGGGACATCTGTTTTCCTTATGAGTCTCTTGTTTACGTTGCCAAGGTCAAACCGTTTCCTGCGGTGGGTCACGGGATACAACCTGAAAATATCAGATCTTCCCTGACACGTCATGTGAACTTGATTTGGCTTTCTGGCTAGAATGTGCTTATCTGGTGTCATTTTTACATAAAAAAACACAGAGTATTTTTCGTTTGTTCACTTTATCTCGTATTTTTTTTTTTTATCCCGATGCTATGAGTTGTGGTTGGTTTTATTTTAGTTATTTTGGTTAAATACTGTCCAATCCAAAGTACATTTACACTCACTGTTGTAATTGGACTTTTGTTTAGCAACAAATACCTCCTTTCAGTCTAGCACTTCTTTAAATTTTATGTCAGAGCATACTTATTAGACTTTGGGAGTCATTCCGACCCTGGCGGTCCATGACCGCCAGGGCCGGGGACCGCGGAAGCACTGCCAACAGGCTGGCGGTGCTTCCAGGGCCATTCTGACCGAGGCGGTAAAGCCGCGGTCAGAAAAGGGGAACCAACGGTTTCCCGCCAGTTTTCCCCTGGCCCAGGGAATCCTCCTGCTTGCAGCGCCACCATGGAGATTCCGACCCCTTCCCGCCAGCCCCAGGATGGCGGGAACGGGTGTCGTGGGGCCCCCTAACAGGGCCCCATGAAGATTTTCACTGTCTGCTTTGCAGACAGTGAAAATCGCGACGGGTGCTACTGCACCCGTCGCACCCCTGCAACACCGCCGGCTCCATTCGGAGCCCGCTTCTATGTTGCAGGGGCTTTCCCGCTGGGCCGGCGGGCGGCCTTTTGGCGGTCGCCCGCCGGCCCAGCGGGAAAGTTGGCATGGCCGCCGCGGTCTTTTGACCGCGGGGCGGTCATTCGGCGGTAACCGCATGGCGGGCGGCGCGGTCAGAATGACCGCCTTTGTGTATTAACACTTTTCTTTTAAATATGCTTCACCCCTGTTCTGCTTCATTCCCCATTCGCACCCTTCATGTTGCTTCTCCTCACATAAGTTCTCTATGTTACTACCACCTGAAAAAGTGCTTTTATGCTACATTTAAAAAAAAGATTTCAATACTTTGTGCGATAGCCCAGCAGCTTCACACTGCTCTATGGACTGCTCACTTCTCTACTTGTCGGTACTCCCTGCTCTCTCCCCCCTCCTCATATTTTTTTATTTCAGTGAGAGCACAGCAATACTACCAGCCCACTCTTTATGCGGGGTTTTGCATCCCTTTTTGTTTTTTAAATTTTTCATTCTTAAGAACCAATCAGCCATCTTAGAAATGTAAATAAAATATTTCTTTTCAAAAATGGCAGTCACTGATTGCCGATGTAGGTGCACACAAGGACACACATCATCAGCCATATAAACATTTGACTTCTTAAAAAATATCTGCATCTTAAATTGTTAACTGAGGAACCAGTACACTTGGGTTTTAATCCCAATTCTCTCACTTGAATGCATTGTGCAATCTTGGGCAAATCCAGTTATCTTCAATAATGGGAATCCTTTCTGAATAGTCTGAAGAAGATGCGGAATACAGAGAATTGCTCCACTAACCTGGGTACCTTGAGGCATACCTGGATGTGTAGTGTGACACACAACACCACACAATTCCACACCACATATTTTACAACCACACAATTCAACACCACCAACATAATTACACTGCACATAATAACACTCAACACAATATGATTTAACTCCACATAATTACACTCTACTCAATACCACATAAGTACAACCCACATAAAACCACTCAATGCCACGTGGCAACAGTCCACATAAATGCACTCCACACCATGTCACACAATTCCAATCAATATAATTTCACTCAGGGCCACACAGTTCCACGCCACACAATTCAACTCCACACATTTCCATTCCACACCCAAAATTTGACAGCAAACCACATAATTCAACTCAACAACTCAATTACACAACACACTACATACACGCAATCCACATCCCAGAAATCCATTTCATGCCACAAAATTCAACAGCACACCACATAATGAAACTCTACACCATACCACTTCACAACACAAAATACCAATCCACATAATTACACTCCATGGCACACAATTCCCTTACACATATTTCTGGAACACCCAATACCACATAATTACTATCCACATAATTCCACTCCACACCATGCCACATAATTCTACTGCACAAATTCACTCCACATCACACTATTCCATGCCACACAACCCTACAACTAACAGTTCCATTCCAACCCACATGATTCCACTTCACACCACATACAGCCAGTCCACTGCTCCATAATGCATAGGTAAAAGGCATTTTAATTTAGAACACCAATATCTCTTGAAACTCTTGAAAAAGGGAAACCTATTGGATTTGCCAATGCTTGTTGCACATAAGTAATCAATTTGAGGGGGGAAGGGGTGTGACTGGCCTCCAGCCGTCTTGAGAATTTACCAGATTGTCAATTAATCCCTGGGCAGCAGCGCATCTGTGGCAAGTCCTGTAGGAGCAGGGGCAAACAATGAAAGAAAAGTAAGCCAGGGATGATGCCCACCCCCCCAATCCCCCATTAGCTCCATGCCTGAGTTGGGACAGTTGTACGTTCCCACCTTAGACAATGAAAACAGCTGTTTATCGCTGAAACCTCAAAGTAATGTACTGCTTTTGGCCACAAAATATAGCAACATTTGTTGGCATCTATAAAGTAATTAAAGTGTACAATAGAAACTAACAAAATAATATAACACAAATCAGTACAACAGCACAATGAAATACGTATAATGTGCAGCATGACAAAGCATTCAAAACAAATCACAACAAAATACTGCAAAGCAATAATGCAACACAAAAATAACAAATCACTACCACACCAAAGTGCAACACAACAAATAAGCAAAAATATTCTTGCACACATTAACACTTCCGCAATCTTCAACCCAAATACAGTGGTGAAAGCTGTTTGCCCCCAGTACTGGCTTAAATAACTATGGCCCTCATTATGACATTGGCGGTAAATGGCGCTTACCGCCATGGTGACGGCTGCAAACATAGTGCTGCCGCTGCGGATAACCGCCAAGCATATTATGACACACACATACCAATCCTTCACTATACAGCCACACACACAAGTCCGCCAGCCCAAAGGTAAGTGATAAACTGGCGGTATCAAAACCCACACCGTTACGCCAACAGAACTACGCCCACAACATTATGGCCCACGAATCACCGCAGCGGACATTCAATGGCGCTAAACCATTGGTGGTACATACCGCCAAGCTGAAAATACACACACTCAAACAAAACAACACCACATTGGACACTTCAAACTACACACACCTGACACACATACACACACCACACCCACACAGCCACACCACTATAAAACACACACCCACATTACCCACAACCCTTTAGGACTACAAACAATTGCCACAAGAGAGACAGCAAGACCATAGACAAGACCACAGCCACACACCACCATCACCTATACACCATCCATGCACCTTACATCACACACCCGAACACATCACCCCACACATCCTCACCCACACCACTCACACTACACCCATGTCACCACAATGACACCCCAGGTTCTCAGAGGAGGAGCTAAGGGTCATGGTGGAGGAAATCATCCGGGAAGAGCCACAGCTATTCGGATCACAGGTGAAGCAGACATCCATTGCTAGGACGATGGGGCTATGGGGGATAATCGAGGACAGGGTCAACGCCGTGGGACAGCACCCCAGGAACAAGGAATGACATCAGGAAGAGGTGGAACGACCTACAGGGGAAGGTGCGTTCCACAGCAGCAAGACACCAAATAGCTGTACAGAGGACTGGTGGTGGACCCCCATCTCCTCCCCAACAACTAACAACATTGGAGGAGCAAGCCTTGAAAATCATGCATCCTGAAGGCCTGGCAGGAGTAGGAGGATGACTGGACACTGGTAAGTCAACGCTTTACTACTTTCACCCCCATACCTGCATGCCATCCCAAACCCCCACCCTCACTCCCATCACAATACCACCTCCCACATACCACACCATCACAACCTACTCATCCCAATACCAAGCCCTGCAGGCAACACCAGTGCATGGACACCCCTCACAGACCTGCATGGACACCCATTACCTTTGCAAGCACACTGGAGAGAATCACCTAGCACACCAAATAGCAAATCACACAAAGGCTAATCTGCAAGGGCAACAACAACCATAGAGGGCAGCCCACCCATGCACAATATATCACCTGCAGAAACAATAACACTGCATTTACACCCCCACAGGTCACCCAGCCAATGTCACCAGAGAAGAGGTGCCAGCAACATCCAGCCCCACCCCCCTAAAAGAGGCCCACAGTGATGACAGCAGCTCTGGACGCCTGGATCTGGATGACCAACCTGGCCCATTAGGGATCTCCGGACAGTCGTTACCCAGGCACAGTCACACTCCACCACAGAGCCTCCCCCCTCAGGAAACACCACCACAGCACCCACCCAGCGTACCCACACCTCTGTTCCCCGGACATGTCAATCAGCAGTATGTCCACCACTAGGGCACACCACAAACACAGGACGATCAGGGACCTGGGGTCAGTGGCAGTGGCCACACGGTCCAGGGTACAGAGCCACAGGACAACAGGGAAGCTGGGAGGACTGCTGTGCGACAGGGGGAGGATAGGCCCAGGGAATCGACTCTCCAGGAGGCACTCACCGCAATCCTGGGAGCATACCAACATTTCCAGGATACGCTGGGCCAGATACTGGACAAGTTGCAGGAGAACATGCGGCTGCAGGAGGGACACTACCTGGGGATCAGGGAGGACTTGAAGGACATCAAAACCACCCTGGTCACCATTGCATGGGTGCTGGAAGACATGGCCAATACTATGAGGGAGGCAGTGGCACACCACTGGGCCCCTAACACTAGCCAAACTGATGAACAGCCCTCCACCTCCGCTGCCACTAGTGGACAAGAGGCCCCGCCACAGGAACAACAGACCACCAGCACCCCTCCCCTGCAGAAGGAGAACCAAACCGCAAACTTTCCCTGTGATCCAGGCAGAAGCCAGAGACTATTGCCAAGACCCCCACCAGGAAATAAGGCTCACCTGATTGTCACCCTTGTGTCCCACTCTGTCATCCTGTCCACCTTGAACTGCCATTGCTCCCCTTCCTCTGCCCTATTGGACATTGCACCTGTGATACAAATAGACTGGACTCTATCCTGGACTTTCCTCCACCATCACCCTAACCCATTGCACATCCCCCTCTACTTCTTAGCACTTAAATAAACACCCTTTGAAAAAATACAAGTATGGAGTATGTCAAATGATTTCAAAATGTATTTGTTCAACAAGGGTTAAACATTGCAATGCAGCTGTATAGTAATGTATACAAAGGAATGACCTGTAGTTGGCTGCAGTCAACACACCAGGAGCGATAGTGAGGCACAAATATTTGCAAATAGAGATGCCAAAGGGTACAATGAGTGACATAGAAGTGGGAATATGCCCTGTCAGTGACAATGTCAAACACAAAACTGTCAATTAAATGTTATGTTACACTGTCTTACCTGTGGGTCATTGTAAGTATTGACAAATTATTGCACTTCTGTTGTCCTCATCCTCTGGCTCCTCATCTTCCCTGTCCACAGGGTCCACTGCTGCCACACGCCCATCTCCAGACTCATCCTCCTGCAGAACAGGCACCTGGCGACGTAAGGCAAGGTTGTGCAACATACAGCATGCCACGATGATCTGGCAGACCTTCTTGGGTGAGCAGCACAGGGATCCACCTGTTAGATGGAGGCAACGAAACCTGGCCTTCGGGAGGCCCAATGTCCTTTCTATATTACTTGTTGTTCGCCTATGTGCCTCATTGTAACATTCCTCTGCCCTTGTCCTGGGATTCTTCACAGGGGTCAGTAGCCATGAGAGGTTGGGGTAACCAGAGTCACCTTCAAATATCGAGGGACAACTGTTAGCCACACAGTAACCCTTAGGGCCCACACCATACCCATACACCAACATCTACTGGGTGGGAACCAGGACTCACCTATTAGCCACACCATGTGCCACTGTAGTTGGGCCATCACATTTGGGATGCTGCTATTCCTCAGAACAAAGGCAACATGCACCGACCCAGGATACTTAGCATTGACGTGGGAGATGTACTGGTCTGCCAGGCACACCATCTGCACATTCAGTGAGTGGAAACTCTTACGATTCCTGAACACCTGTTCATTCTGGCAGGGGGGACAAACGCAATATGTGTCCCGTCAATTGCCCCAATAATATTTGGGATATGTCCCATAGCATAGAATCCAGCCTTCACAGTGGCCCAATCTTCCACCTGGGGGAAAGAAATGTAGGTGCACATGTGTATTACCAGGGCAGACAACACTCTTGTCAGCACGATTGAGAACATTGGCTGTGACATTCCTGCTGCCAAGTCCACTGTCACTTGGAAAAAAACAGTTGCCAAGAAATGGAGCACTTATAGCACTTGAACAAGAGGGGGGATCCCGGTTGGATGATGGATAGATGAGATCAGGTCTGGCTCCAATTGGGCACACAGATCTGTGATTGTGACCCTGTCCAGTCTATAGGTGAGGATAATGTGCCTGTCCTCCAGTGTAGCTAAGTCCATTAGGGGTCTGTACACGGGGTGTCTCCACCTCCTATTCATCCACATCTAAGGGACACAAGAGTGAGTAGCCTGCCACAATTTGAACAATGGAACCACAACTGCAGTCTACTTAGTGCACTAATGTAATAGGACAGTGTTAATTGCAAGGTATGTGCCAATCTAATCAGTTATGCAGTTAATGTCGATATGTCTGCCCCCCCGAAATGGCGACCGCCTGTCCTGTATGTAGGGACAGGTGGAAGTGAGGTAATTCCGCCGACATTGCGCATCGTGGCGGAAGGCGGTCTTGCACCGCCGTGCAGTTCCTCATTGGATAATATGGGGCTTTATGCAATACAGTGGCCAATGGGGATCTGCGCCAGCAGTGACGGTATACACCACCGCAGACGTGACCGCCATTTTCTATCTGATTCCTCACTTGTTTCCTGACCTTCAACAAGAGAACACCTACACTGCATGTACTCCTTTGACCTATGTCTGGAAACCACCATGGCCTGTGTGACTGGGGTAAGGGCCTCTTCCTTCACTTTGGAGGAGTTGGAGCGAGTGGTGGATGGGGTACTACCCCAGTATGGACTGCTGTATGGGCCTCCAGACCAACAGGTGAGTACACTTTGGGCACGATGCATGTGGGAAGGATGCATGGAGACGTGTGTGCAAGCATCGTGTAACAGGGGGAATGTCTTGTTGTGGTGTACATGGTGTGCGCTGGGCAATGTGTGTGCCAATGGTGATGGAAACGGGTATGGTGGGCCATTTGTGTGTCAGGCTGGACTGTTTGTTTAATGGTGTTCTCCTATCTGTATTGCCTCTGCAGGTCAGCGCCCATTAAAAGAAGGGAATATGGCGTGTCATCGCCAAGGACGTGCGGACCCTGTGTGTCTATGGCAGGCGGAGCACCCACTGTCGGAAACAGTGGGAAGACCTAAGACGCTGGGGACAGAAGACCACTGAGGCCCTGCAGGGGATGGCCTCTCAAAGAGGAAGGGGTGCTGGTCGGAACCTGACCCCCCTGGTGGTCTGCATACTGGCAGTGGCCTACACTTAGCTGTATGGGTGCTTGAGGGAGTCACAGCAGCCACAAGGGGGTAAGTACAGTGGGTATCATTGCAAATTGTGGCAGGAGGGGTGGGATCCGGGTGGTGGATGTGAGTTAGTGGGTGACCCTAAGGCCAGGCCAGACATTGCAGTGTGGGTCATCACTAGGGTAATGGGTGTATAGCAAATAGAGGTAACCTAGCTTGTTAACAGTCCATTTCAGGCAGGGCATCGTGGGTCCCAGGAGGGGTGCAGTTGGTGGTGTGTGACCTTCATCTTGCCTTAGCATCTAGCCACATCACTGTCAGTGCAATGCATAGTGCTCAAGCCTGTTCCCTATGTGTGTTGGTGCTGTGTATGCCAACTGTGGTGTTGGTGCAGTCATTGACCCTGTGTTTCCTTTTTCTCTCTGCCCCCATTTTTGTTCTGTCATCCTGTCCTTGTGTGCATTAGCATCACCTGGCAGAGGAGCAGGGACACTGGCGACAGAGGGAGCTACATCTCACAGGATCCAGGAGGCAGAGTCCACCGACGCCGAGGGAACCCGTTGGATGGAGGGTGAGGGGAGCGCCACGGCACAGACAGGAGATGACAACACAGACTCAGAAACCTCCTCCGATGGATGCTCCCTGGTGGTGGCAGACATCTCTGTGACCACCCCAGCTGTAGGTACAGTGGCCACCCCCGTACCAGCACCGCCCTCCCAGTAGCCCCTCAGTGAGTTGCCCATGCATGCTCACCCAGGAGGGTGGGCATCTCCTTCTCCCAAGGCACCTCAGGCCCTGCCCCAGTGAGCCCTGCTGCCCTGAGTGAGGAGGCTATTGACCTCCTGAAATCCATCTCTGTAGGGCAATCAACCATTGTGAATACCATCTAGGGGCTGGCATCCCAGATGCAGCAATGCAATACATTCCTGGAAGGCATTCACGGTGGATTGACGGCCCAACAGAGATTGAGTCAGGCTCCGACCTCCTCTCTGATGGCAGCCATTGTCCCTGTTTCTACCAAGTACCACCTCTCAGTCCCATTCTCCCCAACCCATCCCAGGCACACATACAGACTAGCATGCACACAGGACAACACCCGGTAGGGGTGCAGGCAAACACAAGCACCACACTTCATCCCACAAGCACTTACGCAAACACCATACACTCCACCTCCCTCCCAGTCACGGCCACATTCACACCTGCATGCACTACAGCAATATCCACCACAAGCATTACCACACCAAGCAGCACACACACCTCACTAGCAGACACCTCCACAACATCCATGCACGCGTCCCCTCTGTCCTCTCTAAGTCTGTCTGTCCCCCCTCCTAAAGGACACAAACGTAAGCACTCACACACCCAGCAGCCATCCTCCTCACATCAGTACACTGCCCATGCACCTGCACTCAAATCCAGCAGACGCACACCTCCTACAACCACTCCCTCAACCTCAACTCCCATCACTTCTCCCTCCTCCTGCCTCAACATCCCTAAGAATCTTTTCCTTGCCCAACTTGACCTCTCCCCTTCCCCTCCCCCCTCATGCCCGTCAGAGCAGGGTCCCAAAGACCCAGCCTAGCACCTCAGCCAAACAGCCTACAGGGACAGTGGTGGCACCACCTACTCGTGGTGGGAAGGATACCACACCTCCAGGCAAGAAGGAGAAGGAGCCTGCACCTCCATCCAAGAAGGGGAAGGAGCCTGCACCTCCATCCAAGAAGGGGAAGGAGGCTGCACCGCCATCCAAGAAGGGGAAGGAGCCTGCACCTCCAAGGAAGAAGGGGAAGGAGCCTGTACCTCCAGGCAAGAAGGTGAAGAAGCCATCAACCCCTGCCAGGAAGGGTAAGGAATCCACACCCCATGTCATGAAGGGGACGAAGCCCTCTACTCCAGCGGAGGCTGTCAGGGTGACACCTCAACCACCACCGGCGGTCAGGGGTACCCCACCACCAGTTGAGGAAGTACAGCCGTCACCACCTGCAGAGGCTGCCCAGGAGGCACCTCCATCTGCCACCACACTGCAGCCATCACCACCTCCATATGCTGCCCAGTAGGCACCTCCATCTGCCACCGCACTGCAGCCATCACCACCTCCAGAGGCTGCCCAGGATGCACCTCCATCTGCCACCTCACTGCAGCCATCACCACCTGCAGAGGCTGCCTAGGAGACACCTCCATCTGCCACCAACATGCAGCCATCACCACTAGCGGACGCCATGTAGGCCACCCTCCAGGGGCTGCTGTACGTGGGGCCCCCTCCAGAACCAGTGGGAAAGTCACCCACCTGAGAGACTGTGGCCTTGCACTCCCCAGGGCAGAGCAATGGACATGTTCCCCCCTCCAGAACCAGTGGGAAAGTCACCTACTCCAGAGACTGTGGCCTTGCACTCCCCAGGACTGAGCAAAGGGCATGTTGCCCCGTCCAGAACCAGTGGGAAAGCCACCCACTCCAGAGACTGTGGCCTTGCACTCCCCTGGACAGAGCAATGGGCAAGTTGCCCCATCCAGAACCAGTGGGAAGGTCACCCACTCCAGAGACTGTGGCCTTGCACTCCCCAGGACAGAGTAATGGGCATGTTGCCCCCTCCAGAACCAGTGGAAAAGTCACCCATTACAGAGATTGTGCCCTTTCACTCCCCAGGACAGAGAAATGGACATGTTGCCATCTCCAGAACCAGTGGGAAAGCCACCCACTCTAGAGACGGTTGGCTTGCTCTCCCCAACACAGAGCAATGGGCATGTTGCCCCCTCCAGAACCAGTGAGAAGGTCACCCACGCCAGAGACTGTGGCCTTGCACTTCCCAGGACAGAGCAATGGGCATGTTGCCCCCTCTGGAAACAGTGGGAAAGTCACCCAGCTGAGAGAAAGTGGCCTTGCACTCACCAGGACAGAGCAATGGGCATGGAGCCCCCTCCAGAACTAGTGGGTTTGCTCCCAGATCTGGCTTAGATGCCCCCCCTCCCCATGATGTGCCTGCCCACTTGCAAACTGATGCCCCTACAGAGTTCTATCTGGATGGAGTCAGGATTCGAGTTGGGCCTTAGACTGTGGCCATGTGGGCCCTTTGAAGATTGGACTGGGCAGCGTCCCTTTGTGTACAGGTGTTCATATCTGTTTCATGGATAATTCGATAATTTATTTGCAAGTGATATTAATACACTCACTTTTGTGCATTCCTGTTGTCCTTGCATTATTCTGCTGTCTATCAGGTGCAAATTGTTTTTCATGTGCAGTTGGACGTGTGTATGATGTGTGTGTGAATGGTGTGTGTTGTGCGTGTGTGTCACTCTCATTTTCCTCCCTCCCTCCCTTGAGTGCTAGACGGCTGTACTCACCATCTCCATCGACGTTGGTGTTCCAGGTGGAGCATAACGTAGAAGATCATCAGGAATACTTGCAGTTTGGGTTCCATGGTGGCGTTCTTCTTCCCTTTGTCTCCGATGCTGAGTCAGTTCTCTTCAGTGATGTGTTTCTGCCAGGCTTTTGATGGGGTTGGTACTGCCCCAAAAAAGGTGGTGGTTTACTGTATCATTATATGGTGGGCGGTACTTTGTCTTCCGCCTGGCTGCTGATGGCCACTGCCGTGGTGAGTATTGTTTCTGCCCTAGCAGTTGGTGTGGTACATTGGCTGTCTATCACATTTCTCTAATTGAATTCGCAATTTTAAGGAATCGCTATTTTTGCGATTCCTTAAAATTGCAATGCAAATTCCTTTCACAACTCATGAAAGGCAATTTTGCATTCGCAAATGGCGGAATTTTGCAATTCGCACCGTTTGCAAATGCAAAATCCTTTGATACATCTGGCTCTTATTCAATTAAATCTTTTAAAATGGCTGCCTGGTTTTCAGTTAGGCCCATCTTTTAGGTTTGTGTTATCAGTGCCACCGCGCTAAGGCGTCAATATCGAGTGATAAAGATAAACAAACTGTAGGTGTTCACATTAGGTACTTTCCTTCTTCACGCCTTCAAGAGAATTGTTTATATCAATTACCGTCCAAAGCATGTTGTGGTATCTTTTGTTTGGGAACATACCTACGTCAGGAGTCCAAGCAGATATGTATAAATACTCCTCACTTAAACAGATAATCAGAAGAATTCCGACCAGATGCCATCGTTGCTATCGATGCTGCACGTCGCCTTGACGCTGACCCGGTCTTTGTGTCCATACGGAGTCCGAGCTAGAAACCTCATTCGAAGGTAACAGGGGTTAAGGGGCTCTTCACATGGACTTGGCATTGGCGGGTTAGGTTTATCACACCAAGCTCTCTTTTAGGTTAGAGATTAGGTACATTACATTAGGGTATTAGGACCTATTTCATATCTCAGATCATTGCAAGATGGTGGGGGTCTTTGTATTAATGACTCTTGTTTTTCCCATTCTATTTCTTGCATTATTCATTATCCTACTCATTGCAGCTCATGCAACTTATTGCAGATTGCAGTTTTGTTAAATAAAACCTATTGAAACCTTACTGCATCTTCTTCATTGCCTGTGTTTGATTGAGACATGTTGTTCATGTGAGAAAGGGGTCATCTCCGTTCAACCACGACACTCCCTGAGATGTTGCACCCTTGAGTCCATGCGTGAAGGCTGCCACTAATCACCTTTTATTGTTTGGGTTTTTGGTGAGGTGCTGCTTGTGAGCAGGGAGGGTTGGGACGACAGTTGTGACTTGTTGTGGGACTGGCATAGTCACTTGCAAACATAGGTACTGTCATCCTTTAACCAGCAGTCTTGCCTACAGCAAGAGTCAAACTACGACAACATCTGTAAGAATACTACCTTGTTTGCAACCTGACAACATTCCCAACTTTTCCTTCATTTTACTCCTAAGAAACAACATGTTACTGGCCACTATACCCCTCAATGCCACAAACTTCATCTCACCAGTAACACTGTGGGAGATTGACCACAAAGAGCCTTCCAAACCAAGAGCAGAATCAACAGCCCCTCTCATCCATACAGTCACTAACCTGTTCATTATTTCAACGTGACCATTACTTTGGAGATTGTTGGCCCAGGCCATCTCCTGGGGGGTCACTACCAAACCTTTTATCTTCACCCCTCCTACTATCTGAGCCCACCTTTGTTGGCTTTAGGATTCTCAAACGATTTTGGAAGGAGAGGGGGCTTCCAGCAAAAAGAAGCTCTAAAAAAGGAGTTTTCAAGTTCCCTCAGGACCTATGAGGAGTCCCACCACTTGCTCGACACAGCATAGCAAGAGGGGGACCTGGGCACAGGTCCATAACTGCAGCACTCAGAGGAGGGGGACAACTCACACCCCAGGAGTGAAGCCCATTGTCATGGTAGAAAGCGATGTGCCTTCCCAAGAAATTTTCTAAGTGGGGTGGAAGACAGAAAAGCTCAAGCTGCAGTTGGCTAAATTAAAAATGGAGGCAAAAAAGGAGGAGGCTGCTGCCACGAGGGCAGCAGAGGAGGTCGCCCAGGCCCTTGAGGAAAAGAATGTGGCACTGGAGGCAAGGAGACCGGCCCATGAGCTCAGATCAGAGAGAGCAGTTCCTGAAAACCAAACAAATGGAGTCCAGCAGCAATAGTGGCAGTGTATTCTCAGTGTCCACTGGAGAAGCAAGAGTCTGCATACTGCGAGACCTGCCGACCAGCTGTGTGGAGTGGGATGGATGATTCAGATAAATGTTTTTCAGCATATGGGACTGTCACTAGATGCAGGCACACCAGTCATGTTGGTATCACTGGATTTGTCTGTGGCCTTCAATAAGGTCCCTCACGCAGTCTTAGTCAGAAGACTGCATGACGTCGGAATATACAGCAGGGTGCTTCATTGGCTTAGGGACTTCCTTAAAAATCAAACCCAAACTATCTGTTTAGATCCCTTTAAGTCACACACCCCTTCAGCTGATAGAGGCGTCCCACAGAGTTCCTCCCCAAACCCAACATTATTTAATGTCTATGTAGCCCCCCACAGATTATAAGAGCGTGCAGGTTTGAGACCGTATCATTCGCCGACAATACCTAACTTCTCAACTCCTGTGGACAAGACCCAAAAGTGCTCAACTCTAGGTTTGCCAGCTTTTTAAGAGTAGCTGTTTACTGGGTGACCAAAAACTGTCTCTAATTGAACAGCAGAAAAAACAAGAAGGTGCTTTTTGACAAAGCACAGGAGCTTTGGTCGGCAGACTGATGGCCTGAGGAATTTTATTCTGCCCCAATCCCAAAACAGGTTGTAAAGAATCTGGATATTAAGCTTAACCAAGCCCTGCCCATGAAAGATCCTGCTTATACTATTTATGGCAATAGGTTTGCCACTCTGCGCCTCCCAATAAACGTATTCCCTTGGCTCCCTTCTACATTCAAAAAGACCCTGGTCCAGGCACTAATTGCTAGCCGCCTCAACTATGTCAATGCTCCATATGTGGCAGTCAATGACACCTTGTTGTCCAAGCTGCAGGTGGTGCAAAATACAGCAGCACATCTGATCTTCAACCTCCCATCACGGTCCTCCTCTGTTCCTATCTTGAAAGCCTTACACTGGATGCCCATAAGAAAAGTTATCATTTTCAAGCTCTGATGCTTGACTCACAGTGCCCTCAGGCACTCAGTACCCACTTTTTAAGATCCCACTGATTCACACTGCAAGATTGGGGCGCTGTTCTTTCTCTTAACCCAGACTCCCTTTATACATTGGTTCCTGTCTGGGCCCATCCAAATTAAAAATTATGAAAATGTGGTTGTTTTAATTTCTCTGTGCCGCTGTTGGGTAGCAAGCCCCTGGATACACCTTTAGGAGTGAGTTGCTGAGCTATATAAGAACAGAAAATATCTCATAACATAACAAGCGGGGAGTAAGCAGTCCCCAGTAGCAGATGTTAGAACATGCCGTAATCTCCCTTAGTTGGGAGATAGACTCAGAGGGTGAGTTTGTGATCCTTGAGGGTGGGAGTCACTGTCACTTCCACAAGGTCACAATGAATAAAATCCCTGTTACTGCTGAGGGATACCAGCACCAGCCAGGTCATGTTAGTGGAAAGGCTGGTTTTGCCAGGCCAGTAGGCTGTATGTGTGTAGGGTGACTCAGGCACAAGTGCAAGATTTCTTCTGTCCTATGGCCCTGATGTCACTGGAATGGGATGGGGAAGTGACCTAGAGTTGGTCATGCTTATTCCTCAGGTGCCCATTGACTGTATTCTGAGGTATGAGTTGCCACAGGTAATGGAAGAGCAGGGTGGGTGGCTGCCCAGTGCGCTCTGTAAACTCAGATCGGAGTTAGGAGTCGACTACCAAATCATTGTTTGAGGAAGAGAGACTGAGCGGCATACGTTAGCACCATGCTCCGTAGCCTTGCAGACCACAGCAACTGTGGCTGTCTAGGAGCCGTGCAGGTTCATGCTCTGAGTAGACCCCAATTGACTCCAAATGATACCTCCACAAATGAGTCAAGCATAGGTAGCGAATGTAACGCTGCTCTTGGGACGCACTCCATGAATGACGGGAAGCATGCCATTTGATTGGACAATGCTGCGGGGAGGGTCATGGTCTCATTCGCTTTCAATTTTAAACAAATCAGATGTCATGCAGGTCCTGGAGGAAAAAGCATTAAGCTTAGAGGATGACTGTTAGAAATGGTGTCTTTGGTTGACAGTCAGGTTACCCCCTGTTCAAGCAAGGACCCTCACTCTAGTCAGGGTAAAAGAGAATCACCCGCAGATAACCCCTGCTTACCCCCTTGGTAGCTTGGCAGAACAGTAGGCTTAACTTCAGAGTGCTAGGTGTAAAGTATTTGTACCAACACACACAGTAACTTAATGAAAACACTACAAAATGACACAACACCAGTTTAGAAAAATAGGAAATGTTTATCTAAAAAAAACAAGAGCAAAACGAAAAAAATCTGACATACACAAGTCAAGTTATGAATTTTGAAAGATTAAACTAAAAAATAGCGCTTAGAAACACAAAATGCTTTGATGAGTTCGTTCCCAACAATCCAACACCAGCGGCGCTGGACATGGAGTCCCGTAGACCCCCAAGTACAGTAACTTTGGTGAAGAGTGAAAACAAGTCGATGCGCGAAGTCGGGGATCGCGGCGTCTGTGCGAAATGTTGAATCTGCGCACTTCGAGCGGCGTCAGTCACGACGTGGTGCGATGACTTCCACGGAGTCGCAGACTTCAGCGGGGCTGCAGCGGAGTCGGGCCTGCGAAGGTCGTCGCGTTCCAGCAAAGATCACGGAGTTGGTTGCAGGCTGCGTCACCGGATTCAGCAGCGGTGTCGGTCCTAAGTCACCCGAAGTCGATTTCCTTGGATTTCCACCAGCTTTCCTCTCAAGGGCCCAGGGACTGGATAGGGCACCATTTGTCAGAGCAGGAGTCTCTCCAGAAACTCCAGGTACTGGCAGAGAGAAGTCTTTGCTGTTCCTGAGACTTCAAACAACAGGAGGCAAGCTCTAAATCAAGCACTTTGAGAGATTTCTTCACAACATGGAAGGCACACAAAGTCCAGTCTTTGCCCTCTTACTCTGGCAGAAGCAGCAACTTCAGGATAGCTCCACAAAGCACAGTCACAGGCAGGGCAGGTCTTCTTCCTCAGCTCTTCTCCAGGCAGAGGTTCCTCTTGTTTCCAGAAGTGTTCCTAAAGTCTGTGGTTTTGGGTGCCTTTCTTATACCCAATTTCTCCTTTGAAGTAGGCCTACTTCAAAGTAAAGTCTCTTTTGAATGTGAAATCCTGCCTTGCCCAGGCCAGGCCCTAGACACTCACCAGGGGGTCGGAGACTGCATTGTGTGAGGACAGGCACAGCCCTTTCAGGTGTAAGTGACCACTCCTCCCCCCCTCCTAGCACAGATGGCTCATCAGGAAATGCAGACTACACCCCAGCTCCTTTTGTGTCACTTTCTATTGTGAGGTGCAACCAGCCCAACTGTCAAACCGACCCACACAGGGAATCCACAAACAGGCAGCGTCACAGAAATGGTATAAGCAAGAAAATGCTCACTTTCTAAAAGTGGCATTTTCAAACACACAATCTTAAAATCAACTTTACTAAAAGATGTATTTTTAAATTGTGAGCTCAGAGACCCCAAACTCCACATGTCCATCCGCTCCCAAGGGGAATCTACACTTTAATCAGATTTAAAGGTAGCCCCCATGTTAACCTATGAGAGGGACAGGCCTTGCAACAGTGAAAACGAATTTGGCAATATTTCACTGTCAGGATATATAAAACACATTACTATATGTCCTACCTTAAACATACACTGCAACCTGCCCTTGGGGCTACCTAGGGCATACCTTAGGGGTGCCTTACAAGTAAGAAAGGGAAGGTTTGGGCCTGGCAAGTGAGTACACTTGCCAAGTCGAATTTACAGTTAAAACTGCACACACAGACACTGCAGTGGCAGGTCTGAGACATGATTACAGAGCTACTTATGTGGGTGGCACAACCAGTACTGCAGGCCCACTAGTAGCATTTGATTTACAGGCCCTGGCACCTCTAGTGCACTTTACTAGGGACTTACTAGTAAGTCAGATATGCCAATCATGGATAAACCAATTATATACACTTTTACACAGAAAGCATATGCACTTTAGCCCTGGTTAGTAGTGGTAAAGTACTCAGAGTTCAAAAGCCAACAGCAACAGGTCAGGAAAAATAGGAGACAGGAGGCAAAAAGATTGGGGATGACCCTGCATAAGCAACAAAGTCCAACAATGACCAACATCCATATCCAGAAACATTCATAACCCCGGGAACTATGCAACAAATTACACCAAAGCATGACAGTTTGGATGCAATTCAATACTTATTTCTGAGAAAAAACAATGTCAACATTCAGATTAATGTGACCAAAAATTATGTCATGAGCCCTTATTTGAGGAGCGTGCCAAAGGCTTACACAAACTTAACATCAGTCTTAAACACACCTCAACCTTGTTTTAAAGGTAGAGAAAGAGCCCCCTTTTTCAGAAGGCAAATCCCTTTTTCTCCTCATAGAATCGCATCAATAATGGGGAGAGAGTCCCCAACAATTACAGGCAAGCAAACACAGCATACCCCACAATGGTGCAAAACCTTATTAACAACACTACAAACTTCAATCGAAGTTTTGAATTTTCAGGCCGACAAATTGGATGGACAGATCAATCTAAAGAACTTGATCACTACGCACATGTCAGGCAATAAATTAAAATTGGAATCTTTAACATCTCTAACTTCAGGAGTACAAGCCATCTACTCTCCATCACCAATGAAATGTACATGTGGTCTGATAATAGACAAATTGGCCTCGCTTCCTGAAGTTCTGTCAGCCATTCTACCTCCGGAAAGGCCAGCTACCAGTAGTGACACAGATATTACTAAACAAACCCAAATCAGGTGTCTAAAACAGGAAATACAATGTGAGGTCATAGAACACTTGGAACGGCAACATGAAGGAATAAATATTGTGAATTTACAAGATCAAATGAGGGTAAAATCACATCAAGCAAATCAGACGCAAGCACAAATTATCAATAAAAGTCTTCCATCATCTAAACTAAGTAAAAGGCAACAGAAACGACTGAGGAAGGCAAGATATAAAAACTCACAGTCTAAGGAAACAGCACCCAAACAAATGTATCCTATATTTGGGCAAACCAATGCAGCTGTTGCAGGAAGCACTCCCATAAATGTATCCATATGTAATCTGGATGATATAGGATACTCCCTCACCGCTCCAACAGCTACCCCCGATAATTGACCCAGCGAGAGGGCCAAAAAATAAAAGACACTGACATCCATACATAAGCATCAGCAGTTGGAGAAGCAATTAATAGTGAAGAATTAGTTGGATACCACAAAAAACAGGATGTAATTCCATGAAGCACCCCACAGAATCAAGCGCCAAGGTTAAACTACCATTCCATTCAACCAGGGAGTTTGGTAAAATCATCTGAAGAAACAAGAGATAGTATACACTGCAGGGAAGGCAACAGCTTAGGCTTATGTATATATGCATACCTAAATTATATCATATGTCCATTCTGACTAATGGCCATGATCGAACAATGTCACAAAAAACCCTTGCACCACTGAGATATAAAACGAGCCCTCTAAAAGGTGTCTACCCTGCCGGGAAAACAGTTCCACCAAAAGCGAAGAAAAATGATAACTTTGTAGGAAATCTAAGCAGGGTCTCGTCTGCCCTAAACGCAGGGAGACAACTAAAACCATCCACAAGACACACCACAAAAGTCCTTCCTCCACTGGAACCATTGATCAACACCGAGGGCAGACAAAACAAACTTTTTTGTATACCAGAATATACCACCCAAGGGCAACAGGATATCCTAAACATAGGAAACATCATAAGGCTACTTGGCGAGATCCCTGAACTAAAAGAGATAACTACAACTGATCTTTTAGCAGTAGACTGTTTGACACTCAACAACTGTCATCCATGAGAACCTACTTTAACAACTTGGAGGTCAACTGAAATAGTAGAATGACTCCTAACTTTTGAAAAGCTTTAAAAAGTTGGGATATTATGCTAAAAGGGCATTAGCCTCCCAGGATATCAATTTCCACTTTTACAAAAAGAAAATGTGGCTGCCCAACATACCAACTATTACCCCATTGGTACTGAGGGGTGCACAAAACATCTTGATTGACCTTTCAGAAGATCAAAGTATAAAGTAAGCTCCTTCTAAACAAAGTGGGTCTCAATAGGATTGGATTCCTGCAGCCTTAAATGTACCATGCCCTGCATGAACTCGCCACTCGAACGTACTAGCTTCTAAGCGTATGGTCCTGCGCCTTCTATCCTGGAATATAGCAGGAACAAAATCATTACTTCAAGATGGTTACTCTCCAATGAACTGGCAAACATAGACATAATTGCCCTTCAAAACACGTGGTCAGTGTTGGATCTACCAATAGAAGGTTTTAGGTCATATCAAACCAGGGCCATAAAATCCAAACATTATGGAAGAACCAAAGGGGGCATTGCGGTATATGTATCGCTTAGTTTAAACATGTCACGGAAGAACTACCTCATGTAGTTTCTGATCTACAAAATATCAAACTCAGTAACTGGACACTGAATAACAGCCCTTTGGTTCTATTGTTTAATGTTTACCTTCACCCCAAAGCATCTAAGAAAAAAGCCTCAATGGAAAAAATAATACCCACAAAATCCAGACAGAAGCACACATAGCCACAAGGGACATTTTAACACCAATCTCATCTATAATATAGAGGATGACGACTTACTGGACATTAACATTGCATTCTGGAATGTACCAGCCGAGACTAATTTCAAAGTCAAGCACTGAGATCCTAATGGAGAAAAAAACTTGTCATAACACTGGAGTTCCTCAGAATGAGGGTTTTTAATGAAGATATCAAGATGATATTCCACCAAACTAGACATACCATGGAGCCAACTCACAATAGATCATTGACTATACAATAGTGTTAATAATGGGGTCTCTAGTTGGCAGGGATTTGCACCCTGTCCAAGTAGGGACCCTCACTCTGGTCAGGATAAGGAAGCCGCACAGCTAAGATAACCCCTGCTCACCCCCTTGGTGGGTTGGCACAATCAGTCAGGTTTATCACAGAGGCAATGTGTAAAGTATTTGCACACACACACACAATAACACAGTGAAAAGACTACAAAAGGACTCCACACCAGTTTACTAAACTAGCCAACATTTATCTGAGTAAAGCAAGACCAAAACAACAAAAATCAAACATACACAAGTAAAGATAGCACCTTTTAAAGGTTTCAATGAGTCTTAATCCATAGGAATCAATGGTTGTCTCTTCTAGCACAAAGTACGTGGGATACACCAAAAACAAAGACAATGCAGGCTGCAAGGGGGATGAGGTGCCAAAAAGCAAAGCCATATGCCAATTACTTATTGCACAGAGGAGGTGATGCATTGGTTCTTTCCTCACTGGAGAGGCCATGTGTCTGTTCCTTACTGGCAGGAGAGGTGATGCAACAATTATTTATCTGCAGGAAAGGTGATGCATTCTTTTCTGGACATCCAGCCTCTGTTCCTTACTGCATTGTGGGGTCGATAAGAAATTGATGCCCCGGAGACAATGCATGGAAAATCACATGCACTGTTGATGGTGCCGCAGTGAAACAGGCACTGCGTCAATTCTTTAGCCGCAAGACAGGTGCTGCATCAATTATTCTGCTGCAATGCATCAGTGCATGGATTTTCTTCTTCAGGTCACCAGCTTATGTTTCCAAGGTCCCAGGGAATGAGTTGACAGCATTTGGCAAGTCAGGACTCTTAGCAGAAGAGCCCAGCCCTGAGAATTCTACAGGAGGCAAGCTCAGTTCAAGCCATTTGAGAACTTTGGAAATCAGGATGTAGAAAGCAAAGTCCAGTCCTTTCACCCCCAGGACAGAAGCAGCAAGTAGCAGGCCAGCACAGCAAAGCAACAGACATTGTGGCAGTCCCTCCTTTGGCATCTAGTGCTTCTTCCTGGCAGAATGTCACAAACCGGAAATCCAAAGGAGGCAATTTTAAATCTTAACAAAACAGTTCATAATGAAACCCAAAAAATGAGTTTTTCCTTTCCCTTGAGGGTCGGAAAACTGGACCCGCATTAATTAATTCCCCTGATGAAGGGCTTTTTGCCAGAAGTGCATTGTGTTGGATTATGAACTGTTCTGTTAAGATTTAAAATTGCCTCCTTAGGATTGCTGGTTTCTGAAGTTTTTGAATTTCATTCGATCTCTAATTTGAGTGTTTTGAGATGAACATACCAACTAAATATAATTATGATCAACACACTGTATTGTTGAATTAACTTGGATAACTAAATGTGAGACTGATTAAATTCTCTTTTTGGCAAGTGCATTAGGGGGATATTCCCACAGACAGGGGGATCACTGTTTACACGTTCTAAAAGTGGCATTTTCAAACTTACAGTGTAAAAACTCACTTCACCAAAATATGTACTTTAAAATTATGACTTCAGAGACCCCAGACTACAGATCCATATCTGCTCCTAATTGGAAATTACACTGAAAAGATATTTCAAGGCAATCCCCATGTTACCCTATGAAAGAGATAGTCCTTACAATAGTAAAAACGAAATTTAGCAGTATTTCACTATCAGGACATGTAAAACACACCAGTACATGTCCTACCTTTTAAATATACTGCACCCTGCAAGGGGCTGCCTTCAGCCTACCTTAGGGCTGACTTAAATGTAGTAAAAGGGAAAGTTTGTGCATAGCACGTGGGTGCAGTTGCCAGGGCGACAGGGAGTTCAAAACTGCACACACAGACACTGCAGTGGCAGGTCTGAGACATGGTTACAGGGCTACTTATGCAGGTCGCACAATCAATGCTGCAGTCCCACTAGCAGCATTTGATTTACAGGCCCTTGCCAATCATAGTGCACGTTACTAGCAAATCAAATATGCCAATCATGGATAAAGCAATCACCAATACCATTTAGACAGAGAGCACTTGCACTTTAGCACTGGTCATCAGTGGTAAAGTGCCCAGAGTCCTAAAGCCTGAAAAAACTAAGAGGCATATTTATACTCTGCGCCGAATTTGCATCATTTTGTTTTACGCAAATCCGGCGCAAACCTAACTTCATATTTATACTTTAGCGCTAGACCCGTCTAGTGCCAAATTTATGCAGTTTGAGTCATGTTTTTACCGTGGAAACATTCCTTGCTTTAATGAAATGCAAGGTAGGCGTTTCAGGGCAAAAAATGACTGTAAGGACTTTGCGCCTTATTTATACTCCTGTGCAAAAATGACGCACGGGAGAGGGAGGGCCTTAAAATATTACTGCAAACTGGTTTAGAGTCACCAAGCAAGGGCAGGCGTTAAGGAACCTGTGGGCTCATTTCCAAGGTCTCCGACCATGGAAGCAGTCCACAGGTGCCCTTCCCTGCCCCCAGGGACACCCCCTGCCACCCTCGCCCACCCCTGGAGGACACCCATGGATGGGGGGACCCATCTAAGGTAAGTAGAGGTAGGTATTATTGTATTTATGTAGAAGTGGCATAGGGGGGCCTAACTTGGGTCCCCCTACATGCCACTGTGCCCAATGGCCATGCCCAGGGCACAAAAATCCCCTGGGCATGGCCATTGGGCAGGGGGGCATGACTCCTGTCTTTGCTAAGACAGGAGTCATTTCCATTGGGGTTGTGTGTCAAAAAATGACACTAGTCAAGTTAGAGTCAATATTTTTGACTCTAACCTGACTTGCACCATTCTTTGACGCACAACCCCCAGTCTTCCCTTCACCTCCGCTGCCCGGTTACCGTCATTTATTTTGACGCTAACCAGACCGCAGCACCGGCTACCGTCATTCCATAAATAAGGCACCCGGCTGGCACGTTGGAATGGTGGTAGCCCGCGTTAAACTTTTTGACACAAATCTGTGCGAGCGCAGGTTTGTGCCAAAAAGTATAAATACGGGTCTAAGTTCAGCACAGGATCAAACAAGCATTTCCAACGCAATAGGTCTAGCATTTGCAAGAGTTAGAGCTATTGGCGGTGTAAATGCATAACTGGACTTTTCGTGCAACATAAATTGGTCAACCCTGCCGCATCATTTTGTCCTCTCTGCGACATAATTTCAGTGGCCCTGCATATATCCAAAGCACTTCCATTTACTTTCTTCCTCTTTCTGCAGCAATGAATATATTGCCAGTTAGCATTCTAATTTAAATCGACCATGCTAATTAGAATAGAATATCACTTTCACCACCATATCATCAGAGTTGCTGGCTGACTAACAGAAACGCTGGGGGAAGGCTAGGAGTAGAAATAATAACAAGCAAGGAAAGGGTGCAGTACTACAGGCTGTTACTAAGTGTCCCTATGGAGTTCTAAAGGGACCTCTATTAGCCACATAATGCACTGCATCCTTAGTGCACCCTTCTAAAGGATGTTTTTGTCCACTCTTTTCTGCTGAATGCGGTATCACAGGTGTGGCGAGAGCTGAATTCTTCCCTCATCAGCTACCTGTGTTGCAGTATTCCAATAACAATTTCTACAGTTGAAAAAATCCCTATAGTATGCAAGCTTTTGAGGGAATGAACCCAGATGCTCCAAGTTACGGGATATCAACAGAATTGTACACTTTATAATGAACTGGCCACTCACATTTGTCAAAAAAGCAACTGTCTGCGAAATTATGTCAATGTGCCTTAATTCCTGTGGCAGCGTTTCTGGTGCCTCCCTCGGCTTACGAGGGAGAAACTAACACTGGAGAGTGAATCCATCAGATTACATTTTTGTTTTCATTTAACGACACAAAAATGAAAAATTATTGATTCTTCTGGGAGGGAAAGTATATGTCAGCTATGCGCTTGCCTTTCCCAATAATTTCAACAATGGGTGCTTTCTTCTCGTTCTGGAAAAAGGTAACTTGGAAACCACGCTCAGCTTTTAAGGGCTGGTTTCGGAAGAGCTTCCTGTGCTGCAGAAGGAGGAGATGGAAAATTATTGTGTTAGGGTCATCACTGCCTTGTGTTTTTTTTCTTTAGCTTTAAATTGTCTTATGCTGGCATGATTACTCAAAGGTTGCGAGAGCCCTGTGCATATGTGTTCGATATTTAACTTACCTGTATTTATAATAAATGCTAGCGGGGTATGTCATTGGGATAGATGCTATTCTCTGGGGTGCGAAGCTAACTCAGACTTCCATCCTTTCGACGGTAATAGTATCACGTATTATAGCCAGGGTTTAGAATCCAGGCGTGCGGTACAAAACAATACACCATTAAATACGTTTTCTCTCCGTGTTTTCTGGCACGCTTGCCCCGTGTTTATTTCTCCACCTCTCACCTCTCTAGTATAAGATACAGCTCAATTTAACAGACGTGACACAACATTCAGTAATACCCCATCAGATGAAATGCTAAAAGCAAATGGCAGTCATTAGCTTCAGTTTTAAACAGGGGTACACTCATGCGCCGGTGACTTTTCCCTATGGTTCTCCTGCTATTGATTCTGACCTTTAAAATGACTCAGTGGCTGCGCTTTCAAATCAGTCTGTAACCTGTTATTTGGCTTAATGTGCGGATAATAGAAATACTCAGGCGTGTTTCATTTACTGCGGCCCAAATGCTGGGATACTAAGCAGGTTGTGTTATAGGATTTAAAGTGGCCAAACATTATCCCCAGCATTCAGATAGTAGGGTGGCGGGGGACTGGCAGAGTGAGACTTGAAAGCAAATCACTTCTTAATTATGCACATGCACACACGCACAGTAATACCCTGTTTGAAGTACGTAATGTAAACGCCCAATGTACTGCTGTAAATATCTTGTAAGTGATCATACTTCTAACAGTGGCACTGAATGACCATAGGGAAAACATGTCTCACTTCTACTTTTAAAACAGACTCTGGGGGGCTACTCAGGTCTCTCCGATGGAAAGGACCTTTGGGCCCTGTAAGGGTGACAACAGAAACGAATAAGAACACTCTTCTTTCGATTTACAGATGACATCCGCACAGAACAGTCATGCCAACGAAATCCCTCTGCAGTCATACTAAATATGAAACAAGCAAAGGAAGGGCGCAGTACCACAGGCTATTACTAGGTGTACCTATGGAGTTCTGAAAGAATTCCATAATTATACTACCCTCATCTCTAACTACTTGTAAGTTTACTTTCCTTTCAACCTCTGGACGTTCAGGCATTACTCACTTTATCAGGCATTCCTCACTTTATCGACCTCATGGTCAACCATTAATGCCGTGGTCACCAGGTCTGACGCCCGCTCAACACACAGACACGTTCACAGCATGTACACATACACCAAAACCCCATACATAAATAATCAACCAGTTGATTTATATTTTTCGGAGTATCTACCACCACTTTTTATTATGTGATAGTTGACATTTAGGGGCCACCATCTGGCTCCATCCTTGTTAATCACTAACACATTTTAAGTGAACGAGAACGCCTAACTTTATGTAAACGACTCATGCCAATGCCGCTGTTTAAAGTAACATGTATCAGGTAACAGGCTTCCCTCAAAGTAATACCAGAGTTGTGGATGATCACCAACCTCAGTGTCTAGATCACAGCCTTTATCCCCTCAAAGCTCCACCTTAACTAGTCATAATGAGGCATCAGCGGGCAAGCTTTAAAAAGAAAACAAGAGAAAGCACAGAATGTAAACTTAAAAGGAATCAGTGTTCTGAAGTGAGATGGTAACAATGAGAACAAAGTCTCTCCTTTTAGCTCCAGCACTAAACCAGGATCGGCGAAGGAAAAAAGGTGGCCTTGTCATAAGGTTAATGATGTCATCGCGCATGACATGCGGCCGCCATCTTAAATTGGGGCAATTCACATTAAAATTGTAATAGTAGCGATTTTCTCTACGCATAGGCAGTGCATAAGGAAATCATTGAAAACATAGTTGTGGTCATGATTGTCTTTGTGCATTAGAGGCAGGGGACGGAAACATGCGCCCTCAGAAAACAGCTTCTAACATTTGACCTCGGTCTTTCAATGCACAACACATGTAAGACGAGAAGAACATGATTTACAGCCCTGTTTACAGAAACAGACTGCAGCCACTGAAAACATCCAGCACTCTGGTTAAATGCTCTTAGCCTAAGAAAAAAAATAGTCTCTAATCAGATGCTATAGTGGCACAAGTAGAAGGGTACAAGGACCGGGCCATGCTCCAGGGAGGTGTACAACTGAGGAAACAGTGGGATGAAGAGGAAGGATAGACCACTAGCAAACAAGGACTTTTTAAGGACACTGAAACAAATCAGTGAAAAAGCAGAGAGCCCACAAAGAAGTATATACTAAAGTATATATAAGAGGTCTGAATGCTTGACCTAAAAACAGGAGGTCAAAAGCCAAAAAGACAGCGGGAACCACACCAAGAGTGGACAGGTCTAAAAAATAGTCTTTCTGTTGTTAATCCCCCTGATTCGGCACTTTTTAATAAAATACACAGCACATAGTGACCACTCAAGCCAGCTCTTTTTGTGAGGAATAACGACATGCACACATGCACAGGCCCCAGCAAAAAGTGGAGTAACCACCACCACAAATCTGAAGCGATTGCAATGGTCAAACAAAACAATAGAAGCACTCACATTATTAGTCAAAGAGTTAATGATTCACATTATGAACAGCACAGCAAGTCAAATAGTTGCTTGGTTAAACTTTGGATACACCTTATAAGCTCAAGCCACACCAGTGACACAAAGAAAGCTTTTGCATTAATGTCACTGGCCCAACTCACACACTAAAGACTTCACACTAGCCCATTGTACCCCCAGCCAGACTGGGAATGAGCCCGGGAGGCAGGAAATTCCAGACACATCCATAGGACGAAAACTCCAGGAGCTTCTCCCACTTCAAAGGGCACAGAAGGTATGATTAGCATTGGCAAAGCCAATAGGTTTTACCTACGCCATATCTCTTGGCTGTGCCAATGTTTTTTACATGCTGCATAGCAGCACAAGCTTCTGTGCAACATGGTTTAAAGTTAAAAAATAAGTGATATAAGGCAGTTATCTCTAGCTTTTTACTTTAAATTATTCCACAGAGCAGGCCACGCTGCTGCGTAACATGTAAAAAGATGAACAAGGCCAATAGGTCTGGCATAGGCGAAACACATTGGCTTTGCCTATGCTTGTTGTTTCCCTTTTCTACAATGTGAACATTGCAGTTGAGTTGTAATGGTATGCAGGGCTAACTGTATATGTACACATATCAGAAAGATATTCAGATGGCAAATCATCTGAAATGTTTGAACCATTATACCCACCAGAACTTACATCTGAGTACTAAGAATCTGAACAACCCCTTTCTTATCCAAAGTAGCATACAAATTTTAGTAATTCTGGATTCTAAATCATCCATAAGTGGAATCATCACACCATATACTTAAAAACGTCTATGGGATCCCTAGCCATTGGCAGATCTCTCTCATGCATATTCACACACAAGACTAAGGGTTTCATTTAGCTATTGACGAATGAGTTTCTCTGTCACAACAGTGACAGATGTCCCGTCCTCCGGATTTAGATTTTGGCAGACAGGACATCCGTCACCATCTGCTAAAATCTAAATCAGGCCCTGAGTTATCAACTTTGTCAAATCAAAGTCAAACTTTGTCACTTACTCCATGGTCTTCCTGACTCTCTGATACAACATTATTTCTTCCAGTTCCTCAAGAATTATGACACACCCTGGCAAAATATCTGGCTATGCATACCTCAAACATCTTTTTTGTTTTGCCAGACACATATTGTAAAAGAAGCAACATGTTTTTTTAACCAGATGTGAAGCAAACCCCCTCAAATGTAGTACTATTTTTTAATGTAAAATCCTTATCAACACAACTCTTGACATTCCTTACTACACATATAGTTTCCTCTTGTGACTTATTCAGTTCTTTTGCAGATATATTAGACTCATCAATACTCAAGCCTCATCCAAAGTGAGGTTTTTGCAAGTTTATAATCCTTCTTGAATGGTTTTGTTCCAGAATCTGGAAACTAGCTAGTCTTTAATACGTTCCTCCACAAAATAAGCAAATTGACAGTTAGTGGCTAAAACTCCTAATGGTGTGACATACACTCAATAGTCTCATTGACCTGTTGTTTCAGAGAGAAAAATTGGTATCTCTGGACCACCTAATTTGGTGGTTTAGAAAACAGATGGATGGATGTTTGGATGGATGAAATGATTGAAAGGTGAATGAATGGAAGACTGAAAAATGGACCGATAGGTGAAAGGATGGTGGATGGTAGAGTTTACACATATTGGGCAAACTTTTGATGACAACAAATAATAGCTGAAGAGAAACAATTAACGTTCAAACCCAGGACAGCATTGCATGACTTGTGCAATATTTTTAATAACGCTTGATTAGCTTGACCTTGAAGTATTTTTATGAAGATCTGAATATAATTGATGATTTTATGGTAACTCACAAATCATATGTACATGGAAATGTCCATCACTTTTTTTCAGTAGCCCTGGTCCAAGGCTATAGCCTTAAGGGGCAAAAAGTCCACAATGAGGCAATGAGGAAGAGGATCTGATTGAGGAGCAAGATGCCTCAGATTAGGAGTGATACTTTTAGCTGATCGTATTAATTATGCACCATGAGCATGGCTACAAATCAGCACAATGCTGTACAAGGGTGTGTGTAGACAGATGATGTCTTTTTAACTGAGCTTTCCAAAAATTGCATACGTATCACTGAGCAAACTGACACATAAAAGTTGCTTTTCAATAGAATACCTGTTATAACAGAAATAGTCCATTTATAAGTTTGCGTTATAAATAGATATTTTTTGCAGAATCACACTCAGGCAGCTTTCAATGCCAGATGGCACTGCTATATTACCCTCAAGGGAAACTTAGTTTTCTAGGAAGCCCAGTCAGAAAGCTGCCTACATTTGCAGTGTACATGAAATGATCTCACATAGATATTACAATTTCAATTTTTTCTCTCTATAGCAAGGTGCTGAATTAACCAACATACATTTAAGCTGTGACTACTCTTCCCAGCACAACGGTAAGCAAATCTATGCAATTCTACACACAGATTGTCAGAAACTGGGTTACTGGTTGAGCAAGGTAAAACCCTTCTCGTGTAACGACCACAATCCTTATCAGGGTGAACCACAAAAAGCACTAAATTAACCTATGCTCAACCTTCTGGTAGTATGGCACAAAAGCAGCCAGGCTTATCTAAGAGGATCTGTGTAAAGTATTTATGCAGCATACAAACAGTAATAAAGTGAAAATAAAATGAAAATCCCACACCAATGAAGAAAAATAGACTATGATTTAATAAATAATTCAAGAGAAAACAACAAAAATCCAATCAGTAGAACTGGACATATTGAATTTTAAAGGTTTAGGTAAACATAGTGCCAAATGAAGTATCCAGTCATGCTGGCAGGACAGCAGGGCTCAGGCAGGTCCAGGTGCAGGTCCAATGCAGCAGGCCAGGTGGGCAGTTGCGGAGTGGCCCCTGGTGCTTGTTGTGTCCCTGTAGTTCAGTCAGAGCAGGAGGTCAGTCAGCTAACCCTTGGAGTCACTCAATTACCCTGGGATGAAGGCAGCAGGTTCAGTCTTCCTTCTCAGACAGCAGAGCAAGTGTCAAACAGTAGGTCAGTCGTCTGACAGCAGGACAGTCCTTCTTTTCTAATATCGACAGGCGCAAAAGTGAAATTAAGTGATGGTCTGAGGGTCCAATATTTATAGCTGGTGCCCGCTTTGACATGGAAGAAACGTTTAGACTTCCCCTAACATCTGGTGTTGGAATTTTCTCCTTCCCCTGCCCTAATCCCAGCATGTCTGGAATCACAAAAGTCTAATGTCAAGTTCATTATGTGTATGCTGAGGCAGCCACTTTGAAGTGCAAGTGTGGCAGATGACAGCTCCACGCACTCTCAAAGGGTCAGGGGGCCCATCCTGCTAACTCCCAGCCTCCCTTTGTGATCCTGTCTAGGAGGAACATACAAAGGCCATTTGCTAGCTACACCTAGTCATGTGACCCAGGATACAAACTACAGACATCAAATGTTAGGACAAGAAATTGCCAACTTTCTAAAAGTGGCATTTTCAGAATTGTAACTTACAATTCAACTTCACCATTAAGGAGGGTTTTAATTTACAATTCAGTAGATACCAAATTTGATAGTTATACCTGTTCCCAATCAAATGTTATCACTTACTGAATGTAATCGGGTAACCCAAAGTTATGTTATGGGAGATGTAGGCCTTGCAGTAGTAAAAAATTAATAGCAATTAAATACTTTCCTTCAAAATAAGGAGGTGCTGCTATTAGTTCGACCACTGCTGTTATTAACTCAAAAATAGTTGCATTACTTATGGATGATTCTATTATAATTAAATCTGCTTTTTTAAAGAAATTAGATATTATTTTGTTCAATTGTGTGAAGAAGTTACTTAGTCTCAGACAATCTATGCTCCATTCTAGACTTCAATTGAAATTAAGGTTGCCGTCTATTTTATTCCAGAGCAACAATATTGCTCAAATAAATTTTTTACTTTGTGTCTGCTAAAGATTAGTCAGTAAAATATATGATCAAGTCTGAAATTTTCTCCATCAGTAGGTCTAAAGATTTATTTTATAATTATAAGGTATTTGTTTTGTTGACAAGTTATGATCTCCCATCACTAATTGTTCTTGCTATAATTAAAAGGCTGCAGTGTTAAAAGTTAAGTAAGCAAGCAAATATTTTATCTCAATTTGGAGCTGATATTAAGAAATGTTTGGGCCTAAAAAACAGCTGCCATGATTTAGATTTCCACAAACATATACGACAGTATTATTTAGATTCATCAGTTGATGCTTTTATGATAAAAACATGTTTTAAAGTTTCATCGTTTTTGTATTCCACTCATCCAATTTGAGGGTGTATAGAATAAATCAATGAATCAGATGCTGTTGTGTCATTTGTTGCATTCTAGTAAGGAAACAAAGCAACATGTTCTTTCTGTTTGTTCTAAAGTGCTTGATACTCCGAATTAATTTTTTAGACCATTGTTCAGAGAGAATGGGCTGAGAACAATTAACAATGCCATGAGATTTTGTTTTGTAGGAATGTCGTAAAAACAATTGATTGTGTGATGAAATGTATGTCTATTAAGGAAAAACGTTTTAAGTATGTTACTTGATTTGTATTCTTCCAGTGTTTTTAAAATGATGGCTTTTAAAGTTTGATGCGTATTATACTTTTCAATTTACTGTAGATGATTTTATGAAATCTAAACAATAAAGTGACACACTGAAAAAAAACTCTGCCAGAACATGTAAAACTTAAAAGTACATATCCAACATTTTAGGTAACCTGCATTCTGCCATATGGGTTATTTAGGGCCTAACGTATGGGTGACATATGTATTAAAAGGAAGATTTAGACCTGGGAAAAAGTGTATTTTGTCAGGTTGTAATGACAGGTTAAAACTGCTCACAGGATTGCAATGGCAGACCCAAAACTTGTTTAAAAAGCCTATTTCAATGGTTAGTGCAATAAGTGATGCAGGCCCACTAAGAGCACACCTCAGTACTAGAGACTTACAAGAAAATGATGTGCACCAATTGTTGCAAGCCAATTTTGCCATGTTTAGATGAGTGAGCGTAAGAACTTTACCACTGGTTATCAGTGTTAAAGTGTGCCTAATCCTAAAGCCAATACAAATTAATCCATTAAAACAGAAGGAGTGAAGGGGAAAAAGTTTGGGGGAATACCACACCAATGACATCAGACCTAATTTAATTGTACATCATCAAACGTGTCTTGTCAGTTTACACAGTGTAAAGTTCTTGCTCTTAACATTCTCATCTCAAAAACATGAGGGACTCCTCAAGGAGTAAATATTTAAGCACAACATATATTGAGACATGTAAAATGTTTATTCTGAATATTATTGCCAATTGTTATTAGGTTCTTCAATACTAAATCAGTTATGTCACATCTAGGGTCATTGAGAAAGTACACACTGACACATATCAATACCGATGTAATGTCAACGTTCATATGGTTGTGGCTGTAGTCAGTGGAAAAACTACTCAACCATTTGATAGTCCATAGAATAATACTTGTGTTGTTTTTGATAGATGAGTTGTGGTATGGTGTACAAAAATTGAAGTGGATAATCCATAAATGTATTTGCTTTCTTTAAGCTAATAAAGTACATGGGACACTTTAGGACTGGGTGCCCAGAAACATAAATGGCAACCTTCTTTGATTCCTAATACCCAAACACCAAATTCAAAACCAATTAGCAGGAAACCGTCTACAAAGCTCAAACTGCTCACAACGCAAAGAATGGTGTAGCCTGAAACACAAGTGCAAAATGGTGCACAAGGAGATTCTGTTTACCAGGTATTCACAAACACAATAAACATAGACTGACTCGGTTTGTAGAGAAGCAGTAATATCTTGCAAACAAGTGACAGTTTATATTCAATTAAATCAGCCTTTAAAAGAGAAAAAAGGGCCCCAAAGAGTAATATGTTGAACAACCTAAAACTAATAGAACTGTGAGAAAGGGGCTATTTTCATGGTCACCCACGTTTTTCTTGGACTGATGCTGCTGATTTTTGTACTCTGTACACTGGGACCCTACTACCCAGGACATACTGCATGTGCTCTCACACCTACAAACTTGTAGAACTGGTTAAAATATTAACTGGTACAATTAACTTAACCTGTAAGTCCCTAGTATATGGTACCCTGTTGGACTTTTTTGCTTATGCGGGGTCATCACCAATCCTTTTGCCTCCTATTTTTTCTGACCTGTTGCTGTTGGCTTTTGAACTCTGAGCCCTTTACCACTGCTAACCAGTGCTAAAGTGCACATGCTCTCCGTGTAAATTGTATTGTTGACTGGTTTATCTACGATTTACATATTTGATTTACTAGTAAGTCCCTAGTAAAGTGCACTAGAGATGCCCAGGACCTGTAAACCAAATGCTACTATTAGGCCAGCAGCACTGTTTGTGCCACCCCCATGAGTAGCCCTGTAATCATGTCTCAGACCTGCCACTGCAGTGTCTGTGTGTGCAGTTTTAAACTGTAAGTTCAACTTGGCAAGTGTACCCACTTGCCAGACCTAAACCTTCCCTTTTCTTACATGTAAGGCACTGCTAAGGTAGGCCATAGGTAGCCCCAAGGCTGTTGCAAGGCCTGTCCCTCTCATAGGTTAACGTGGGGGCTACCTTTAAATATGATTAAAGTGTAGCTTACCTTTGGGATAGACATGTGGAGTGTGGGGTCTGTGAGCTCACAATTTAAAAATACATCTTTTAGTAAAGGAACAACCTGCGGCTGTCCAAGCTATGAGACAGCCGCACTTACACTTACACTTGAATACGAAAGTGCCTGACACAAAAGGACGTTTACCCCCTTCTGACAGCCTGGAGCCAGAGCTGAGATAGAAGGGGGACCTGTGCACTACAATGAGTTGCTTAGAAGTCACCCCCACTTCAAAGGTACATTTGGGTTGTAGTCGAGTTTTCAGGAATAAAGAAGTGACACACCTCTGGTAGCAATATAGTATTTATCAAAGAATAATACGGCCGGGAGCACAGCTCAGTTCTGTAACTGAAACCATACTCAACTCAGCTTTTACAAACAGAGGCCCTCATTACAACCCTGGCGGTCGGTGATAGAAAGGCAGTAATTCCGCCAACAGGCCAGCGGTAACAAAAATGGAATCATCAGCATGGCGGAAACCACTCGGACAGACAGCCACTTTAACACAACGACCGCCACAGCGGTAGCAACAAGCACCACAGCGGTAACCGCCAACAGTCAGGCTGAAGACAATGTACCACCCACTGTATTAAGACCAGCCTATTTGCCACATTTTCCGGGGCGGTATCAACTACATCAAAAGCACGGCGGAAACAGAACACAGAAGTCAAAGGACTCACCTCTGGAGACTCAGGGAACAACCACGACGCCATGGAGCCCGAGTTGCACGTTTTTTCCATGCTCGTCTACCTTTTCCTTCATTACGAACATCAACGCTGGCGAAGACGACCACGGTGAGTACTGCCGCCTAGCACACAAGGGAGGGGGAAGGAAAAAGAGAGTGACACACACACGCAACATGCAACACCCCCATCCCCAACACCATAGACACAACCAGATGCACTAACATTACATATCCACCCGTACCGCTAAGGAATAATGCAAGGACAAAATTATTTGAAGAAAGTGAGTGTAACTTGATTAAAGAACATGAATAAGTGCATCAAGTTACAAATGTATATACATATTTACAAATGGAGGGACACTTGCCAGTCCTCAATGTCCGTGGGCCACAGGGCCACAACAAATAGGCCAAGGCCCCACCTCACTCCTGCAACAACACGGAGAGAACATTGCAGGGGCATCAGGTAAAAAATACACAGGTATCTCAGGGGGATGGGGAATGGGGGGCACCTCAGATGGAAGAAGGAACAACACCATGGGTCCTAGAGGGGGCTACATGTCCTGTGCGATGTCCTGTGGAGTGCAAAGCCACAGTATCTCAAATGGGTGGTTTGCCCACTGCCGGGTCCTGGGGAGTGCAAGGCCACAGTCTCTCAAGTGGGTGGTTTGTCCACTGCCTGGTCCTGGGGAGTGAAAGGCCACAGTCTCTCAAGTGGGTGTTTTGCCCACTGCCTGGTCCTGGGGAGTGCAAAGCCACACTCTCTCAAGTGGGTGGTTTGCCCACTGTCTGGTCCTGGGGAGTGCAAGGTCACAGTCTCTCAAGTGGGTGGTTTGCCCACTGCCTGGTCCTGGGGAGTGCAAGGCCACAGTCTAGCAAGTGGGTGGTTTGCCCACTGCCTGGTCCTGGGGAGTGCAAAGCCACAGTCTCTCCAGTGGATGGCTTCTTCCACTGGTTCTGGAGGGGCATTGTGCCCAGTGTTCTTCATCCTGGAATGGATGGGGTGAGTGGATGGCTTCTTCCACTGGTTCTGGAGCAGGCCTTGTGCCCAGTGTTCTCCATCCTGGGAAGGATGGGGTGAGTGGATGGCTTCTTCCACTGGTTCTGGAGTGGGCCTTGTACCCAGTGTTCTTCATCCTGGATAAGGATGTGGTGAGTGGATGACTTCTTCTACTGGTTCTGGAGGTGGCCTTGTGCCCTGTGATACAGATCTTGGGGAGTGCAAGGTCACAGTCTCTCACCTGGGTCAGACCCGCAGGATTTGCAGGGGCCAGGACTCACAACAGCCCATGGAGGCAGGACTGCACACAGTCTGCCGGCGGTGATGGCAGCTCAGTGGTGGCAGTGGTGGGGCTGCTGTCGGGGCTGGCAGTGGTGGGGGGAGGCTCCAGCCCATCCCCTGCATCCTTGGAGGCTGCCCACTGGGGCTGCTGTCGGTGGTGCTGGCAGTGGTGGGGGAGGCTCCAGCCCACCCCCTGCAGCCTCGGACGGATGCCCACTGGGGCTGCTGCTGCTGGTGGTGGTGCTTGTGGTGGTGCTAGCAGTGGTGCGGGGAGGCTCCAGCCCATCCCCTGGAGCCTCGGATGGCTGAACCACCATGGTTGGTTGTGGGGGCTCAGAATGAGTCACAGCACCACACCGTCTGTCCTTCCTGCCTGCTGATGCAGGCCCCTTGGCCTTCCTGGCAGAAGCCGAGGATTGCCCCTTGCCCTTCTCACCTGCAGCTGGCAGTGCCTCCTTGCCCTTCCTTGATCTACCTGGTGCAGGCACCTAGTCAATGTTGCTGCCTGGTGCCCGGGATCCTCTCCCACTTGCAGTAGCTGTCGACACTACTGTGGCCATGGACTGGGTGGCTGAGGTGCTTGCCTGGGTGTGCTTAACCCTGGCCTGACATGAAGGACGGGGGTAGGGGTAGGGAAGAGGTCAATGGTGGAGAGGAAAAGCTTCTTAGGGACACTGGGGTGGGAATAGGGTGAATGTTTGGGAGTGGAGGAAGAGGAAGTGGTTGTAGGAGGTGTCTGTCTGCTGTGTTTGGGTGCAGGTGTATGGGCTGGATGCTGTTGTGAGGTGGATGGCTGTTGGGTATCTGAGTGCTTGCGTTTGTGTACCTTGGGAGGAGGGGGCACAGACACAGTGGGAGAGGGCACAAGGGATGTGTGCATGGATGTGGGGGTGATGACTGCCAGAGAGGGACGTGTAGTGATAGGCATGATGTTGGTATTGGATGAGCAGGTGTGAGTGTAGACATTACTGGGAGGGAGGTGACGATGAGGATGAGGGGTACACAGTAGAGGCAGGGGATGTTGGTATGTCTGCATCTGGATGGTGTTTGTGTGAGTGCCCTGGGGATGATGTGTGGTGCTTGTGTTTGCCTGAACCACTGCTGTGTGTTGTCCTGGGTGCATGCTGGTCTGCCTGTGTGGGATAGGTTGGGATTGAGGGGAAAGGGATTGGGCAGAGGAGGTTGGAGGGGGAGGCTAGAGACAGGGACAATGGCTGACATCAGAGAGGACGCCAGAGCCTGGATTGATCTCTGTTGGGCCACCATGCCAGAGTGAATGCCCTCCGGGAATGCATTTGTTTGTTGCAATGGGGCTGCCAGTCCCTGGATGGCGTTCAGAATGGTTGACTGCCCAACAGAGATGGATCGCAGGAGGTCAATAGCCTCCTTACTCAGGGCAGCAGGGCTAACTGGGGCAGGGCCTGGGGTACCTGGGGCGAAGGAGATGCCCACCCTCCTGGGTGAGTGGGCACAGGAAACATATTGAGGGGCTGCTGGGGGGCGGTGCTGGTACAGGGGTGGCAACTGTACCTGTAGTTGGGGTGGGCACAGAGGTGTCCGCCACCATCAGGGGGTTTCCATTGGAGGAGGTATCACTGTCAGAACTGTTCCCTCCTGTCTCCGCCGTGGTGCTCCCCTCGTCCTCCGTCCCACTGGTGCCCTCCCCGTCAGTGAATTCGACCTCCTGGGCCCTATGGGATACAGCTCTCCCCGTCGCCGGTGCCTCTGCTCCTCTGCCAGATGATGCTAATGCACGTAAGGACAGGGTGACAAAACAAAAAGGGGGGAGAGACAAAGGATACCCATGGTCAATGCCACCGTTGCCATACATAACACACTCACACACAGGGTACAGCCCTACGCACTGGGCAATCCACTAACAGTTACAATGCTAGTCACCAGCCCATGGACAGGGATACCTAACCCAGTAGTGGAGGCCTACTAGCCTGTTTGGAGGAGGTTGACATCAGACCCTGCCCAACATGGGCCCTACCCTGCACTGTGCGGCCTGGTCTAGGGGCACCCACAGGTCCACATCCCCTACCTGGATGCCATCCCACCACGCGCAAGTAGTATATTGGGGCACTGTACTCACCCTCTTGTGGCTGCTGTGATGCCCCCAAGTGCCCATCCATCTCCAGATAGGCCACCGCCAGTATGCAGGCCATCAGGGTGCACCCCTTCCTCACTGGGAGGCTATCCCCAGCTGGGCCTCCACGTCTACCATGCCCAGCGTCTCAGGTCCTCCCACTGTTTTCAACAGTGGGTGCTCCGCCTGCCATAGACCCCCAGGGTCGGCACGTCCTTGACGATGGCACACCATATACCCTTTTTCTGATGGGCGCTGACTTGCAGAGAAATACACATAGGAATAGGTATCAGTCAGACTATCCTGCCTGTTACACTCATGGCCCACCATAGCCCTCACATCCCCTTATGCACAGAAATTGCCCACCATGCATGCAGCACTCTGCCCAGGGCCCTTACCCCAACCCCCCTTACACGAGGCCCTCACACAAAGCACTCCATGCATTCATGCCCAATTCATTGTGCTCACAGTGTACTCACCTGTTGGCCTGGAGGCCCATACATCATTCAGTACTGGGGTAGGACTCCATCCACCAGTCTCTCCAACTCTGCAATGGTGAAGGCAGGCGCCCTTTCCCCAGTGACACGAGCCATGTTCGGTTCCAGACACAGGTCACAGCAGCTCTTGCAGTGTAGGTCCTCTCCTGTTGAAGGTCACGTAGCATGTGAGGAATCAGATAGAAAATGACGGTCACGTCCGCGGCGGTGAATACCGTCAATGCCGGTGTACATCCCCATTGGCCACTGTAACCTATAGGGCCCAATGTTATCCAATGAGGATTTGCACTGCGGTTTTCGATCACCTCCTGCAACGGCGCACAACGTCAGCAGAATTGCCTCGTTTCCACCTGTCCCTCCATACAGGACAGGTGGAAGCCATTTCAGGGGGGTGGGGAAGGCCATGGCACCTAACTGTGTCACAGTACTCATAGGCACCATTTGGGCCGGTACAACAATATTGTGTTACAGTCACAAAATGCAATGCAGTGTAGTGTTTGGAAATATGGAATACTGTCCAGCTATTCACCGTTTGCCCCCGAGATTGCAACCGCTGTGGATGAATAGGAGATGGATACATCCCCCGTGTACAGGCCCCTGGTGGACTTGGCAACAATGGAGGACAGGCACATTATCCTCACCTATAGACTGGACAGGGCCACAATCACAGAGCTGTGTGCCCACTTGGAACCTGACCTGATATCTGCTACCCGTCAGCCCACCGGGATCCCACCTCTCGAGCAAGTCGTATCTGTGCTTCATTTCCTGGCAAGTGGCTCCTTGCAAGTGACAGTGGACTTGGCAGCAGGAATGTCTCAGCTAATGTTCTCAATAGTGCTGATCAAAGTATTGTCTGCCCTGATTTGGCTACAGTGAAAGCTAATTTCTATGCAATGGGACATATCCCCAACATAATTGGGGTTATTGATGGTACACATATTGCATTTGTCCCCCCCCCCACCAGAGTGTTCAGTTGTTCAGAAATCGAAAGAGCTTTCACTCTATGAATGTGCAGATAGTGTGCCTGGAGGACCAGTACATCTCCCATGTCAATGCAAAGTATCCTGGGTCTGGGCATGATGCCTTTATCATGAGGATTACCAGCATCCCATATGTGATGGCTCAACTCAAGAGGCACCGGGTGGGGCTAATAGGTGAGCCCTGGTTCCCAACCAGTGGATGTTGGTGTATGGGTATGGTGAGGGCCCTAAAGGTTAGTGTGTGTCTAACAGTTGTCTCTCGATATTTGCAGGTGACACTGGTTACCCCAACCTCTCATGCCTACTGATCCCTGTGAGGAATCCCAGGACAAGGGCAGAGGAATGTTACAATGAGGCACATGGGTGAACAAGAAGAATTATAGAAAGGACATTCGGCCTCCTGAAGGCCAGGTTTCGATTTCTCCATCTAACAGGTGGATCCCTGTACTACTCACCCAAGAAGGTCTGCCAGATCATCAGGGCATGCTGTGTGTTGCACAACCTTGCCTTACGTCGCCAGGTGCCTTTTCTGCAGGAGGATGAGGCTGGAGATGTGCGTGTGGCAGCAGTGGCCATGTAGACAGTGAAGATGAGGAGGCAGAGGATGAGGATGAGGACAACAGAACATCAGTCATCAGACAGTACTTCCAATGACACACAGGTAAGACACTGTTACTTCACATTTGATTGACAGTTTTGTGTTTGACATTGTCACTGGCAGGCTGATATTCCCACTTCCATGGTCACTCATAAATGAATAAATACTTGAAATATTTGACATACTCCAAACTTCTTTTTTTCCAAGGGTGTTTACTGAAGTGCTAAAATATGGAGGGGCAAGTGCAATGGGACGGGGTGATGATGGAGGAAAGACCAGGGTATAGTTCCAATCTATTTGCAGCACAGGTGCATTGTCCAAGGGGACATAGGAAGGGGAGCAATGGCAGTTCAAGGTGGACAGGGTGACAGAGTGGCTATTACATTCCCCCCCTCTAGTTGAATTTTGAACTACTAACTTACCTTTCCTATCCAGTGTACCTATCTCAGTGTATGCATTTTCCTAACTAACTACCATACTAATAAACATCCCTGCTAACTTCTGACTGCTGGTCTTACAACACCCTACAATAATATGGACCAGACAATACATCAAAAGGATCACCACAAGAATTGGAAGAAGTCCTATAAGTAATTTGGGTAACCAAGACGGCATCCACGAAAAATACCCTGGATACCACTCGTCATGGGCACCCCATTCTTCCACCATTCTTCTCTGCAAGTTATGCAAAGTCTATATGGCCTCTGTTATTGTTACATTGTCTGCATCATTAGCTGGTACGTATGTACAACAAGCCATACCAATCTTGGCACAAACCCCTCCTTCCATAGCCATCATCAAGTCTAACACATACCTATGTTGCCTAAGCATTACTCGTACTACCCGCAACTCTTCTTTGATTGCATTGAAACCGTCTTCCTTAGCATTGAAGGCTTTCATCAGTTCCCATTGTGTTATTTGCAACCAATGAGCTTTGGCTTTCAGTTGAATGAATGGGAGGATGCTTCCAAAAAACAACTGGGCATCGTTGAATAGTCGATACCCCTGCAGAACTTCGGCCCAAGTTGCTGTGCCGAAATACTCGGCGGCTCTTCTCCTCCGATGATGATGTAACAAGATTGTTGGACGGCTGATGGGGTGGTCATGTGGCTTCGAGATATCCACTCCTGGAATCACCAAGGAGGGGGCGTGCACAGTGACTAAAGAACAGAGCCCTGTCCATACTGCAGGAAGTCACGTATATAGCCATTCTCCATACTGTCGATAATAATCCATCAGAGTGGAGGTGCCCTATTACATGTCAGTGTTGTACCTCGTGGTGATGGAATTGATGTTCTTTCCTACCAAGACTGTTCCGTTTCCCCTTAATAACACCAGGAAAAGACAGAGGGTGTCCGACCCACTCAGAGAGTTATAGGTGCTTCTACCTAGGTTAAACTCTGTATATTCTCATCCCATATAGCCTGACAGTTCTGGTGTGGGTCGGTGTTGTTTTTATTCCTTCTCCATAAAGAGAGAGCTCTGCATGCAAAGGTTGCGCCATGGTGCCAATGATCATGGACATATAGGGGGTCATTCTAACATTGGCGGGCGGCGGAGGCCGCCCGCCAATGTTCCCCCGTCAAAATACCGCTCCGCGGTCACAAGACCGCTGAGGGTATTTTGAGATTTGCCCTGGGCTGGCGGGCGGCCGCCAAAAGGCCGCCCGCCAGCCCAGGGCAAATCGACCTTCCCACGAGGACGCTGGCTCCGAATGGAGCCGGCGTAGTGGGAAGGTGCGACGGGTGCAGTTGCACCCGTCGCGTATTTCAGTGTCTGCTTTGCAGACACTGAAATACTTTGTGGGGCCCTCTTACGGGGGCCCCTGCAGTGCCCATGCCATTGGCATGGGCACTGCAGGGGCCCCCCGCGGCACCCCCTACCGCCATCCTGTTCCTGGCGGGAGACCCGGCAGGAACAGGATGGCGGTAGGGGGTGTCGCGCTCCGCCGCCATGGAGGATTCACAAGGGCAGTGGTAAACCGGCGGGAGACCGCCGGTTTACCCTTTCTGGCCGCGGCTGAACCGCCGCAGTCAGAATGCCCTTGGGAGCACCGCCAGCCTGTTGGCAGTGCTCCCGTGGTCGGTGACCCTGGCGGTCACCGGCCGCCAGGGTCAGAATGACCCCCATAATGAACTATTCACCTTGAGATATGCTCTTTCCTGACAATCATAAGGCCTAGGTGTGGCAGAATAATCCTTACACAAAAGAGTAGGTCATGATACCCCTAGGAATCCCTGCTCTAATATTATTGCCATCCACCTATCCCCTTGTACCTTTGACCCCCTGTCCTAGCCATTTCTATTTCTTTGCGATTGGTCAAGATATCTGTTATGTCAGCTAACTCCTCTTCATACTTTGTGATGTTTACTAAATATGTGCCCTTTTGTACCTGTGAGGGTTGCCTCCGTGCTCTCATTCTACACAGGAAAAGATGCAAAAGACGCTGTGTGACGTTAGGAGGTACTTCTTTAGATGAATGCAATATATCAGAATCACTGGCATGTGGAATTAAGGAACATACCAGGCAAGACTTGTTAGTACTTTGCATACCTACTTTTCTCAGATGCTTATACCACATATTATCTAATAAGCTAGCATGAATATTGTGAAATACATTCTTATACTCATATGCTTCTCTTTGCAAGTGCGCAATATTTGGACATGATACAATACATTTATTAGGATACCATTGTAATGTAGCTGTAAATATGATAAAACATAAATGTTAGAAATGGGGTCTTCGGTTGCTAGTCAGGTTACCCCCTCTCCCAGCAAGGACCCTCACTCTAGTCAGGGTAAGTCACACACAATCCAAACTATCCCATGTTCACCCTCTGGTAGCTTGGCACTTATCAGTCAGGCTTAACTTAATCGGCAATGTGAATTTGAGCAAAAAATCATGCAATAACACAGTGCAAACACCACAAAAATACAACACACAGGTTTAGAAAAATATTGACTATTTATCTGAGTAGATTAAGGTCAAAACAATCAAGATTTGATAAATACAAGTTGAAATATCACTTTTGTAATGATAAGATGAGGTTTAAGTTCTTAAAAACAACAATGGTGTCTTGGAATCACAAAGTACTTGGTTTGCATCTAAATTATCTGCACGGGACCGCAGAGGAGGCGATGCTTGGAAAACAGGGAGGTGTGCATCGATTTTTCTGGGTTCACACAGATGATGCGTTGATGCTTTTCCATGCAGCAAGGGCTTTAGGTCGATTTCCGGTGCACAGGCTTGGATCCTCTTCAGGTTGCAGGGTATTTGGACACCGCAGAAAAATCCTGGGGGGACAGGAGAAAGTCACAGGAGCTGTTTCGATCCTGTGGGCGATGTGGGGAAATTTCTGTGACATGGCAGGTGCTGCGTCGATTCTTCTCACAGGAAGTCGGGCTGCGTCGTTCCGGCTCACGATGAGTCGATCCGGTGGCCCATGCATCGAAGTTCCGGTCGCATTGCTGGTGCTGCGTCGATCTCCACTCGGAGAGCAGGACTGCGTTGTTCTGGTTCGACGATGCAGTGATTTTCTCACTGCTGGGCAGGATGTACATCAATTCTAGCAAACTGTGCATCAATTTTCGCCACACAGGAGTTCTTTGCAGAGATGAAGTCTTTTTGAGACTTCAAGGAACCGGAGGCAAGCTCAAGTCAAGCCTTTGGAAAGCACTTCTCAGCAGAGCCAGAAGGCAGCAAGGCAGCCGGGCAACAGCAAGGCAGCAGTCGTTTACAGAAAAGCAGTCAGGATAGTCCTTTGGGCAGCCAGGCAGCTTCTTTTAGCAGGTTGCGGGTTATGGCTCAGAGTTTCTTTCCCAGGAGGTATCTTGTCCAGAACTGTCTGAGTTGGTAGGGTCAGGGACCCAGCTTATGTACACAAATGCTCCTTTGAAGTGGCGGAGACTCCAAAGAGTGGCTTGGAAATGCACCAAGTCCCCTTTTAGTACAATCCTGTCTTCCAGTGTCCCAGAAGGGGGTTTGGCAGTCCACTGTGTGAGGGCAGGCCACTGTTCTTTGAAATGGAAGTGTCAGGCCCTCCACCCTTCCAGCCCAGGAAGACCCATTCAGTATGCAGACGTGTGCAGGTGTGACTGAGCATCCTGTGTTTGTGGTTGTTTGGGTGAAATGCACAAGGGAGCTGGTCACCAGCCCAGCCCAGATGTGGATTGTAAGGCACAGAAAGTTTTAAGTGCAGAGAAATCCTTACTTTTTAAAAAGTGGCATTTCTAAAATAGTACTATAAAATCCAACTTCACCAGTCAGCAGGACTTTGTATTACCATTCTGGCTATACTAAATATGACCTATTTACCCCTTTCTAATCAGAACGTACCATTCAAACAGCTTACGAGGGTAACCTTAGTGTTAGCCTATGAAAGAAGCAGGTGTCACAGCAGTGTAAAACGAGTTTAGGAGTTTTGCACTACTACTATAAAGAACACACATGTTCACGTCCTGCCTTTTACTTACATAGCGCCTACCTTAGGGGTGACATATGTAGAAAATGGGGAGTTTAAAGCATGGCAAGTACTTTTAAATGCCAAGTCGAATTGGCGGAGAAACTGCACACACAGGCCACACAATGGCAGGCCTGAAACATGGTTACGGGGCTACTTATGTGGGTGGCACAATCACTGCTGCAGGCCCACTAGTAGCATTTAATCTACAGGCCCATGGCACATGTAGTGCACTTTACAAGGGACTTCTAAGTAAATTAAATAAGCCATTTGGGTATGAGCCATGTTTTAAGGGAGAGAGCATATGCACTTTAGCACTGGTTTGCAGTAATTAGCGTAGTAATCATTTCAGATAGTTGTGGGATAAATCATTCTGTCTGTAATGTAGCAAGAAGATATTCTTTGGCAGTGTGTGCAGGGAGATGTAGTTGCTCTAGTGCGATATACCACAGGGCTTGTGGCATTACAGGTTTCCCAGTACTTTCCTCCCTGTAAATGAAATCTGTAGGTGATTGAATACATCCTCTGTGTTCCCATAATTCCCTTTCATGTGGTTGTACCTGCTCTTACAACTCACGTAGATGTAATTGTGCTGTTTCTGTGTTTGGGGGTGGTAATTCAGTATCATTCTGTTGGCTAATCATCACCGTTTCTAATGTGTGCTCTTCTGATTCCGTATAATTGGGAGATGTTGGTGTGCAACGCACTTTTTATCACCGCAACCTTGGATGGTAGAGCTAGAGCCTATATTGATTTTGCAAGCAAATCTTTGTGCATCACGGGGGACCCATCATATTTAAGAAACCCCCTCCAGTCCCACTTGTGAATGCTAGAATGTACAGGGGTGGTAACACATGCTGAATCTGAATAGATGGTGACTTCTAACCCCTTGGCATGCTGGAGTGCTTCGATGATGGCCCCTAGTTCTGCGACTTGTGCTAAAAAATGAGAGGGTAGTGGTATGTGACTCACTATCTGTAAAGTATGAGATGACCCCTGCTGTTTGGCTCTTGCAACTGCAGCTCCTAAATGTCTAACCCTGTTTCTTGATCTATGAAGGAGGATCCATCCACAAAGAGCAGAATGCTCCCAGGGATGGGTCCTCGCCCACCTTGCTCTCTTCCTATGGCAAATAATTGGCACAGTTGTGTACTTGTTCGTCTTCAGTAACAGGGTGTGCAAAGAATGCCATTGGATTAACTGTGTGACATCTAATCACTTGTATGGATAGCAATGACAGTAACACCCAGGTGCTCTCTGAGTGGAGAGAGTGCTCTTGCTTCTTTGCAAGATAGTGAATACTGCTTGCTCTACATACAATGATAGGTGATCACCACAATAGTGGTGCTCTTCTGGACTGCAAAGACTGCTGTAGCCAGGGCTAGTTCACATGGATAGTGATCTTTTATGACAGGATCTAAAGGCCCACTGTAGTAGGCAATTGGCTTATGTCCAATAGATGTCCTTTGAGTCACTACTGCAGTCATTGTCATTCCGTTACAATGACAAAAGAGGTAAAATAGTTTTTTAGAGTCAGGCGTACCTAACACTAGAGCATTAGTGATTGCTTTCTTTAGCTCCAGGAACACTGTCTCCCCCTCCTCTGTACAAGTTGTTTTATTTGCCGTCGCGTGAGACTCTTCTAATACAGTGAGGAGTGGTGCTGTGTACTGAAAATTCTGGACCCGTGTTATAAACATCGTCGTATCACAACGATTTTGGTATCAGCAGACCGAGAATGATTAGAATAGTATGCACAAGCATTGTATTCATATTCGGGTAACGAAATCACCCGAATATCAGAGTTTCTGTCCTGAACCCTCGTGTTCCATTTAAACGACAGCCATTTTGTGATTGCCCTCACATAGGCCAATGACTAAATGCCGAAAACGAGTCTGAAGGACACGTACATCTTTGCTGACTCCTTTGTGACCTGGGCAAGCTGACTCCACTGCCTGAAGCCAAACCTGTTCGGCCAGTTTCTTTCCCAGTGGCCGAATGAGATTAGTATCAAGCAACAACACATCATAAAACCTTTCATCACACACAAACCGTGCCTAATCTTACACGCACCTGTCCCTGTTTCTTTCTTTATGACTTGCTTTACAAGGAGGAGGTGCCTGTTTATATTGGGGGTCCGTTGATATCTGATGAAAGTACTAAGCCTTGCCGGGTAATTGATTGAGGGCTGGACAAACTGAAATATGGGCTTGTCATCATAACCCTGCTATTTCTTTGTAGTGAAAATATGTGAATGGTCAACTGTAAAATAAGGAATGTTTTCCCAAAGCATAATATTTTGTATAAAAGAGAAGGTTAGCTTTCCAAGAGGAGCAGTCTCCTGAGAATATACACCGTGTTGTACTTCTAGGATACCTGTTACTGGCTGCAGCCAATAAACAAGATCTTTGACTTCACCAAGAAGACTCTGTGTTTCTGTAGTCTGAAACAGGAAGGACTCGAAGTCTTAGGGTGTGTTCCCTGGCACCACTGGGTTCTGAAAAACCCAGTACTTCAGTTGGTGCCCAACGTGGGGCGATTTCAGCGGTACCAGTCCAAGCCAGAGGTTCGTGAGGAGCTTCGTGTGAAAATTCTGGAGGGAGGCTGCCACTTCATCGACCCCTGTATGTCGACGTGGTCCGAAAGTCTTTGCTGCGAGGTTCCCCGCTTCCCGACGGCTACGAAGGACTGCTGCCCTGACTATCGCCCTGTTTTGGACCCTTGATGATTTGGTAGAGCGAAACGATAAACAAGTCTTCTGGTGACGTCATCGATACCTCAGTTAAGTATAACTGGAGCATCTCCTAGTCCTTAGTTTGGTTCTTAGTTTGGTATCCCCTTGGGATCTTTGATTTGGAACTTACAAGTACCAAAGCCGAGGGATTCGTGTATTCACGAGGCTATCGTATTCGATAATCCTTTGAAGTTTGACGCTAGACTAGAGAGCGAAGATGCCTGGTCTTAGCAGACATGGAAATTTGTTTTGTCTTGGTTATAATAGGGATTCCCGATTGGAGGACTCGTGTCCGGTTCCTCCGATTGGAACTCCAACCTATGAACTATATGTGAAACATGGCATAGGCCCCCTCACATATAATGAAGTATGGATCCGATACACCAGGAAAGATGGTGTTTTAAAATGGCCCCAATATGGTAGTTTTGACACAGAGATTCTGGATAATCTGGAGGTTAAACTTTTTAAGAAGAAAGCCCGGCCGGCGATGTTTGACTCTTTCCGCCTATGGCGTAAGGAAGCCAAACAGAAGGAAATTAAATTAGCAAAGAGAAATAAGAGGGAAGAGGGTATCTCGATAATGCAAGCTGCCATGCAGTTTAAAGATGATGAAGAAGAACAGATGAATGAGCAGTTGCACAGGCAACGTAAATTGGTGACCGATAAATGTTATCCAGTTTTTCCGTTTCTTCAGCAAGATGCAGCAAAAGAACTTGAGAAAGATCCTTTAATGTCACACTTGTTGAGTTCGCCACCCCCTTATGCGCAGAATGCTACAGCACCCCCGCAACCTTTAGCTGTGCAACCTCCGGTTATTGTGCCTCAGGTTCTTCCACAGCCGCCAGCTCCTCTTCAGTTGGCTCCTACTACTATGGCGCAGCCCCTTCAAGGGCCGCCGACTTCGCTACCTGCCCCATCTGTACCTCCTGCGACTTTATGTACTACATCGACTGCCTCTTCTGGTGTTCTTCCTGATACTGCCTCTGCGTCTGCGTCTGCTTCTGCGTCTGCCTTGCCTCCCTCTGTTTTTCCTCCTGTTCTTTCATCAACTTCTCCTTCTGTCCGACAGAGAATGACAGATACTGTTGCCAGCCTTATATTTCCTCTCTTTGGGTCGTCTGGTGTGACCCCAGATTCGGAGCGTAAACAGTCGCGTAGTCAACTGCCTAATTCTCAAGAGAGAGAAATGTTTGACCGTATGGCGCGTAAATGGGTTGTTTACCCTTTAAGATACGATGTAGATCTGTTATGGATGTCTTCCGTCAATGGGAAGCACCGAAACAAAGATACGTTTTTGAGAAAATCTGTGCTTTCCTTTGTGAGGAATTGGAGGATAATGATTTGGAAACAAATCCGCCTGATACGGTTTGAATTTGAAAAAGGCACGATTGTGGGTCCCGATGTTGAGAAAGCAGTTGAGACGTTGTTGTCCTTTAGGAATAAGGATCCTTCTCAGTCATTGTTCCAACATGACTCCTCTGTTAAAAAAAAGGTGCGACAGTACCCAATGAGAGAAGTCCCTCCGGTATGGAAGGACGCCGTTGCGGCTGATGTTGCTAATCAAATTGATGCTGTCCCAGCTCATTTTCAGCGTGTTTGGGTACATGTTCCGTGGAAGGGAGCTGAAGTTTTAGCCCTTAAGCAGACTTTGCCTGATCCCCGTAAAAACCCTGCAGGGTATTATAAGGAATTATCACAGACTGCAGACTCATGCATTATGAATTTAGCCGACATAGACATGTTATTTGGGAATGTTGTTCCACAGCCTTTGTGGGGATTGATTCGCCATACAGATCATGCACAAGAGTTAGGTGACTCATGGGCTAATATTAGTGCTGCAAATGATAGACAAGTTGGTGGTGCCAAGCCTGAGCCTTTGGTAGCAGAACTGCCTGCTAAGATCATTACTTACATGAAGACTTTAATGCCTGCGATGCGTGTGAATTGGGATAAATTGTCTGCGTGTAAGCAGAAGAAAGATGAAACAGTGTCTGATTTCTTCACCAGGTTTGAGGAAACATTTATCGACCACAGTGGTCAAGATATGAGTACAGAAGGTGGTCAACGGTTGTTCGTCGACAAGTTTGTGCACAATTTGCTTGCCGAGCTGTGTAAGAAATTGAAGGATTCAGAGAGTTCTTGGGCCGTTTCCTCTTCAGCACAAATATTGGCTACTGCACAGTACTACGAAAATAGGGATAAAGATGAGAAGGATAGAGCAGACAAGAAAACTAAAGAATTAAAGACGAAGGTTCTTTTACAACAGGAGTATCCGCCACGTGGTGGTCAGAGTAACTATCAGCAACCTCAACAGTTCCAGAGAAACTCGCAAAGGTTTGAGTTTTCTCAACCACGTGTTCCTGTAGGTCCCAATCAGTGTTCATATTGTAAAGAAGAGGGTCATTTCAAGTATAGTTGTCCTATTTTGTTACAGCGTACGAATGGTGCTTCTGGCGCAAGAGGTCGAGGTGTTCAACAAGCTCCTAGAGGTAGAGGACGTGGAAGTTTTCCCCAGAACACGCGTTCCTTTCCGTCTCAAAACTCAATGAATAGTTTTGACCAGCAACATAACGCGTCTGGTAGGACGGCTCAGTACTATGCTGACGACTACTATGCTGAAGATGAGAACTTGGAAGGTAATAATTGCTAGGACAGCCATAGACGAAGAGAGGGAGTTTTTTTAGTTCCAGTAGATCAGAATGGACCTTATGTTAAGGTGATTACCTCAGGTGTGTCGGAGCCTTTTCTGTTGGATACTGGTGCTACAAAGAGTTCTATTATGCACTCAAAACTCCCTGGCGCACCTTTGTCTGGCGAGATGAATGTTTCAGTAGGTTTTTCTGGCGCCCTGGTTAGGAACCCGATTTCTAGTCCTATGTCCCTTTCTGTTGGACCTTGTGAATTGGAAGCACCCCTTATTCTGATGACAGGTTGTGGTGAAAACTTGTTAGGATTGTATTTGTTGAAAAGATTGTACGCGACATTATATTGTTCTCCTTCGGGAGTACAACTTACACTGGGTAGGAAAATGGTCTCTCCAATGTATTTGTCGAAGGATAAACTTCCGACCGAATTGTCGTTTCTTCCTGATACCATTTGGGCTACTGGTCCTAATGACTTGGGTCTGTTGGAAATACCGCCTTATGTTGTGACATTGAAAGCCAATGTTAAATTACCACGCATTCAACAATACAAGATCTCTAGTGAAGGTGAAAAGGCGTTGCTAGCGATCATTTATGATTTAATTGAAAAAGATGTAATTGAAGAGACAAGAGGCAACGTTTGTAATAGTCCTGTTCTGCCTGTTTTGAAACGTACTGACCCCTCTAAGCCACCTGTTTACAGGCTCGTGATTGATCTTAGAGAGGTAAATAAAATAGTTGTGCCACAGTTTCCAGTTGTTCCTAATATCACTGCCCTATTGACTATGATTCCAGCTTCCGCCACCTGGTTTTCGGTGATTGACTTAAAGAATGCTTTCTTCAGCATCCCGATTGCAGAGGAGAGCAGGGATATTTTTGGCTTCAGTTTAGGAGGCCGAAGTTTCCGCTTCAAAATCGCTCCACAAGGCTACTGTGAAAGCCCATCAATATATAGTCAGGCTTTAAAAACACAGCTTGATGCAATTGTTTTACCTGACGGCGCTACCCTTATTCAGTACGTCGATGATTTGCTAGTCGCTACAGATACTGAAGAGATTTGTATAGAAGCCACCTTGTCGTTGTTGCGTCATTTATCTGATTTACATCACAAAGTGTCCCTTTCAAAACTGCAATATTGTCGACAAGAAGTGACCTACTTAGGTCATCTCTCATCGAAAGAGGGAAGGAAACTGACCTCAGAAAGAATTCAGGCAATTGCAAAATTGAGTGTGCCAAGGACACAGAGAGAAGTACGTGCTTTCTTGGGCATTACATCATACTGCAGACAATGGATACCGAATTTTTCTTTGCTGGCCAAACCTTTGGTAGCATTGACCTATAAGTTACACCAAACCCCGTTCCGTGGTCTGAAGATTGTCAGAAAAGTTTTTCCGAATTGCGTAATGCATTGTGTTCGGCTCCTGTGTTGGGTACCCCCGACTACAGTAAGCCCTTTACACTGTATGTCCATGAGAAAGAGGGTTGTGCATTGTCAGTGCTGACACAGTCTTTTGGAGACAAGCAGCGCCCATGCGCATATTTTTAGTCGACTTTGGATCCGGTAGCTAAAGCATTGCCGAGTTGCTTGAGAGCCACAGCGTCAGCAGCTGTTTCTATTCGACAGTCTGCTGGGTTAGTGATGAATAATATGTTGATTGTGATGGTTCCACATGCAGTGGACACGTTGTTAAACAGGACCAAGACACAGCATTAAACTAGTGCTCGATTGTCAGGTTACGAGTTGACACTGTTAGCGAGTCATGTGCACATAAAGAGGTGCAATACGTTGAATCCAGCCACGTTATTGCCGATTTCAGTAGAGACAGATGATGCTGAACAACATGATTGTTTTCTTAGGACAGAAGAAGAAACGAAAGGGAGAGTAGATCTTAAAGATACTCCTCTTGTAAAGTGTGATGGTACCTTATGGGTGGAAGGTTCATGCTTCAAGCTTCCGAATGGTGATACGACTGCAGCATATGCTGTCACAACTTTGCATACGATTGTTGAAGCTGCACGTATACCACATAATTCAGCTCAAGCAGCAGAGCTGAGTGCACTTACGAGAGCGTGTGTGTTATCGAAAGGAATGAAAGTGACCATATATACCGACAGCCATTATGCGTTTGGTGTGGCCCATAGTTTTGGACGATTGTGGAAAGAACGTGGGTTCCTGACTTCGCATGGAGCTAAAATTCAGCATGGTCAGTTGGTGAATGAGCTTCTTGAGTTACTGAGATGTGATGAATCGAATGTATGTTGCAGGCCCCGCAAGATGGGTTGGTGACAGTGGAATATGTGAAGATACGATAGGGGGTGTGAAGTCTCTTCAAGCTGAAGCTTCAGAGAAAGAGTTGAGTTTGTGGAAAGAAAGTACGGGTAAATTGGATGAAAATGGTTGTTGGGTTGACTTGTCAGAAAATCAGCGATGGTTGTTACCCGATGCGTATGTGCTTGCAGTGGTGACAATGGCTCATGGAATGGCCCATATCAGTTTGAAAGGGATTTGTAAGTTGTTGGCTCCAGTATGGCAAAATGCTGGAATTCCTAAATGTGCAGAGAATGTGGTCAAGGATTGCATGGTGTGTCTGAAATACAATCCTGGTAGGGGAACCCCAACTCCAGCTGGTCATTTTGCGCCTCCAACGTATCCGTTCGAGGTTTTGCAGCTAGATTTCATCCACATGGAAAGGTGCAACAATCTGAAATACGTACTCGTTGTTGTTTGTGCTTTTTCAAGATGGGTAGAAGCATATCCCTTAAAAGACAACACTGCCTTATCCACAGCTAAAGCCCTTGCCAAAGAATTCTTCCCTAGGTTTGGAATGCCGAGAATGGTCTGGAGTGATAATGGGAGTGAATTTGTGGGTCGAGTGATGAAAAAAGTATGTGAGGGGCTAGGTATCCAGCAAACATTCCACGCTGCAAATCACCCCCAATCAGCTGGACTAGTAGAGTGCTATAATGGCACGCTAAAACTGAAGTTGGCAAAGATACAAGCGAGCTCTGGTCTTAAATGGCCTGACGCTCTGCCTTTAGCACTCCTATCAACAAGAATGACTGTGCATTCGCGAGTGGGACTTAGTCCCTATGAAATTGTGTTCGGCCGCCCGGCCAACATATGGGGAGTGCCAAGACCAACAAAATTCAGTGAGATCGAACACCCTGTACTGCTTGATTATTTGTATGAATTGACGGCTAAATTGCGTGTTCTACACCAACAGGTTAACAATACTCTGCCTCAGGTCTCTGAAGCTCCAGGACATCTTATCGATCCTGGATCATGGGTGCTGGTCAAGAACTTCCAGCGGACAAAGAATGACCAGCCCCGTTGGACCGGCCCCCACCTCGTCCTTCTCTCAACAAGATCAGCTGTTCGAGTGGAAGGGAAAAAGAACTGGATCCACGGCATACACTGCAAGAGGGTCCCTTTTCCTCTACCGTACGACCGGTGGGTCCAGGAGGGGATCGCTGACTCTGAGACTGAGACTGTGCCTCATTTTTTGCCATTTAGCGATGCACGTGTAAAAGGAACAATTTCTGAACGAGAAAGTGACAATAATTTGCAAGAAGCTGTGCCACCGTGAATTCGATTGAACACTACAGAGCCTGAACTCTTGTTTCAGAACCAGACAGTACCTGGAAAAAGCCGTTATAATTTGAGACCAAGAACTAAGGACAAATAATTTTTTTTCCGTTCCTTTGCTATTTTTTTTTAAAGGTGCGGCTCTCTCATCTGAGAAACTTTCTTCTTTTTGTTTTTTTCTTTTCGAACCGCCATCTGGGTTCAGCTGTAGGGTCGTGGTTGCCCAAGTCTTTGGAGTGCAGCTGAAGACGTTAGGTCGACAGTTCTGGTCGGTCTAAGGGAGTTGCCCCGGACTGACAGAAGCATTCCCTAGCATAGAACACCCTACCACCACGAGCAGCAATTAGAGAGGATGGAGTTTTTCAAGAATGAGAGACCTGCCAGACAGATGGACTTTAAAGCCAGAATATGTATAATAATGACAAAGAAACTATTTTTGATATTATGTATTTTCATGTTGCTTAGTGTAATGACGTTTTTAATAGGATATGTTTTATTCTCTTTTCAAGTGACATTTGCACCCATTACACAGCCCATACCTCCTTCTACTGTTTCCTCGCATTCTTTTCACCCCCTGCCTGAACACGAGTCTGCCAGAAGATTAGAATTTGTCAACAATTCATTCATTCAGCTTCTACACCAACACCAATTAGTAGTGAACACAACTAACTGTTGGGTGTGTGGTCTTATGCCTCATAATACTGATAAAGGTATCCCTTATCTGGTCCTGCCTTTCAGCCATAATGGTTCTGTATGGGCATATAGAACGGTGTTCATATACGCGTATGAAGCCAACCCCCTATGTTCTGTGAAAGATAATCCTAAGAATAGTGCTCTAGCTAAGGGTATAGTAGATATGATTAGGGAAGATATTTCCTATGAGACTATCCCGAGAGATGAGACACTAGCATATATTGGATGGAACATAACAGGATATGGAGTTACTCTGAGTGGGAACCAGCGAGCAAAGAGATCCTCCCCGATTTGGATTGTACCCCATCAGGGTCACCTATGTCTGCAAGGTAATGGCAAGAATCCCAGAGCTCAGTTAGGGAAAAGTATCTGCACTGAAACATATGTTTTTGCGTCTCAGACTTCTCCTTCGTTCTTAGCAGCTAAGGGTACCTATTTCATCTGCCATAATAGAGCCTATACATGGTTGCCCCCTGACTTCTCAGGCACATGTTTTGTTTCGTTCCTGTTACCTCCCACCTACACGGCCACGGCAGATTACCATAAGACAAGGATAGTTAGAGGTGTCATAAGTAAAGAAGACACTACAGGACAAGAATTTGTAGATTTCGTAAAAGGTATTCTGCCGTTTTGGGGTCCTATGGTTTACAGCAGGAACATAAGGCAATTGACAAAGGTGGTTGAATCCACGGTAGTTGAAACCGCTGGTGCCCTTGGTAATTTGACTGCTGAGCTCCAGTCGGATCGCCTTATGACTCTTCAGAACAGGGTTGCATTATACGTCATACTTGCAGACCGAGGTGGGGTATGTAAAGTGATCCAATCAAGTTGCTGTGTTTTCATCCCAGATAACGCTCCGACAGTCTACCAGGCCATTTACAAACTGCATAAGATCTCCGAGTCTATTCACGTGGATAAAGGAGATTGGTCATTGATGGGGTGGTTCTGGGAGCTGATATCCGCCTGGGGATGGAACACTCTGGTAGTCATTGGGATGATCTTAGCCATTCTTTTCCTGTCCTGTCTGTGTGTACAGTGTGCTCCTGCAATATGTGGCCTCTGTGCTACATCGTGTGTAAGGAAACCTGTATCAAGGGACGAGCAAGGTAATAGGATGATGCTACAGCAACATCTCAACGACTTTATAAATATAGACCTGGACTCAGATTAGCGTGAGTATAGGTTATTGCCTATGTAAGGGCAAAAGGAGGGTCTGTGGTACTGAAAATTCTGGACCCGTGTTATAAACATCGTCGTATCACAACGATTTTGGTATCAGCAGACCGAGAATGATTAGAATAGTATGCACAAGCATTGTATTCATATTCGGGTAACAAAATCACCCGAATATCAGAGTTTCCGTCCTGAACCCTCGTGTTCCATTTAAACGACAGCCATTTTGTGATTGCCCTCACATAGGCCAATGACTAAATCCCGAAAACGAGTCTGAAGGACACGTACATCTTTGCTGACTCCTTTGTGACCTGGGCAAGCTGACTCCACTGCCTGAAGCCAAACCTGTTCGGCCAGTTACTTTCCCAGTGGCCGAATGAGATTAGTATCAAGGCACAACACATCATAAAACCTTTCATCACACACAAACCATGCCTAATCTTACACGCACCTGTCCCTGTTTCTTTCTTTATGACTTTCTTTACAAGGAGGAGGTGCCTGTTTATATTGGGGGTCCGTTGATATCTGATGAAAGTACTGAGCCTTGCCGGGTAATTGATTGAGGGCTGGACAAACTGAAATATGGGCTTGTCATCATAACCCTGCTATTTCTTTGTAGTGAAAATATGTGAATGGTCAACTGTAAAATAAGGAATGTTTGCCCAAAGCATAATATTTTGTATAAAAGAGAAGGTTAGCTTTCCAAGAGGAGCAGTCTCCTGAGAATATACACTGTGTTGTACTTCTAGGATACCTGTTACTGGCTGCAGCCAATAAACAAGATCTTTGACTTCACCTAGAAGACTCTGTGTTTCTGTATTCTGAAACAGGAAGGACTCGAAGTCTTAGGGTGTGTTCCCTGGCACCACTGGGTTCTGAAAAACCCAGTACTTCAGTTGGCACCCAACGTGGGGCGATTTCAGCGGTACCAGTCCAAGCCAGAGGTTCGTGAGGAGCTTCGTGTGAAAATTCTGGAGGGAGGCTGCCACTTCATCGACCCCTGTATGTCGACGTGGTCCGAAAGTCTTTGCTGCGAGGTTCCCTGCTTCCCGACGGCTACGAAGGACTGCTGCCCTGACTATCGCCCTGTTTTGGACCCTTGATGATTTGGTAGAGCGAAACGATAAACAAGTCTTCTGGTGACGTCATCGATACCTCAGTTAAGTATAACTGGAGCATCTCCTAGTCCTTAGTTTGGTTCTTAGTTTTGTTTCCCCTTGGGATCTTTGATTTGGAACTTGCAAGTACCAAAAGCCGAGGGATTCGTGTATTCACGAGGCTATCGTATTCGATAATCCTTTGAAGTTTGACGCTAGACTAGAGAGCGAAGATGCCTGGTCTTAGCAGACATGGAAATTTGTTTTGTCTTGGTTATAATAGGGATTCCCGATTGGAGGACTCGTGTCCGGTTCCTCCGATTGGAACTCCAACCTATGAACTATATGTGAAACATGGCATAGGCCCCCTCACATATAATGAAGTATGGATCCGATACACCAGGAAAGATGGTGTTTTAAAATGGCCCCAATATGGTAGTTTTGACACAGAGATTCTGGATAATCTGGAGGTTAAACTTTTTAAGAAGAAAGCCCGGCCGGCGATGTTTGACTCTTTCCGCCTATGGCGTAAGGAAGCCAAACAGAAGGAAATTAAATTAGCAAAGAGAAATAAGAGGGAAGAGGGTATCTCGATAATGCAAGCTGCCATGCAGTTTAAAGAAGATGAAGAAGAACAGATGAATGAGCAGTTGCACAGGCAACGTGAATTGGTGACCGATAAATGTTATCCAGTTTTTCCGCTTCTTCAGCAAGATGCAGCAAAAGAACTTGAGAAAGATCCTTTAATGTCACACTTGTTGAGTTCGCCACCCCCTTATGCGCAGAATGCTACAGCACCCCCGCAACCTTTAGCTGTGCAACCTCCGGTTATTGTGCCTCAGGTTCTTCCACAGCCGCCAGCTCCTCTTCAGTTGGCTCCTACTACTATGGCGCAGCCCCTTCAAGGGCCGCTGACTTCGCTACCTGCTCCATCTGTACCTCCTGCGACTTTATGTACTACATCGACTGCCTCTTCTGGTGTTCTTCCTGATACTGCCTCTGCGTCTGCTTCTGCGTCTGCCTTGCCTCCCACTGTTTTTCCTCATGTTCTTTCATCAACTTCTCCTTCTGTCCGACAGAGAATGACAGATACTGTTGCCAGCCTTATATTTCCTCTCTTTGGGTCGTCTGGTGTGACCCCAGATTCGGAGCGTAAACAGTCGCGTAGTCAACTGCCTAATTCTCAAGAGAGAGAAATGTTTGACTGTATGGCGCGTAAATGGGTTGTTTACCCTTTAAGATACGATGTAGAGTCTGTTATGGATGTCTTCCGTCAATGGGAGGCACCGAAACAAAGATACGTTTTTGAGAAAATGTGTGCTTTCCTTTGTGAGGAATTGGAGGATAATGATTTGGAAACAAATCCGCCTGATTTGTGCCGTGTACGGTTTGAGTTTGAAAAAGGCACGATTGTGGGTCCCGATGTTGAGAAAGCAGTTGCAACGTTGTTGTCCTTTAGGAATAAGGATCCTTCTCAGTCATTGTTCCAACATGACTCCTCTGTTAAAAAAAAGGTGCGACAGTACCCAATGAGAGAAGTCCCTCCGGTATGGAAGGACGCCGTTGCGGCTGATGTTGCTAATCAAATTGATGCTGTCCCAGCTCATTTTCAGCGTGTTTGGGTACATGTTCTGTGGAAGCGAGCTGAAGTTTTAGCCCTTAAGCAGACTTTGCCTGATCCCCGTAAAAACCCTGCAGGGTATTATAAGGAATTATCACAGACTGCAGACTCATGCATTATGAATTTAGCCGACATAGACATGTTATTTGGGAATGTTGTTCCACAGCCTTTGTGGGGATTGATTCGCCATACAGATCATGCACAAGAGTTAGGTGACTCATGGGCTAATATTAGTGCTGCAAATGATAGACAAGTTGGTGGTGCCAAGCCTGAGCCTTTGGTAGCAGAACTGCCTGCTAGGATCATTACTTACATGAAGACTTTAATGCCTGCGATGCGTGTGAATTGGGATAAATTGTCTGCGTGTAAGCAGAAGAAAGATGAAACAGTGTCTGATTTCTTCACCAGGTTTGAGGAAACGTTTATCGACCACAGTGGTCAAGATATGAGTACAGAAGGTGGTCAACGGTTGTTCGTCGACAAGTTTGTGCACAATTTGCTTGCCGAGCTGTGTAAGAAATTGAAGGATTCAGAGAGTTCTTGGGCCGTTTCCTCTTCAGCACAAATATTGGCTACTGCACAGTACTACGAAAATAGGGATAAAGATGAGAAGGATAGAGCAGACAAGAAAACTAAAGAATTAAAGACGAAGGTTCTTTTACAACAGGCGTATCCGCCACGTGGTGGTCAGAGTAACTATCAGCAACCTCAACAGTTCCAGAGAAACTCGCAAAGGTTCGAGTTTTCTCAACCACGTGTTCCTGTAGGTCCCAATCAGTGTTCATATTGTAAAGAAGAGGGTCATTTCAAGTATAGTTGTCCTATTTTGTTACAGCGTACGAATGGTGCTTCTGGCGCAAGAGGTCGAGGTGTTCAACAAGCTCCTAGAGGTAGAGGACGTGGAAGTTTTCCCCAGAACACGCGTTCCTTTCCGTCTCAAAACTCAATGAATAGTTTTGACCAGCAACATAACGCGTCTGGTAGGACGGCTCAGTACTATGCTGACGACTACTATGCTGAAGATGAGAACTTGGAAGGTAATAATTGCTAGGACAGCCATAGACGAAGAGAGGGAGTTTTTTTAGTTCCAGTAGATCAGAATGGACCTTATGTTAAGGTGATTACCTCAGGTGTGTCGGAGCCTTTTCTGTTGGATACTGGTGCTACAAAGAGTTCTATTATGCACTCAAAACTCCCTGGCGCACCTTTGTCTGGCGAGATGAATGTTTCAGTAGGTTTTTCTGGCGCCCCGGTTAGGAACCCGATTTCTAGTCCTATGTCCCTTTCTGTTGGACTTTGTGAATTGGAAGCACCCCTTATTCTGACGACAGGTTGTGGTGAAAACTTGTTAGGATTGGATTTGTTGAAAAGATTGTACGCGACATTATATTGTTCTCCTTCGGGAGTACAACTTACACTGGGTAGGAAAATGGTCTCTCCAATGTATTTGTCGAAGGATAAACTTCCGACCGAATTGTCGTTTCTTCCTGATACCATTTGGGCTACTGGTCCTAATGACGTGGGTCTGTTGGAAATACCGCCTTATGTTGTGACATTGAAAGTCAATGTTAAATTACCACGCATTCAACAATACAAGATCTCTAGTGAAGGTGAAAAGGCGTTGCTAGCGATCATTTATGATTTAGTTGAAAAAGATGTAATTGAAGAGAGAAGAGGCAATGTTTGTAATAGTCCTGTTCTGCCTGTTTTGAAACGTACTGACCCCTCTAAGCCACCTGTTTACAGGCTTGTGATTGATCTTAGAGAGGTAAATAAAATAGTTGTGCCACAGTTTCCAGTTGTTCCTAATATCACTGCCCTATTGACTATGATTCCAGCTTCCGCCACCTGGTTTTCGGTGATTGACTTAAAGAATGCTTTCTTCAGCATCCCGATTGCAGAGGAAAGCAGGGATATTTTTGGCTTCAGTTTAGGAGGCCGAAGTTTCCGCTTCAAACGCGCTCCACAAGGCTACTGGGAAAGTCCATCAATATATAGTCAGGCCTTAAAAACACAGCTTGATGCAATTGTTTTACCTGACGGCGCTACCCTTATTCAGTACGTCGATGATTTGCTAGTCGCTACAGATACTGAAAAGATTTGTAAAGAAGCCACCTTGTCGTTGTTGCGACATTTATCTGATTTACATCACAAAGTGTCCCTTTCAAAACTGCAATATTGTCGACAAGAAGTGACCTACTTAGGTCATCTCTTATCGAAGGAGGGAAGGAAACTGACCTCAGAAAGAATTCAGGCAATTGCAAAATTGAGTGTGCCAAGGACACAGAGAGAAGTACGTGCTTTCTTGGGCATTACATCATACTGCAGACAATGGATACCGAATTTTTCTTTGCTGGCCAAACCTTTGGTAGCATTGACCTATAAAGATACACCAAACCCCGTTCCGTGGTCTGAAGATTGTCAGAAAAGTTTTTCCGAATTGCGTAATGCATTGTGTTCGGCTCCTGTGTTGGGTACCCCCGACTACAGTAAGCCCTTTACACTGTATGTCCATGAGAAAGAGGGTTGTGCATTGTCAGTGCTAACACAGTCTTTTGGAGACAAGCAGCGCCCATGCGCATATTTTTCGTCGACTTTGGATCCGGTAGCTAAAGCATTGCCGAGTTGCTTGAGAGCCACAGCGTCAGCAGCTGTTTCTATTCGACAGTCTGCTGGGTTAGTGATGAATAATATGTTGATTGTGATGGTTCCACATGCAGTGGACACGTTGTTAAACAGGACCAAGACACAGCATTAAACTAGTGCTCGATTGTCAGGTTACGAGTTGACACTGTTAGCGAGTCATGTGCACATAAAGAGGTGCAATACGTTGAATCCAGCCACGTTATTGCCGATTTCAGTAGAGACAGATGATGCTGAACAACATGATTGTTTTCTTAGGACAGAAGAAGAAATGAAAGGGAGAGTAGATCTTAAAGATACTCCTCTTGTAAAGTGTGATGGTACCTTATGGGTGGATGGTTCATGCTTCAAGCTTCCGAATGGTGATACGACTGCAGCATATGCTGTCACAACTTTGCATACGATTGTTGAAGCTGCACGTATACCACATAATTCAGCTCAAGCAGCAGAGCTGATTGCACTTACTAGAGCGTGTGTGTTATCGAAAGGAATGAAAGTGACCATATATACCGACAGCCAGTATTCGTTTGGTGTGGCCCATAGTTTTGGACGATTGTGGAAAGAACGTGGGTTCCTGACTTCGCATGGAGCTAAAATTCAGCATGGTCAGTTGGTGAATGAGCTTCTTGAGTCACTGACCTTGCCATTACAAGTTGCGATTGTGAAATGCAGTGCACACAAGAAGGTTACTGATGATGTTGGTCGTGGCAATGTATTTGCTGACGAAATCGCAAAAGAAACAGCAAAAGATGTGATGAATCGAATGTATGTTGCATGCCCCGCAAGATGGGTTGGTGACAGTGGAATATGTGAAGATACGATAGGGGGTGTGAAGTCTCTTCAAGCTGAAGCTTCAGAGAAAGAGTTGAGTTTGTGGAAAGAAAGTATGGGTAAATTGGATGAAAATGGTTGTTGGGTTGACTTGTCAGAACATCAGCGATGGTTGTTACCCGATGCGTATGTGCTTGCAGTGGTGACAATGGCTATTGGAATGGCCCATATCAGTGTGAAAGGGATTTGTAAGTTGTTGGCTCCAGTATGGCAAAATGCTGGAATTCCTAAATGTGCAGAGAATGTGGTCAAGGATTGCATGGTGTGTCTGAAATACAATCCTGGTAGGGGAACCCCAACTCCAGCTGGTCATTTTGCGCCTCCAACGTATCAGTTCGAGGTTTTGCAGCTAGATTTCATCCACATGGAAACGTGCAACAATCTGAAATACGTACTCGTTGTTGTTTGTGCTTTTTCAAGATGGGTAGAAGCATATCCCTTAAAAGACAACACTGCCTTATCCACAGCTAAAGCCCTTGCCAAAGAATTATTCCCTAGGTTTGGAATGCCAAGAATGGTCTGGAGTGATAATGAGAGTGAATTTGTGGGTCGAGTGATGAAAAAAGTATGTGAGGGGCTAGGTATCCAGCAAAAATTCCACGCTGCAAATCACCCCCAATCAGCTGGACTAGTAGAGTGCTATAATGGCACGCTAAAACTGAAGTTGGCAAAGATACAAGCGAGCTCTGGTCTTAAATGGCCTGACGCTCTGCCTTTAGCACTCCTATCAACAAGAATGACTGTGCATTCGCGAGTGGGACTTAGTCCCTATGAAATTGTGTTCGGCCGCCCGGCCAACATATGGGGAGTGCCAAGACCAACAAAATTCAGTGAGATCGAACACCCTGTACTGCTTGATTATTTGTATGAATTGACGGCTAAATTGCGTGTTCTACACCAACAGGTTCACGATACTCTGCCTCAGGTCTCTGAAGCTCCAGGACATCTTATCGATCCTGGATCATGGGTGCTGGTCAAGAACTTCCAGCGGACAAAGAATGACCAGCCCCGTTGGACCGGCCCCCACCTCGTCCTTCTCTCAACAAGATCAGCTGTTCGAGTGGAAGGGAAAAAGAACTGGATCAACGGCGTACACTGCAAGAGGGTCCCTTTTCCTCTACCGTACGACCGGTGGGTCCAGGAGGGGATCGCTGACTCTGAGACTGAGACTGTGCCTCGTTTTTTGCCATTTAGCGATGCACGTGTAAAAGGAACAATTTCTGAACGAGAAAGTGACAATAATTTGCAAGAAGCTGTGCCACCGTCAATTCGATTGAACACTACAGAGCCTGAACTCTTGTTCCAGAACAAGACAGTACCTGGAAAAAGCTGTTATAATTTGAGACCAAGAACTAAGGACAAAGAATTTTTTTCCCGTTCCTTTGCTATTTTTTTTTAAAGGTGCGGCTCTCTCATCTGAGAAACTTTCTTCTTTTTGTTTTTTTCTTTTCGAACCGCCATCCGGGTTCAGCTGTAGGGTCGTGGTTGCCCAAGTCTTTGGAGTGCAGCTGAAGACGTTAGGTCGACAGTTCTGGTCGGTCTAAGGGAGTTGTCCTGGACTGACAGAAGCATTCCCTAGCATAGAACACCCTACCACCACGAGCAGCAATTAGAGAGGATGGAGTTTTTCAAGAATGAGAGACCTGCCAGACAGATGGACTTTAAAGCCAGAATGTGTATAATAATGACAGAGAAACGATTTTTGATATTATGTATTTTCATGTTGCTTAGTGTAATGACGTTTTTAATAGGATATGTTTTATTCTCTTTTCAAGTGACATTTGCACCTATTACACAGCCCATACCTCCTTCTACTGTTTCCTCGCATTCTTTTCACCCCCTGCCTGAACACGAGTCTGCCAGAAGATTAGAATTTGTCAACAATTCATTCATTCAGCTTCTACACCAACACCAATTAGTAGTGAACACAACTAACTGTTGGGTGTGTGGTCTTATGCCTCATACTACTGATAAAGGTATCCCTTATCTGGTCCTGCCTTTCAGCCATAATGGTTCTGTATGGGCATATAGAACGGTGTTCATATACGCATATGAAGCCAACCCCCTACGTTCTGTGAAAGATAATCCTAAGAATAGTGCTCTAGCTAAGGGTATAGTAGATATGATTAGGGAAGATATTTCCTATGAGACTATCCCGAGAGATGAGACACTAGCATATATTGGATGGAACATAACAGGATATGGAGTTACTCTGAGTGGGAACCAGCGAGCAAAGAGATCCTCCCCGATTTGGATTGTACCCCATCAGGGTCACCTATGTCTGCAAGGTAATGGCAAGAATCCCAGAGCTCAGTTAGGGAAAAGTATCTGCACTGAGACATATGTTTTTGCGTCTCAGACTTCTCCTTCGTTCTTAGCAGCTAAGGGTACCTATTTCATCTGCCATAATAGAGCCTATACATGGTTGCCCCCTGACTTCTCAGGCACATGTTTTGTTTTGTTCCTGTTACCTCCCACCTACACGGCCGCGGCAGATTACCATAAGACAAGGATAGTTAGAGGTGTCATAAGTAAAGAAGACACTACAGGACAAGAATTTGGAGATTTCGTAAAAGGTATTCTGCCGTTTTGGTGTCCTATGGTTAACAGCAGGAACATAAGGCAATTGACAAAGGTGGTTGAATCCATGGTAGTTGAAACCGCCGGTGCCCTTGGTAATTTGACTGCTGAGCTCCAGTCGGATCGCCTTATGACTCTTCAGAACAGGGTCGCATTAGACGTCATACTTGCAGACCGAGGTGGGGTATGTAAAGTGATCCAATCAAGGTGCTGTGTTTTCATCCCAGATAACGCTCTGACAGTCTACCAGGCCATTTCCAAACTGCATAAGATCTCCGAGTCTATTCACGTGGATAAAGGAGATTGGTCATTGATGGGGTGGTTCTGGGAGCTGATATCCGCCTGGGGATGGAACACTCTGGTAGTCATTGGGATGATCTTAGCCATTCTTTTCCTGTCCTGTCTGTGTGTACAGTGTGCTCCTGCAATATGTGGCCTCTGTGCTACATCGTGTGTAAGGAAACCTGTATCAAGGGACGAGCTAGGTAATAGGATGATGCTAAAGCAACATCTCTACGACTTTATGAATATAGACCTGGACTCAGATTAGCGTGAGTATAGGTTATTGCCTATGTAAGGGCAAAAGGAGGGTCTGTGGTACTGAAAATTCTGGACCCGTGTTATAAACATCGTCGTATCACAACGATTTTGGTATCAGCAGACCGAGAATGATTAGAATAGTATGCACAAGCATTGTATTCATATTCGGGTAACGAAATCACCCGAATATCAGAGTTTCCGTCCTGAACCCTCGTGTTCCATTTAAACGACAGCCATTTTGTGATTGCCCTCACATAGGCCAATGACTAAATGCCGAAAACGAGTCTGAAGGACACGTACATCTTTGCTGACTCCTTTGTGACCTGGGCAAGCTGACTCCACTGCCTGAAGCCAAACCTGTTCGGCCAGTTTCTTTCCCAGTGGCCGAATGAGATTAGTATCAAGGCACAACACATCATAAAACCTTTCATCAAACACAAACCATGCCTAATCTTACACGCACCTGTCCCTGTTTCTTTCTTTATGACTTTCTTTACAAGGAGGAGGTGCCTGTTTATATTGGGGGTCCGTTGATATCTGATGAAAGTAATGAGCCTTGCCGGGTAATTGATTGAGGGCTGGACAAACTGAAATATGGGCTTGTCATCATAACCCTGCTATTTCTTTGTAGTGAAAATATGTGAATGGTCAACTGTAAAATAAGGAATGTTTGCCCAAAGCATAATATTTTGTATAAAAGAGAAGGTTAGCTTTCCAAGAGGAGCAGTCTCCTGAGAATATACACCGTGTTGTACTTCTAGGATACCTGTTACTGGCTGCAGCCAATAAACAAGATCTTTGACTTCACCAAGAAGACTCTGTGTTTCTGTAGTCTGAAACAGGAAGGACTCGAAGTCTTAGGGTGTGTTCCCTGGCACCACTCGATTCTGAAAAACCCAGTACTTCAGTGCTATCAGCGTTGGTAATCAGACACCCACTGCCTCACTTAATTACAGAGTCCTAAAAATTGCTGCATTTGTTTGGTAGTGTTGGGCTTAGGCATGTTTCTAATGCTATCTACTCTGTCAGGTGTCACTTTTCTCCTGTCTTTAGGTATTAAGGGGGTGATTCTAACCCTGGCGGTCGGTGATAAAGCGGCGGCCAACCCGCCAACAGGCCGGCGGTCATAAAAATGCAATTCTGACCCTGATGGGAACCGCCAACACAGCCCGCCGCATTAACACTCCGACCGCCCAGGCGGAACAGACAAACAACGCGTGCGGTCACCGCCAACAGCCAGGCGGCAGACAATGTACCGCCCACCCTATCACGACCCACCAATCCGCTACCTTTTCCGGGGCGGGAGCCCCGCCGATAAAAACACGGCGGAAACAGACATTTTCAATGGAAAACGCTCACCTCGAGACACTCCACGCGGAATCCGGACAGCATGGAACCCGAATTGAACATCATACCTGCTCTCGTCTACCTGCTCATCTACCACGAGTACGAACTCCGGCGCAGAGGTCAACGGTGAGTACTGCACCTACGACACACGGGAGGGGGGAGGACGAAAGGTTACGGGCATACACATATGCGACCCCCCCACCCCCCCAATATGTACACACCAATGCAGAGCAGGAAGTCACAGTGACACCACACAAACACCCTTTAAAAATACAATGACACAACCAAATTTGGAATAAATATTTATGTACAAAAAAAGCACCTGGAAATAATTGAGCAACCGTGAAAAATATTTACAAAAACCAAAAATATATACACATCAGTGTATCACTGAAGTAACAAGTCCTGCACATCCTACGAATCTAACATGTCCGTGGGCCAATGTTCTGCGAAACAAGGGCAAAGCCCACACACAAGACCTGAGTCCTTTGGAGAGAACACTGCAGGGGCATCTGATGTTAAAACTACAGGCACCTCAGGGGGAAGGGAAGGGGGGGCCACCACAGCCACATGAGTCCACGACGCCAGATCCACGAGGAGCCACCATGCCCACTGCACCATCCTGGGGAGTGCAAAGCCACAGTCTCTCAATGTCTCTACAGTGGGTGGGCTGCCCACTGCACCATCCTGGGGAGTGCAAAGCCACAGTCTCTCAATGTCTCTACAGTGGGTGGGCTGCCCACTGCACCATCCTGGGGAGTGCAAAGCCACAGTCTCTCAATGTCTCTACATTAGTTGGGCTGCCCACTGCACCATCCTGGGGAGTGCAAAGCCACAGTCTCTCAATGTCTCTACAGTGGGTGGGCTGCCCACTGCACCATCCTGGGGAGTGCAAAGCCACAGTCCATCCGGTGGATGACAGTCTCCACTGGTCAAGGAGGAGGCATGGTGGGCACAGTGAACCATAAACAGTGCCTGAGACGGCGGGACCCAGCGCAGCGGTGCATGACATGGCGATGTCCAGCGGAGCAGTGCCTGAGAGGAAGGGCCCAGCGGAGCGGTGCTTGAGATGAAGGGCCCAGCGGAGCGGTGCTTGACAGGAAGGGCCCAGCGGAGCGGTGCCTGAGAGGAAGGGCCCAGCGGAGCGGTGCTTGAGATGAAGGGCCCAGCGGAGCGGTGCTTGAGATGAAGGGCCCAGCGGAGCGGTGCTTGACAGGAAGGGCCCAGCGGAGCGGTGCTTGAGATGAAGGGCCCAGCGGAGCGGTGCTTGAGATGAAGGGCCCAGCGGAGCGGTGCTTGAGATGAAGGGCCCAGCGGAGCGGTGCTTAAGAGGAAGGGCCCAGCGGAGCGGTGCTTGACAGGAAGGGCCCAGCGGAGCGGTGCCTGAGAGGAAGGGCCCAGCGGAGCGGTGCTTGAGATGAAGGGCCCAGCGGAGCGGTGCTTGAGATGAAGGGCCCAGCGGAGCGGTGCTTGAGAGGAAGGGCCCAGCGGAGCGGTGCTTGAGACGGCGGGGCCCTGTTCAGCGGTGCTCTTCTGCACGGTGGGGCCCTGTTCAGCGGTACCTGTCTTCACGGCGGGGCCCTGTTCAGCGGTACCTGTCTTCACGGCGGAGCCCTGTTCAGCGGTGCTCTTCTGCACGGCGGGGCCCTGTTCAGCGGTACCTGTCTTCACGGCGGGGTCCTGTTCAGCGGTGCTCTTCTGCACGGCGGGGCCCTGTTCAGCGGTACCTGTCTTCACGGCGGGGCCCTGTTCAGCGGTACCTGTCTTCACGGCGAGGCCCTGTTCAGCGGTGCTCTTCTGCACGGCGGGGCCCTCTTCAGCGGTACCTGTCTTCACGGCGGGGCCCTGTTCAGCGGTACCTGTCTTCACGGCGGGGCCCTGTTCAGCGGTGCTCTTCTGCACGGCGGGGCCCTGTTCAGCGGTACCTGTCTTCACGGCGGGGCCCTGTTCAGCGGTGCTCTTCTGCACTGCGGGGCCCTGTTCAGCGGTACCTGTCTTCACGGCGGGGCCCTGTTCAGCGGTGCTCTTCTGCACGGCGGGGCCCTGTTCAGCGGTACCTGTCTTCACGGCGGGGCCCTGTTCAGCGGTACCTATCTTCACGGCGGGGCCCTGTTCAGCGGTGCTCTTCTGCACGGCGGGGCCCTCTTCAGCGGTACCTGTCTTCACGGCGGGGCCCTGTTCAGCGGTACCTGTCTTCACGGCGGGGCCCTGTTCAGCGGTGCTCTTCTGCACGGCGGGGCCCTGTTCAGCGGTACCTGTCTTCACGGCGGGGCCCTGTTCAGCGGTGCTCTTCTGCACGGCGGGGCCCTCTTCAGCGGTACCTGTCTTCACGGCGGGGCCCTGTTCAGCGGCGCTCTTCTGCACGGCGGGGCCCTCTTCAGCGGTACCTGTCTTCACGGCGGGGCCCTGTTCAGCGGTGCTCTTGCAGTATGTCAAGGGAGTCAGACCTGGCCTGGACACCCTGCTCACTCGCCCTCTGACCGTGCTGTGTCAGGCCCCTTCGGGGAGTGAGTCCTGGGCCCTTTGGTGTCGTCCCTTGCAGCCGGGATGGGGCTTGTGGGGCCCTCCTGCTCTGCGCTCCTGGTGGTTGTCCTCTCCGCCCTGCTGTCCTTCCGCTCCTTAGATGGGGCTCTCGGCCCCTTGCCTCCCCTGGCTGCTGTGGCCGGTGAAGTGGCCGGAGTCACCTCCTTGGGGGCAGCCGTCTCTGTCCGCTCACGGCGGCCCTTCAATTTCCGGGTCCTCTTGCCTGGGGGGGGCTGGCTGTCCCCTTGCTGCTCACCGAAGTGTTACTGCCGCCAAAGGGTGGACTCCACATGCCATGCACCACTTGCACTGTAGAAGTTGGGCTGGTGGTGGCTGAGGTGCCCTTGGGACTTTTCCCAGTTGGAGGGGGTGGGTCGGGGGAGGGAAAGAGGTCAAAATTGGAGAGGTAATATTTCTTGGGACCAAGGTAAGGGGTAGGAGTAGTGGTGAGAGAAGTGGAGGAAGAGGATGTGGTTGTATGAGAGCCAGGTGTGCTGTCCTTGGGTGCAGGTGACTGGGACATAGGCTGTGGTGAGGTGGTTGGCTGTTGTTTGGGTGTCTGCCTGCGTTTATGTGTCTTGGAAGAGGGGGTGACAGACACAGTGGGAGAGGACACAGGGGACGTGTAAATGCCAGTGGGGGTGGTGACTGCAGGTGTGCGGACTGTAGTGGAGGGTTTGCTGGTGGTGGAAGAACTGGCTGATGTTGGGGTGCATGCAGGTGTGAGTGTAGACGTCACCGGGAGGGAGGAGGGAGACGAGGAGGACGGGGACACAGAGGTGGTAGTGACTGTTGATATGTCTGCATCTGTGTGTTGCTTGGGTGAATGCTTGTGTTTTCTGTGGTGCTTATGTTTGGATGAGCTGGCCTTGGGTGTTGAGGTGTGTGCAGGCTGGTCTGATGGTGTGGATGGGATAGGTTGAGGTACAGGAGACAGAGAAAGGGTGGAGGCAGATAGAAGAGGGAGACTGGAGACAGGGACAATGGCTGCCGTCAGTGCTGAGGCCAGAGCAGTGAACGCTCGTTGATGGGCAGCGTGACCCGAATGAATGCCCTCCAGGTAGTCATTGCTCCGATGCACCTCCCTTTCCACCCCCTGGATGGCATTCAGAAGGGTATTCTGCCCAACAATGACCGTCCTCACCAGGTCAATGAGCTCCGCACTGAGGGCAGCAGGGGTAACAGAGGCAGGGGCTGAGGTGCCTGGGGCGAAGGAGACGCGCGCCTTCCTGGCCGAGCGGCCACGGAGCGAAGACTGAGGGGCTGCTGGGAGGGCGGTGCTGGTGCGCTGGGTGGCGGCTGTACCTGTTGTTGCGGGGGGCACAGATGGTGCCGCCACCGCTAGGGAGCTCCCAAACGAGGACGTGTCCGTGTCGCTGGTGTCTCCACCAGCCCCCGTTGTGGTGCTCCCCTCGCCCTCCGGATCACTGGTGCCCTCGGTGTCTGTGTCAGTGCCCACCGGGGCCTGGTGACCTGCAGCTCCCTCCTGCTCCGACGCCAAATCTCCTCCGCCTGATGATGCTAAAACACAAGAAGACAAAGATTTAGGGTGGGGGGAGAAATTAAACAAAGTTGAGTGCATGCCTTAGCAATACCCTTTGCAGAGAGGACAGACACAGGTGCCTCGTGCACTAAGTCGCGAACTTGGGGTACACTACTCAGTACTTCTGACTAGGCAAACAGGTCTAGGGACAACAGACGCGCACATGTGTGATGCTGGAGCATGGGTAGCTGCACTTGGCACCCTACAGAGGTGGGGGGCGGGGGCACAGGGCCATGCCTAAGGGAGAGGACTACACTACAGAGAGCGCCCTGGCCTAATGTCACCCACAGCCCTCCTCCCCCACCCAGACGCCTCCACTGCGCATACAGATAGGAGAATGTGCAGATACTCACCCCCTTGTGTCTGCTGTGCTGTCCTCAAGCGCCCATCCAAATTAGGGTAGGCCACCGCCAGGATCCGGGACATCAGGGGGGTCATGGTGCGACTGGCACCCCTCCTAGGTCGGGAGGCCATCCCCAGCAGTGTTTCTGCGGTCTTCCTCATTCCGCGGCGGATGTCCTCCCACCTCTTGCGGCAGTGGGTGCCCCGTCTGTTGTAGACCCCCAAGTTCCGGACTTCCTTGGCGATGGCACGCCAAATATCGATTTTCTGATGGGCGCTCACCTGTTTGACATGTACAGGGTGGGAAAGAGAAACCGTCACATATCTGCATGTTTGGAGTACATGCCCCCCCCTCCCCAACCTTGCCATGGTTCCCATTCTCTCATCTGTCGTGCGTTGCACTCCTCATTCCCTCCACACCCCACCAACTTACATCCCCCCCACTCCACACAGGCATAACCCATTCAATGTGCACTGAGTGTACTCACCTGTTGGTCTGGAGGACCGTAGAGTAGCGCATACTGGGGGAGGACCCCGTCCACGAGCTTCTCCAACTCTTCTGAACTGAAGGCGGGGGCCCTTTCACCAGTAGCAGCAGCCATTGTCACTTCCAGACCGAGTTCACAGCAGCACTTGCAGTATAGGTCCTCTCCTGTGGATGATCAGGTCTCGAATGATTGAGCAGATAGAAAATGGCGGTCACGCCCGCGGCGGTGCGTACCGCAGCGGTGCGTACCGCGACCGCCGGCGCACATCGTCATTGGCTCCTGAAACCCATAGGCTTCAATGTTAACCAATGCGTCTTCGCACAGCGGTCTTCGACCGCCTACCGCCACGGTGTGCCCCGCCAGCGCAGTGACCTCACATCCCATTGTCCCACTTCACAGGTCAGGCATCGGCCATTTCAAGGGCCCACATGGCTTAATTTCTAATGCGTCACACAGGCCTAGGCCTTGCAATGGCACACATACAAACATATCAAACCATACATTTACCTGTACTGTGCAAGCTGTGTTGTACGTACCTGTGAGTGGATTGACTCTGTACTCCATATTCTCCTTCCTAGGCACCGTCCGCTGGGACTAGCGATGAGAAGGAGGAATCCTCGCGTTTTCCAGGCCGCTGGTGGACCTGTCGACAATGGAAGAACGCCATATAATACTACCATACCGACTTGACCGAGCCTCCATCCATGAACTGTGTGCCCAGCTGGAGCCAGCCCTGATGTCCCCCATCCGCCAACCCACAGGAATTCCCCCTCTAGTGCAGGTTCTGTCTGTCCTCCATTTCTTTGCAACTGGCTCATTCCAGACAACAGTGGCCATGTCATCTGGGATGTCTCAGCCTATGTTTTCCAAGATCTTATCCAGAGTGTTGTCTGCCCTGATGAAACTCATGCGGAGCTACATCATTTTCCCAGAGGAGGGTGATTTGCTTACAGTGAAAGCTGATTTCTATGCCCTTGGACACATCCCCAACATCATTGGTGCAATTGATGGGACCCATGTGGCTTTAGTCCCCCCAAATGACGATGAACAGGTGTACAGGAACAGGAAGAATTACCATTCAATGAATATCCAGGTGGTCTGTTTGGCTGACCAGTACATCTCCCATGTAAATGCCAAGTTCCCAGGGTCAGTGCATGACGCGTATGTTATGCGAAATAGCAGCATTCCCTATGTGATGGACCAGCTACAGAGACAGCGTGTGTGGCTAATAGGTGACTCTGGTTACCCCAACCTGCCGTGGCTATTGACCCCAGTGAGGAATCCCAGGACCAGGGCAGAGGAACGGTACAATGAGGCCCATGGGCGTACTAGGAGGGTGATTGAGCGAACCTTTGGGCTCCTGAAGGCCAGATTTAGGTGCCTGCATATGACAGGTGGATCCCTAATGTACTCACCAAAGAAGGTGTGCCATATCATCGTGGTGTGCTGTATGCTTCACAACCTGGCTTTGCGACGCCAGGTGCCTTTCCTGCAGGAGGATGGTCCAGATGGTGGTGTTGTAGAAGCCGTGGAGCCTGTGGAGAGTGAAGAGGAGGAAGACTCTGAGGACGACACAGACAATAGGGACAGAGTGATGCAACAGTATTTCCAGTAACACACAGGTAAGAATCACCCACGACATTTCACAATTGCTTATAGCCTCCTGCATCTGTACTTTCTGTAGTTCCCCACAGATGTTTTTCATTAATTTTTGCCTTTCCCTTCCCTTCTCAGTGCTGTCTGACTCAGTACCTAACTTCTGCTTCGTTCGCCCATGAAATACAGCGTATTGACATTGGTATGTTGTCATGACTAATTGACAGAACAGAAATTGAACAGTAATATGTAATACATTTGTTAATAATACAGCATGACTCAAAACAGATTTGTGTGCAAAATGTGATTTATTTACAGTGCTAGACATCGGTACATGTGATTCTAAGGGTGATGGGTGGGGGTGGAGGAATATCCATGGCAGAGTCCAGTTCTCAGTCTCACAGGTGCATTGTCCTTTTGCCTGTGGAAGGATGGAGCATAGGCAGTTCATGGTTGGACAGGGTGGCAATGTGGGACAGTGGGAAGACTTGAGGGGGTATGTCCTGCTGGCGGGGGTCTTGACATCCTACTCTGTCTTTTTTTTTGGTCTCAGGCTCCTCTTACGGGGTGGTTGTTCTTCAGCAGGAGATGGGGTTCTGGGGGGCTGTCGAGGTGTTGGGACCTCCTGTCCACTAGCGCCGGCGGAGGTGGTAGGCTGTTCCTGGTCCGGGCTAGTGACAGGGGCCCTGTGTGGTGCACCATGGTCCCACAATGCGTCCTCTATCCTGTTGAGGGCCAGGACGATGGTCCCCATTGCGGTCCCGATGATTCTCAGCTCCTCCCTGAACCCCATGTAGCGTTCCTCCTGCTGTGCCTGGATCTCAGTGAACCTGGCCAGTACCGTCGCCATCGTTTCTTGGGAGTGGTGGTAGGCCCCCATGAGGGTGGTGAGGGCCTCTTGGAGAGTGGGTTCCCTGGGCCTCTCCTCCCCCCCCTGTCGCACAGCAGCCCTCCGAGCTGCCCGGTTTCCCCCGGCCTCTGTCCCCTGGACGGTGTGCCCGCTACCACTGCCCCCAGGTCCCTGTTGTTGTTGGGGTGTTGGGTTAGCCTGGGTGCCCTGTAGTGGCAGACACACCGCTGATTGAGCTGTCCTAGAGACAGAGGCATGGGCCCGCTGGGTGGGAGCTGTGCTGGTGTTGGCAGAGGGGGTCGGGTCTGGTGTGGCCTGTGGCTGCCTGAGGGGAACCGACTGCCCAGAGGTCCCCGATGGTCCGGGCTGGTCATCAGGTTCACTGTCGACAGAGCTGCTATCCTCAGTGTGGGCCTGTTCCGGTGGTGGGATGGACACTTCTGGACCCTCCTGGCTGGTGTGTTGTCGTTCGGGTCCTGCATGGGGTAAGAGAGTTTGGTTATTGTTTCTGTGTGTGCAATAGCGTGCGTGTTATGGGTGCCCTTGTCCCCCAGTGCAGGCATTCCCTTGAGGGAGGTGTTGTGAGGGTAGTTAGTGGGGGGGGGTTAGTGCAGTGGTCATGCTTAGGTGATGGGTGCCCATGATTTGTGTTGGCATGCAGGAGTTGGTGTTGGGATGGGTGGGTTGTGCTGGTGAGATATTGTCAGGGAGGATGTGTGCTGGGGGGTTGGGGGTGAGGGTGGGGGTGTGGGTTGGCATGCTGGTGGGGTGGGGGGGATATAGTAGTTGAGATTGGACTTACCAGAGTCCATTCCTCCGGCTACTCCAGCGAGGCCCTGAGGATGCAGGATGTTCAAGACGTCTTGCTCCCACGATGTAAATTCGGGAGGGGTGGGTGGGGGTCCGCCGCCAGTCTTCTGGACCGCGATGTTGTGCCTGGAGACCATCGATCGGACCTTCCCCCGTAGGTCGTTCCATCTTTTGCGGATGTCCTCCCTATTCCTGGGATGCTGTCCCACCGCGTTGACCCTGTCCACGATCCGCTGCCATAGCTCCGCCTTCCTGGCTATACTGGTGTGCTGCACCTGCGAGCCGAAGAGCTGGGGTTCCACTCTTAGGATTTCCTCCACCATGACCCGGAGTTCTTGGTCCGAAAAGCGTGGGTGCCTTTGGGGTGCCATGGGGTGGTGTGGGTGAGGTGTGGGGTGGTGTATGTGATGAGGAGTATGTTGGTGAGTGGTGCTTTGTGCTACTATGTGGTGTGTGTGATGGTGTAGTGTGCCTCAGTGTGTCTTGCTATGGATTGTCTGCTGTGTCTCTCTCTCCTTCTCTCAGTAATTATGGTCGCAGGGGTTTGTGGGTGATGTGGGTGTGTGTTTTATAGTTGGTTGATTGTGTGGGAGTGGTGTGTGTATGTGTATCAGGTGTGTGTATTTCAAATTGTCCAATGTGGCTGTGTTTTGGTGATGTGTGTGTATTCTGACCGCGGCGGTGTGTAGCGCCAATGGAATACCGCGTTTGAATGACCGCCGTGTGGATTCGTGGGTCGTAATGGCATGGGCGTATTTCTGTTGGCGTGACGGGGAGGTTTGGTCATCTCCAGTTTATCGCTGCCCGCTGATGTGGCGGGCTGCAGTGGAGGATGGATTTTTGGAGGTTTGGCCGTTGTGGGTCAGAATGACCGTGGCGGTTAACCGCGGCCGCGGCGGTGTTATGGCGGTCTTCTGACCGGCGGTAAGGGCCTTTTACCGCCGAGGTCAGAATGACCCCCTAATTGTCCTAAATAGTGGACTCTGTCTGCACACATTGTAACTTATTTTTGTAGACTTTGTACCTTTTGTCTGAAAGTGTACATAGGAGGCCAATGATATTGTTTCTACACATGTCTTTAGTGGCACTACAAACCAGGATGTCATCCACATATTGTAAAAGTGTACTGTTGCATTGTATGTTGGCTAAATCTTTTTTCACAGTTCTAATAAAAATGCTTGGGGACTTGCAGAAAGCTTGAGGGAGCCATCTGTGGCAAAATTGCGTATTTTTAAATGTAAACCCAGTCAAATATTGGCTGTCTGAATAAAATGGAATGCTAAAAATGCATTTTTCAAATCGATTACAGAGATGAAAGTGGCATCTTTGGGGATATTTATCAGTATAACAGATGGGCAAGGCACCACCGGGAACTCTGGAATGACAATGTCATTCAGAGATCGCAAATCTTGAATCATTCTCCAAGTTCCTCCTTTGGCCTTTTTATCAGGAAAATTGGCGTATTACATGTGTCGGTCTTTCATATATTACTCCCTGCTCAAGTAACGCCTGGATTGTATGTGAGATACCTTGGTCCGCTTCTTTGGAGAGGGGGTACAAATATATCCTGGGCAATATGGCTACAGGTTTCAATGTCATTTTCAAAGGCTCAGCTCCTTTAATTAGTCCCAAATCATGTGACCCCATTGTCCATAACACGTCCAGCACCTTTGCCAAATCCCTTTCTCCTATTGTAGTGTCTTGTGAGTGTTTTGACACTGTCCTATACTGCAACTGTATTCTAATGAAATATCCATTCCAAACACAACTGTTCCAATCAGGGGTTGTTCACTGAACAATTCCTCATCTGAGACATCCCTTAAAAAAACTCGGGATCTGTAAACACTATTGATGCCCACATTCCCGAGCTCCAGTCGAATGCGATGAGCACTGCACATGTTGGTCTGATTTTGAGAAATCTCTCATTCTGTTCTGGGGTCTATGGGTTCACATGGTTTGAACACCAGTTCTTTTGGTAGCTGCACCGTATTCCCTTGCAGTGTTGGTGCGTGCGCTATCAAACCGTATATGCCACACAAGAAAGCCTCTGTTTAAGCTGGTACTGCTCTAACCTGCTACTCTGATTCCTCATGAGCTATGAGGGACAGTATTCTGCCTGGCATGACACCAGGTGTAGAACACACCATCAATCCATCTTCCAGGAATGAAATGGTCATATTCAAGTTGCTCAGTAGATCTCTTCCAAAAAAGGGGAATACAACAATGGTCCGTCAATTTTTGTGTCACCCACAGTCATGTTTACTGATCTCGAGAAAGGAACCCGTCTGACAGCCCCAGAGAACCCTTGTGTGTTCATTGAGTCGCATGAAAGTGGTAACGTTCCTTCCTTTATGCAAGACTTGGTGGCCCCAGTGTCAATTAAAAACTGATAGGGGTGCCCTTCTATGGCTACCGTAACAGTGGGTTCCTCTTCTGACCTGTGGGTTACTGATAGTATTAGACACATATGTAGTCATTATGATCCTGGCGGTCTTCTGTCTGCCAGGGTTAATGTGGCAGTATCACCGCCCACAGACTGGCGGTAATGACCGCCAAATAATGACCATGGCGGTGAGCCCTCCCATAGACAGCCAATGTACCACACCAATCGCCAGCGTGACACGAACACCGAACACAGTGGTAGACACCTACTTGCAGGCGGGAGACAAGGATCTGCCCACCATATTATCACATAGCACACCGTCACAATTTCCGGGGTGGTAGCAGCAACACCAAAAGCTTGGCCGAAACACATTATATAAAAGAAGACACTCACCTCCTGGGACATAGATAAGTCTGTGGCTGCCAATGGACCCTGAACTGCAAGTCTTCCCGATGCTGTAGCACACCATGGCCGTCCTGGAGCACCAATGCTGATGACGCCAGTCAGTACAGCCGCATAGCACACAAGGGAGGGAGAGAGGGGGGAAGTGACACACACACGTACAACACACACCATACACATATCACACACCCAGAACCAGATGCAGAGGAAAATAACAGTAACAGAACCCCGGACTAAAGAAACCCAGGACACATACACAATTCCAACCACTGTATTCCTGTTATATGAATAAGTAAAATGTAAACACATACACAACTTCAGAAATAAATACATGCAGGCCCAAAGGTCAGTCCAAAGTCACAAATGCCCACAGGGCAAAGTCCAAGACCCAATCTGACTCCTGACAACAACAGGACTCCACTGTTCTGGGGAATCATGTTGGAAATGGGCAGGCACCTCAAGGGGTGGGAGGTTGGGGAGGCACTCATTGGGAGGGGGCTTCCTGCTCACTGGTTCTGGAGGGGGCTTCCTGCCCACTGGTTCTGGAAGGGGCTTCCTGCCCATTGGTTCTGGAGGGGGCTTCCTGCCCACTGGTTCTGAAGGGCGCTGCTTGCCCACTGGTTCTGGAGGGGGCTGCCAGCCCACTAGTTCTGGGGGAGGCTGCCTGCCGACTGGTTCTGGAGGGGCTGTCTGCCCACTGGTTATGGATGGTATTCCTTGGCCACTAGTTCGGAATGCTGCTCCATGGCCTCTGGTTCGGGATGCTGTTCCTTGGCCTCTGGTTCGGTATGCTGCTCCATGGCCTCTGGTTCGGGATGCTGCTCCTTGGCCTCTGGTTCGGGATGCTGCTCCATGGCCTCTTGTTCGCGATGCTGCTCCTTGGCCTCTGGTTCGAGATGCTGCTCCTTGGGCACAGTTTTGAGTGGGGCCTCCTTGGCCATGGTTTTGAGTGGGGCCTCCTTGGGCATGAACTTGTGTGGGCCCTCCTTGGCCTTGGATTTTGGTGTGGCTTATTGCCCTGCGATTTGGGTGTGGCCTCCTTGGTCTTGAATTTTGGTGTGGCCTCCTTAGCCTTGGAGTTTGGTGGGGCCTCCTTGGCCTGGGATTTGGGTGTGGCCTCCTTGGCCTTAGATTTTGGTGGGACCTCCTTGGTCTTGGATTTAGGTGTGGCCTTCTTGGCTTGGGATTTGGGTGTGGCCTCCCTGGCCTTGGATTTTGGTGGGGCATCCTTGGCCAGGGATTTGGGTGTGGACTCCTTGGCCTTGGATTTTGGTGGGGCCTCCTTGGCCAGGGATTTGGGTGTGCCCCTTGGCCTTGGATTTGGTTGAGGCCTCCTTGTCCTGGGATTTGGTTGGGGCCTCCTTGGCCCTAGGTTTTGGAGGTGGCCCCATGGTCTTGCAGTCTGTTTGGGAGGGGGCGGCACTTTAGCCCTCCATTTTGGGGGAGTGTCCCTGGTGCGGGAAGCTGGTGCTGCACACATGTGCCTCTTCTTGGCAGCTGGAGACTTTGGGGTGGAGCTGTGTCAGACTGGGTGCTTGAGGAGCTGGGCTGGTGTGATGGGACCTTCCTCTTATGGACAGGACGGGGGTAAGAGGGAGGTAAGAAGTCAAGGAGGGCAAGGAAAAGCTTCTTAGGGCCAATGGGGCGGGATATGGGAGGGGGGATGGGAGTGGAGGTAGAGGGAGTGGTTGTAGGAGAAGGAGGTGTACTGGTCTTGGGTGCAGGTGCATGGACAGTCTGCGTGTATGAGGTAGATGGCTTTTGGAGGTCTGAGTGCGAACGTGTGTGTCTCTCTGGGGGAAGACAGGGTGGGGGAGGACAAACAGGACATATGGATGGATGTTGTGGTGGTGTCTGCAAATTAGGTGGGTGTGCTGCATGAGGTGGTGGTGGTGGCTGCGCATGTGGTGTGTGGGGTGCATGTCTGCTGTCTGCTCTTGTGGTGACTGTGGGCAAGGCTGTGGACGTGTTAGGATCTGGGACTGTTGATGCAGTGCATGCAGTTGTGAGTGAGCATGTGACTGTGAGGGAGGGGGACACAGTGGAGGCAGTGGATGATGTTGAGTGTGCATCTGTGTGTTGGCTATGTGAGTGCTTGTGGACTGAAGTGTTCTGCCTGTGTTTGTCTGTGCGAGTCTTGTGTGTTGTTTTGGGTGCATGCTTGTCAGAATGTATACGATGGATGGGTTGGGGTGAGGGACTGGGACTGGGAAGTGGTACTTGGAGAGGGGACAGATGAAACAGGGATGCTGGCTGCCGTCAGTGAAGAGGCCTGAGCTCTGTAGGGCCACCAAGCCACCGAAGATGCCTTCCAGGAAGGCATTGCATTGCTACATCTGGGATGCCAGCGCCTGGATGGCATTCACTATGGTTGACTGCCCTACAGAGATGGATCTGCTCTGGGAGGGCACTGCTGATACAGGGGGTGGTGGTAGAACCTGTAGCTGGGGTGGTCCCAGAAGGGTCCGCCACCACCAAGGAGTGCCCATCGGAGGACGAATCAGAATCAGTGGTATCACCTCCTGTCCCAGCCGTGATGCTCCCCTCGTCCTCCATCCCACTGGTCCCCTCAGTGTCGGTGGCCTCCCGGGTCCCATAGGCTGCTGCTCTCTCACTCACCGGTGCCCCTGCTCCTTCGCCAGATGATGCTAATGCACACAAGGATAGGTAGACAAAAGGAGAGTGGGGGAGAGAGAGAAAGGGAACACAGGGTCAATCTCAGCACCAACAGCACAGATGGCAAACACATCACTGTCACACACTGATACTGAGAATGGGCAGTATGGACCACACTTTCATACCATTGGCTAAGTAACATAGCAGGTAGGAGCCAAACACTATGAGCTACACACCAACTAGGACCAGCTAAACCCTGTCTGAGATGGGAAGCAATTGTTTCACCGTAGCACCACAGCAATCCCCCCTCTTGTTCAGGTACTCTCAGTGCTCAATTTCCTGGCAACTGGCTCTTTCCATGTAACAGCGGGCTTGGCTGCAGGGATGTCACAGCCAATATTCTCAATTGTGCTTGCAAGGCTTTAGGCAGCCATGCTCAAACACATGTGCAGCTTCCCCAGGTAGATGATTCACCCACTGTGAAGGCTGGATTCTATGCAATGGGACATATACCACATGTTATTGGGGCCATCAATAAGACCCATATTGCCTTAGTCCTCCCCAGGGCCAACGAACAAGTGTACAGGAATCAGAAGAGTTTCCTCTCACTCAATGTCCAGATGGTGTGCCTTGCTGACCAGTGCATCTCCCACGTCACAGCCTAGTATCCAGAGTCGAGGCATGATGACTTTGTCCTGAGGAATAGCAGTGTCCCACAGCTGATGGCACAACTACAGAGGCACAGAGTGTGGCTAATAGGTGAGCATGAGTCTCCACCCAATGTATGTCAGTGCATGCCTTCAGGAGTCATAGCCCATGCCATGTGCGTCCCTTACTTCTTGCAGGTGATTCCGGCTACACAAACCTGTCCTGGCTCCTAACCCCTGTTAGAAATCCGAGAACAGGGGCTGAGAGAAGGTACAGTGTTGCTCATCAGCGTACCAGGATGATTGTAAAAAGGACCTTTGGGCTCCTGAAGGCTAGGTTCAGGTGCCTCTATCTGCCAGGTGAATCCCTATGCTACTCCCCTGAGAAGGTCTTTAGAATCATTGTTGTGTGCTGCAAGTTGCACAATTTGGCCCTCAGATGACATGTACGCTATCTGCAGGAGAAAGGGGATGACAATGCAGCTGTGGCAGCAGTGGACACTGAGGACAGTGAGTAGGAGGAAAAGGAGGAGGATGTGGACAACAGGTCACATTGGTCTTCCCTTTGCTCAGATGTTGGTTTTGTTCCAACACTGTACTGCTGTGATGTTTACAGACTGCTGAGACACATTTGTTAGATGGATCAACATGTTACTGGACATTTACACAGGATCATGCAGTTCATTACAGTTCAATACATTGTACATTACCTGTAGATAAAGCACAATTACTCAAGTTGTATCTAAGGGTATTTATTGAAAATTGGTAAACAATGGGAAGTGGAATAGAGTGGGGTGATGGTTGGGAATAGTCCACTGTAGTGGACCAGTCTGTTTGAAGCACGGGTCCAGTGTCCAAGGGGCCATAGGAAGGGGAGCAATGGCAGTTCAAAGTGGACAAGGTGACACAGTGGAACACAAGGTGGACATTCAAGAGGGCCTCATTTCCTGGCAGTGATCTTTGTCTTGGCAAGTATCTCTGGTGTCTGTCTGGGTCACAGGGACTGTTTGCGGGGTGGTTCACCTTCTGCAGGGGGAGGGGTGCTGGTGGCCTGTGGGTCCTGTGGCAAGGCCTCCTGTCCACTAGCTGCAGCAGATGTGGAGGGCTGGTCAGTACACTGGCTAGTGGAAGGGGCCCGCTGGTGTGATGTGTAGTCCCTCATGATGTTGGCCACATCACTCAGCACCCCTACAATGGAGACTATGGTGGTGTTCAGGGCCTGCACTTCTTTCTTGATCTCATGGTGGTGGTCCTCCTGCAGCCACTGCTTCTCCTGCATGATGTTTATCACCTGACCCATCGTGTCCTGGGATTGTTGATAAGCCCACAGCACATTAGTGAGTGCCTCCTGGGCAGTCGGTTCCCTGAGCCTGTCCTCCCTCTGGCACAGAGCTGTCCTCGGACCGTCCCTGGCCTCCTGTGCCTGTGTCAACCAGAACGGTGTGCCCACTGCCACTGACCCCAGGACCCTCATTGTCTTGCCTGTGAGATGTCGACTGGGGTCCCTGTACAGGTGGGCACACTGCTGATTGGCGTGTCCTGTGGACAGAGGTCTGGGGATGTTGGGTGACTTCTGTGGTGTTGGATACTGAGGGGGGAGGCTCTTTTGTGGATTGGGTGTGGAGTGGGGTAGCCAACTGACCCGTGGTCCCTGATGGGCCAGGGAGTTCATCCAGATCCAGAACTTCAGAGTTGCTGTCATCACTGGGGGCATCTTCTAGTGGGGGACTGGGTAGCCGTGGCACCTCCTCGCCCCTGAGATTGGCTGGGGCACCTGTGGGGATGTAAGTGGTGTATTATGCTACATGTCTGTGACATACTCTGCATCACTAGCTTCCCCTGTATTATTGCTGTTGCCCTGCCACCTTTGTTTGTGTATGGTGATGGATTCTGGGATTGTTGGTTCACCATGCTGTGCATGCATTGGTGGTGGGTGTACATGCTGGGTTGGAATCAATGTGCATGCAGTGGCTATGGCATGCAGGGCTTGGCATTTAGGTTTGTTAATTGTAGTGTTGCACTGTGTGGTATGGAGTGGGATGATGGGTGTCAGGGTGAGGGGTGGTGGTGGCATGCAGGTATGGGGGTGATAGGTAAAAAATATTGACTCACCAGTGTCCAGTCATCCTGCAACTCCAGTTAGTCCCTCAGGATGCAGGATTGCCAAGACTTGGTCCTCCTATGCTGTCAGCTGCGGGGGAGGAGGTAGGGGTCCATCACCAGTCCTTTGGATAGCGAGCTGGTGCCTTGCTGCTATGGAACGAACCTTCCCCCCTAGGTCATTCCAACTCTTCCTGATGTCGTCCCTTGTTCGTGGATGCTGTCCCATGGCATTCACCCTGTCCACAATCCTCCGCCATAGCTCCATATTCCTGGCAATGGATATCTGTTGGATCCATTCTCCAACCAGCTGTGGCTCTACCTTGACTATTTCCTCAACCATGACCCACAACTCCTCATCAGTGAAACGGGGTGCTTTTATAGGGACATGGGTGTTGTGTAGTGTTTGTGTTATGCAGAGGGTGTTGAGTAATGTGGTGGGGTGTGGGGTGTGTGGTACGTGACAGATGAATGGGTAGTTGTGGTGTGTGTGTGTGAAGTTGTCTCTGTGATTTGCGTGGCTAGCTGTTGCATCTTTTCGTGTTTGCAAAGGATTGTGGGTAGTGTGGGTGTGTGTTTTACAGTGCTGTTGGTGGGTGTGTGGGGTGTGAGTATTTGTGTCAGTTATGTTTTTTTTGTTCTGGCCAATGTTGTCTTGTTTTGTATTTGTGTGGCCATATCCACCTTGGCGGTGTTTAGAGCCAATGGTTTACCGTCATTGAATGTCCGCTGTGGCGATTCCTGGGTTATTATTTGGAGGGCGCAACGGAATGGGTGGTAGTACCAACAGTTTATCACGTTCAGTGGGTCTGGCGGATTTGTGGTTGTCGCTGTTTTCCATCTTTTTTTATGTATGTGTCATAATTTGGCGGACGGATGTCCACCTCTGCGCCGGTATGCTGGCGGCAGTCAGCACAGCGATATTCGGTATTTACCACCAAGGTCATAATGAGGGCCATAGTTCTTACCTGTGGGCTTTGTCATTGGACTTAGGTAGGTGTCAGTGTCCCACAGAACACTTGAGGTGATGCGTGAAAGGGGTTGCCTCCCTGCACCATCACTCCCCCTACCTGAACATGCGCTTGTCCCCCCATGGTGTTGCTGCCCCCCCAGGGGCATGTTTTGCAACAGTGGCCTCTGTGGTGCCACCCATTGAGCTTGAGAGGTCTGGGGGTACTCCTGTCTCCCATACTGTTGTGGTCCCCATTGTATCTGCGCTGGTCTAGTCGCCTGTCTTTGCGAAGTAGGCCACCCTTGCATGCGTTTATCTGCCCTCCTAGCCCAGCATTCTCTTGCAAAATGACCCACCTTGCCGCAATAATAACACTGCTGTCCCACTCGGTATCCTCCTTGCCTTCTCCCCTGCATCAGTCCTGGCTCTCCTGATGGACCTCCTTGTCTCCTCCCCAGATCACTTTCTCTTTGCCCTCCTAATGTTTGCCCTTGCACTGGCATTTTGATAGTTGCTGGTGATGCTGTCACCAGTGCCCCTTCCGTGCTTGGTCTCTTGAGTTTCTGTTGTACCAACTTCCCCCTTCTAGTGTTCGGATCTTTGTTGCTTAGATCTTGTGTTCCTCAGATAAATAGTCTTGATTTTTCCAAACCTTTTTTGGAGTCCTTTTGTGGTGTTTTCATTGTGTTAGTGTGTGTGCTGCACAGATGCTTTACACATTGCCTCTTCAGTTAAGCCTACTGCTCTGTGCTAAGGAACCACAGGATGAGCAAAGGTTAATTTAAACTGTGCATCTGACTTACATTGACTAGGATTGTGGTCCCTATCTGGATAGGATGCATACCTCTGCCAACTAGACACATATGCCCTCATTTATGAGGATTTTGGATAGGGCAGCACAGCAAGTCACCTTGCTGCACAGCCCTACTTCAAAGTGAAAGTGCAGGAATGGACTTTATTTATCCGATAAAGTGCATTCCTGTCCTTTCCTATTTTGCTGGTGCCTGGTGCCAATGCAGGCACCCTTGCACCATGGTGCATAGGTGTCAGCATTGTAGGTAGGATTGTTTTTGTACAGGAAGGGACCCTTCCTGCACCAGAAAAATCCATAGAGGTGTTTTCCTCATTCTATGTGTGTTACAGAATGCAGCACAAATAGAAAGGGAAAGGTGAGAGGAAATAGAGATATTTCACCTTGATATGCCTCCCCTGGGGAGGCGTAAGCTTTTAGTGCATCACCGGGTTTACAACCTCTCATAAATCTAAAGATGTATCAAAATCTATGGTTGTTGTGTGGGAAACCCCACTGCAATGCCCATGGAATGCCTCCACGGCACGAAGTAAGGTAACTCAGTGACTTGCACTGCCTTGCCTTACTCCATGGCCTCATAGATATGATTGAGAGGTTTCTGCCACTGCTGAGTCACTAAAAGTGATGCAACTGCAGCACAACCCTCTAATTAATATGCTTTCCAATTTCTAACACAGATTTACTTAGCAATATTCTTTATCCTGAATTACTCTTTAATAATACTGTTTATGCGTGGGCTGTGAGCGTGATGATTCTTAATTTCATGAAAATACTTTTGAAAAAGGTTTAGCTAAAAACCTTTGTTTGTACAAAGCTTTTTGACATACTCAGTGTTATTACTTTATACAAAAAGACATTTTACCACAGGCAGAAAATAAAAAAGGAAGAGGAAAAAACTAAATTTTCCATGGTTGGCTTGGTTTCCATTTTGTCAAATGATGAGAAAATCGAAGTTACTGTGATACGTTACAAACATTCAGTATGCATTTATGAGTCAATCAGATACATTGCAACAAGAGAAAGTAAGGGAAAATGTGACCTAATCTTATGTAGTGGATGCCACCACAAACACAGAGCAGAGGTGCAGCCTTCCTCTTCTGTTTCATGAAAGGTGCATCAGCACTGTCAACCAACTAGATCCTCAAGATGAGCACCTGAAGTAACAAGATAGAACCAAGATACCAATGCTCAGCAGCAAAAGATATACTCTAAGGTAAAGTACTTTGATGCAGGGTTGGACACTCAACTACAATAAGCTCACTATGCCTTAATCCACAAGAATACTTTGTCGCCAGACTTATACCTGGTAAGTCATTATTAAGCATTAACAATGGCATCAGAGTCCCCTGTACTAACCAGCTAGAAAAATCATACAAACAAATGTAATAAACATTCTTCAATAGATCCCAGCAAACACGGATATTCAACATAACCGTGGTAGAGCTAGGAACAGAGACATTAAACTCCAGTTCATCAGAGGTTGTTAGCCTTTCAATACGGAGTTCTCACCATATCCTCCCAATTGCTGCATGGAGGAATTTTGTTCTTGTTAGAGCAACGTATACCCCATTGAATCTTAAGGTTTTAACCTTTTTTGAGAGAAATCAAGTAAGTTAAAGAACTTTTAGACAAGTTTATTGTTTGACGGAGGGCATGCACCATTATATTTTCACAGTTTTTGTTTTTTTCTTAATTTTTTACATTTTATTGCGGGTGGCCTTAAGTTTCATTAGGGGCCTTTTATCTTTTTTAGTTGTTTCCAAGGAAGAACGTTAGCACATTTTTGGAAGGGCTGAGGGCCAAGTTTTAAAGTACTTTTCTTACATTTTCTTGAGTGTTGTTTTTGAAGTTTTTACTATTTTGGCCAGTCTATTGTCTGGGGCCTAGACTGTCCATGGGCTACGGCCAGCCATAACTAGGTATTAAGTGCATTTCTAAAACCGTTTTATGTGCTTTATTTTTTTTTTTAAATCTCCATTGATTTATGGTTGGCCTTGAATTAAATGCAAAGTGTGTTTTTTTTTGTTTTTTTACGTTTGTCTGCAAAATGTTAAAGTGTATTTTGTTCAAGACATTTTTGAGGCATTGGAATGTATGTAGTTGGGGAATTTTTAAAGTTGACCTGTTTTTCATTTTTGGCACTGCTGAATTAATAGTAGTGTTTTCTTCTTTGTTTACCACGCTTCCTTCTTTGCCGGCTAAGTGAGCATTTTTGTGTGGCTAGAGGGCGTGTGTTTGCCATAGGCCAACATGTTGTCTTTTTCTCCATAGCACGTGACAGGATGACCATTTTGTGTAGCCAGTGTGCTGTTGCCATTGGTTCCATGTATTCTTTGTTGTCCCTGATGTCTTGCTTTGTTGTGTACATGTGGCTGGCAAAAATTTGGCATCGTGAGTGTGCTTTTTCCATGTTACATATTCCATGTTCTTTGTTGTCTAAGCCTTCTTACTTCTTGTTGGGATTTTTTGAACGTGTGGCCAGAGGCCATTTTGCATAGTTGGTATGCTTTTGTCATAAGCCTCCATGTGTTATTGTTGTCTTTGTCTTCTTGTTTGTTTTGAACATTTGGCCAGTGGCCTTTTGCTTGGCCAGTGTGTGTTTAAATCCTTTTCTTCCACTTTTCCAAGCCAGTTCCTAAGGACATTGATAGAAGAGGCCTGTGCCTTTACGTTTTTTGTTAATTTTTTCCATATATGAGTTTAATGTTTAATGTGCTTGAGGATGATTGTAGTACTGTGTTTTTTATTCATTTTTTCAATTTTTAGGATTCCTCATAGTCAATACACGGACCCCAGCAATTGTTTTTATTTTACTTATCCAATTTCCCCCTGGACCCCTGTCTGCCACAGGCGTCTTGCAGGCCTTAGGAGCATATCAACTAACCATTTCAATCTTTATGTCACAGTAATATTATGTTTATGCATGGTTTGGAACGGATGCACTATTGTTAATTATTTGTAATGGCTTCACCAAATTATATTGTTTGTGTGCTTTTATGTGAACAAGAGACACCACACACAGTAGTGCCAGACAGAAGGCAGGTAGTGACACCACTGAGTTCTCCTCTGCTTTAGCTTGTGTTGCTAAGTGACAATTGCAAAAGCTAAGCTCTTGAGGATGGCCTCAAGGAAGGGTGTTCCTGCCAAGAAAGTGACCAATGAGGATGAGAAGAAGATTGTCACCACTGGTGTGCTGCCCTCCACCTTTTTCAGGAAACGTGGTGCACCCTCCTCTGGGCAGCAAAAGCCTGGGAGCAGCACTCCCACATTAACAGCACCTCCCCAGCCTATCTGTAAGACCATGTCTCACAGCGATGCTGCCACTGCAGTTATTGTGATTAGCAGAGAGTCTGAATTGGATTTGTTTCAACCACAAAGTACCAAATTGTTGCAGGCAAGTGGATAACAGGAGCTGCAGAAAGCAGCAGTTCTTTCTGAACAGGAGATTGAGCTTCTGCTGAGATAAATGTTGTTCTTCAACCATTGCCTTCACAAGCTTCAGCAAGGAAAAGTAAGGGTACTCTACCATCTTCTCCAAGCCCCATTCTGATGATTGGGAAATGGATTGGACCCTGGCTGAGTCTGTGACCCACAGAAATACAAGGGAAAAGGAATGTTCCTGAAAGCCCTAGAATTATACAAAGGGACTGTGATGATCGGTCAGTGGTTATCAGAGTGGAGGTGACTTAGAGGATGCCAAGATGAGCTCTCCTACTCAACCTGCTCAGAGGGATGTGGTTCCACCACCTTTGCCAACTTTCAAATTTGTAAGACCCCCGCTGAGACCTGCATCCACCATTACCACAGTCGAAGTATGCCCTACAGTCAGGCAAACAACACACCTACCTAATCCAGTTCTTCAGGCATTGGCAGTGGTACACTAAAAAAGGTATCCTCTCCAGTTTGAGACTTCTTTTCAGTTAGCAAACAGGAGGATAACATTGCAATATGCTAAATTTTACATGCAAGTGTTTGTTGAAGGAAACTGGGTTCCCACTACGATACTGGAAACTAAACGTCTCAACTGAAAAAACGTCACACAATCCGGTGGGAGGAGCGCCTTGAAAAGATAGCAGGTGGTGGTGGTGGTTAGAGAAATTAAATAGCTCAGTTCACAGTGATAGAAGTAGAAGGTGGTCATGAGGGAGAAGAGGATGATGGCAACAAACAAAGCAGCTCTGCTGCAACAAGTGTCCCCTGTAGTGTACCAGCATCAGCAGCCTCCAAATGGCACACAACTCAGATGCAGACACTGCTGCATACAGTGATTCCTGCAAGATGCTCATTGAGTCTAACACCTCATGGTTTTCACCAGAAGTTGCCTGTGTCAGTGGCACCAGAAAAGAAAAAAATCAAGCTACTATGGCTAGCATGTTTAGCCAGGAAGGGCCCTACAAATGCAACTATCAAATGGCACGTTTGTACAACAGGAAGCTGGTTAAAATGTTAGCACTGGACCTCCACCCTTTCTCTTTTATGGAAGGAGTGGGGTTTTTAGAATTTGTGGCAGCCGTCTGCCTGAAACGGAAGGTTCCAAGCTGGACCTATTTTGCCAGAGTTGCTGTTCCAGTGCTCCGATCTGAAGTGCTGCAATTAGTTGTCCAAGCAATGCAGCAGAATGCTGTTTAGACTTTCCACCTGATGACAGACATGTGGCCCAGTTGTCAAGCAATTGATTACATGTGGATCGCTGCACATTGGATCTCTTTTGTTGGGGTTAGGCAACAGCTATCTGCAGGTCTCAGCACAGAAGAAAGTTTTACAGACATTCGGAGGCATGCAACAGTAGCAACGTTCTCTATAGAGATATCTCATACAGCTCTAAACATTTTGGAAGAGTTTAACAGCAAGCTGATTGAATTGCTTCGACCCACAGATCTCAGACCTGGATTTGTTGCCATAGATCATGGAGTAGTCGATCCAATGTCAAACTCTAATTAATTGGTTGTGGTCAGGACGGGGACTGTCATTGGACACATGTCACATGATGGACACACACAGCTAAATGTTATTGACATTTGTGAGATTGATCAGTCAGGTACATACAGCTATTTGCCTGGGATTGGTAGTACAAGAATGTTTTCACTTCTCAGTTAACTGCACACAACTGCATCAGCCTATGCTCTGCCCTCTTGTTCCTCATCCACCATGAAGCTTTTGTTGACTCTACAATACGAAAATTTAGCTTTTCTTCATTCTACAGGCCTTCTCTTCTTCTGCAAAATGCTCTATAACACTCCTGCCTACGGGGCCGGTTCAGCCCTAAACCTAAGATGGACATTCCAAGAAGAAGAATACAGATACAGCTTTCATTTTGGCATTCATTTACAGTATAACATTTATTTTCTTCACAATTTTTAGAACTGTGTTTATGTCCTCCCTATTTTGAATTTTTTCAACTTATTGTAACATAGCAATTGAATAACTTTGACTCTGGGGCTGAAGGGCTGTTTACAGTCAGTAACTGAACTGTTTTTTTCCTTCCACAACAGATGTAATGTGTTGCTTACCCACTTGATGAATGTTGTGTTAATCTTGTTCTCACCTTTCCCCAACTCCCTCTTCCCATCCATTCATGAAACCCCTAACCCTCTTCCCCAAGGTTTTGTGATTTATTGGAGTGTGACTTAAAAATGTACACCATAAGTGGATCCCACACCTAGTGGGGTGAATGTGGTTAAAGCGATGTCAAGTGTTACAGGATCTTCTTAGTTAAACAATAGCCTACACCAGCCCTACTAGGTACTACCCCTACTACGTAATGAAAGGGATATCACCATAATGCAGAGTAACAGAACTATTTCTGCCCTTTGATAGATGCACTATGGCCCGATTCACAAAAGTAAAGTTGTGCTTTTGATGAAGATTTACTCTCACCGTGTACCTGTACTACCAGTAATTTTACAAGAAGCACTCTGTACAGAAAAGTCAAATTTTTTATTAATTAAAAACATTTTTTTTCTCTAGTGCAGGAGTCCTAATTAGTCAAAACAGTCCAATTTGTATAAGTCAAACTGTTGGTTTAGTTGAAAAATGCAATTCAAATGTTGAAAAGATCTAATTTGGTGGTCAAGATACTTTCGATAAATGTATGTTTAAAAGTTTGTTCTTCATTTGTGTCTTATTAAGCACGATATGGACATAGACTCAGCCAACGCGTTTCATCCCCTACACAGTGGGACTTCTTCAGGACTGTTAAATAAAATGCAAACACCAAAATAAGAAACAGATATTGCACATACAATTGCAGCTATATATGAAGCACAGAATATATAGCACAAGAGACTTAAGTTAAAAACAAATAAAACATCACACTAAGATACATATATCGTAATTCAAAGCAATTTGGAAAAAAATAAACAAAGTAAAATCCCAAACACAGAAAAACACGCAATATAATTCCTTCCAAAATGGGTTCCAAATTGAAATTTAAAATTTGACAGTCAATTAGATAAGTATGTGATAATCATGAGCAACATACTAGGATTTTTTTCTTATCAATTAGAATTGTGTTAACGCAATACATTATTTGGCTAACATAACCTGCTTAATTTTTTCAATATCAATTTGCAGATTCATGGAGAAGATAGAGAGGTATATGAAAAGCTAAAAATGGAGTACTTTATAGCTAACCATAAGAGTGGAGGGTTTTAAGAGAAACTCAATTTGAATTACATCTTATATGGGAAAAAATTTAATGTATCCCAATTTGTAGTTCATAAGACTTCTTCCACTAAATGATCCCAGCAAGCATCTCTTAAAAATGTTTTAAATTACAATGTGTATAGAAAGGCACTCATAATAATAATATCAATCACATTAGGAAGAAGGCAGTTGCTGTATAAACTCAAAACCATAACCAACTGACAAAATCAAGAAATAACACAGAAGACAAAACAAAGTCTACTCAGACTGTAGCATACCTATACTAATGTTTGAACAAATCACATCAGCGTGAGACATATATACTTTGTATGCACAGAAAGAGCATTCACAACATCTGATTCTACTCAAAATGTAGAGTACCTATACTAATGATTGAACAAAACATATCAAAGTGAGACATATATACTTTGTATGCTCAGAAAGAGCATTCACAACAACTGATGGTCAATAATGGAAAAACAAAAAACTAAGCGATTAAGGAAGAAGGAACTGTAGTACCAGAAGAGGTAAATTGTGTCATCTCCCAATCAATAATAGCTCTCATAAACAAGCACAACAGTACACAGTTACATATAAGGTCTTGCAACCAACATACTTTAATCTAGCATGTCACCAAAGCATGTCGTCCCTAATACAATAAAACTGTCCACCTTTATGCTAATTTCCACAACGCAAATAAATAGTTAATGGTAGCAGAAATAATAAAAACTAAGGCAATCCTATCCTTGTCATGTTATACTAGCGGCAAAGTTCAATTAGTAACCAAAAACAATGCCTATGGTGTATAGACAGAACAGACACTGTCCTCTGTAAATAAATAAATGCTAAAAACTCCACATATGCAAATCGGTCTAACTTTACTGGCCTCCACAAAGGTCAGACCACAGCCCACAGATACAACAGAAGTATCGGATGCCACAGAATCTGTCAAGTCTGGCTGCTTCAATACCATAAACCAAACGTAAGCAAGTCCAGTCACTCACTTTACTTCAATACCATAAACCGAACGTAAGCAAGTCCAGTCACTCACCTCTTGTTTCATAAAGTCGCTATGCATTCTTGTGTTTGACATGTGCGTAGAAGGTGCCATACTGAAAGTGCAACCTTTACATAAGCAGTTCGCAGGATGTTAATAGTCACATGAGTAAAGTCATGTTAACTACTTCATTTTTATGCCGACCATCTTACAGTGTAGTATACAGTGATATAGACCCACTTTGAGATGAATTATGAAATACAAATGCATCACAGCATTAAGACAAAATCTTACAGAAGACATAAACAAAAAGTCTCAATAATAGCCAAAATGTACCCAACCGCCTATGCAACAGGGTAGTTCTACCAAAATCATAATTCAAAAACTATCTAGCGGAACATTTCACCTAGCAGCCATCTAAAAAATTGTACAGCGTCATATACATATGCATACGGTCATGAGTGGGTCTTGTACTCTAACCAGAGTATCCCACAAAAACAAAATCATGCCTACAGAGTGTAAACTTCTTCATAAAAAGGAAAACATTATTATGTTTTACTTATCAAAAAAAGTAAAATAGATCGAACCAGTGCAGCATAATGCTCATCTCAGCTGCCATCTTGGAATGCTGTTCACTTGTGTAACTAAACGGAACAATTCACCTTGCCGCCATTTTACAAAGATATACAATAACACTACATACACATAAACGCATTTTGGGAATCTTGTATCCAATCCAGAATATTACACAAGATATTCAAACAAGCCTATGATCGTAAATCACGCTGAGAGAAAGAAAAATTATATATTTTTTCTGATATCAAAAGTTAGTGAGTCCACACAATACAACACAATATTCCTCTTCATGGCCTTCTTGAAATGGTAAATATAACCACTTTGATAAGCATAACTCTTATTAACCAATTCAGTCATGCAACGTTACCTAACCTTCCTACGTTAGGGACAAAATGGATATCTTGAGCAAGTTTATAGATGTTGTCTGGAATTCAGATTGCACGGGTTTTGTGACATTTGATGTAAAGTTTCCCTATACATGTATTATTAGCACAAGTCGAAGTCTATCATTTAGTAATGATTACACCTTTCGACAATGATAGAAAGGAAATGGGGAAGGACTTTTTTGTAATGCTCCCAATACAATTAAAAAAGTAGAGTTGCTGAAGATTTCCCAATAAGGTACTTAAGAACAAGTTTATAAGGTTGGAAAAACTGAAGAAACAAGAAGTCTCAAAGTGATGGCATGTGTCACACTAAAGTACATATAAAATTAGAAAGTCCCAAGAGGACTGCACATTCTAACATTTCCTAATTTTGATGATCCAGACAGTGACCTATTACAGGAATGAGAGGGTAATTTATATAACAGATCAGTCGTTATGATGGGCATATTAATTAAACACACAAAGAGAAAGTCAGCTAAACTTAGAGAGTAGATACAGAAGTTGGAAAACTAAATAGAGGAATGGAGCCTTAAAGATATTACTGAACAGAATTATGTCATTCTGAAAGGTGACATATACAAACACCTAACTACAGTTAAGGAAAGGAAGATACGGAAAATAGCTAGAGATGATCGAGATTACAACAGTGCTAGAGTCTTTTGCAAGAAGATTTAATCAGGCAATAGCAATTCAGAAACAGGCCCAACTTGATGACTTAGTTGAACATATAAGTGAGGTGAGTATTTCAGAGGAATAGACAGGATGAGCCTAAGACAATACTTCCACATACACAAAACAAGAGAGGTGGCAGGAGTGGGAAAACCGAAAAAGCCAGATGCAAACACAGAAGTGAGGACCAGGAACCAAATGAAAAGGAAACAGTTACTGGCAAAATTACTGGCACTGGGATTCCTAATGATACAGTTAATTTGATTATTAATTTGCCTGATTATGTGTTGAATATGGATGAAATTATTGTATTAAATAAGAGATTGTGTTTTTTGCTAGGCCTGGGTTTAGAACTCCGCTCTGCCTGCCTGAGATTGAGGAATTTGTTCATTTTGCGCTATGCAGAGATATGCAAAGTTCCTGAATTCCGCAATATGGCACGGAGTGGAGTTCATTTGTGCACATGAGATTTGGTTTTGGTGCTCACTCGTGATCATCACAGTGCACTCGGGCCACTAGCGAGCGCATGCAAGACTATGCGTTTGCTTGTGCTTCCTCCGGCCACGCACACAAGACTTCACATTTACCTGCACTGCTTCCGGCCACAACAGCGGCTAAAATAGTCCCGCTCGTGAGCACAAATTTACCTGGAGTAGATTTTCTACTTGAGATACATCTAAATCTAATAAGAAATAGGTTTTGGAGTTGGTCTTCTTCTCCAATGGACCCTTCCAGTTTTGATTTTTAGTGTGAGAAGCATTTTTTATTTTATTTCAAACAGGAAGTTCCCTAGAGACTCCAATTGCCTGTTCCTGTCCTGTTGGCTCCTCCTCCTGGTGCTTTGTCCATCTCCTGGTCACTTTTCACTTGGATTTTGCGGTGGAATGATCACCCTCTATGTCTCCTAGATATACTTTTGGGTTTGAGGACTTTATTGTTTTTTAAATCACACAACAAAGTTTGAAACCTATTGAATAATGATGTTGTTTGTTTGCTTTGTACTTAAATTTGATTTTACAAATTTATAGTGGTGGGTGGCCTGGAGTTTAAGTATGGGCCTAGTTATTATTTATTTGCATTTAATTGATGTTTCATCTTTTGTAAAGAAAAAATGTTGCACAGCTCAGTACCTTTTCTACAAGTTTGTAACATTTGCAATGCTATGGCACTATGTGGGCAGGATTTCCAAAGGGCCATTTAGCCAGTAGATCCAGTACTAGTAGTTATCAGTGAAAGAAAGAAATGTTTCAGTGGTATATTTTTTAAACCTTCATTTAGTGCAGAAATGGCATTGGATTAAATACAAAATGCTTGTTATTGTTTGCATTTCATTTTTTTGCAAAAAGTGTTTTATGTTGTGGGGTAGTATTTGATGGCATATGATGATCTGTACTGTACTTTTTGTCTTTTGCATTGCTAAATTAATGTTAGTGTTTTCTTCATTGTTACATCATGCCTCCTTATGACCTGAGTGTGAGTGTGTCTGTGTGTGTTTGTCATCATCCACCATGTTTCTTTGTTCTCCATGTCATGTGGCCAGAGGCCATTTTGTGTAGTCTATCTCCATCGGCTTGCATGTGTTCTTTGTTCTTCAGGCCTCCTAGTTCACAGTTCTTGTTTGACCATGTGGCTGGTGGCCATTTTGTGCATCGAGCCAGTGTCTATTTGCCATCAACTTGCATGTGTTCTTTTTTTGCCATGGCTCCTTGCTCCTTGTTGTTGTTTGACTATGTGGCTGCCTGCCATTTTGTGCATCCAGCCACTGAGTCCTTGTCATAGGCTTGCATGTGTTCTTTGTTCACCATGCCTCCTTGCTCCTTATTGTTGTTGTTTGATCATGTGGCTGCTAGCCATTTTGTGAATCCTGTCAGTGTCTCTTTGCCACAGGCTTGCATGTGTTATTTGTTTCTCAATCTTTCTTGCTCCTTGTTGTTGTTGTTTGACCATGTGGCTGTCAGCCATTTTGTGCATCCAGTCAGGCTCCCTTGCCATTGGCTTGCATGTGTTCTTTGTTTGTTGTGCCTCTTTGCTCCTTGTTGTTTGGGCATGTGGCTGGTAGCCATTTTGTGTATCCAGCCAGTGTGTCTTTGCTATAGGCTTGTATGTGTTCTTTGTTCCCCCGCCTCCTTGCTCCTTGTTGTTGTTGTTGTTTGACCATGTGGCTGACATAAATTTTGTGCATGAAGCACACCTTTGCCATAGGCTTGCATACAAACATTGGCAATTATTGAACATGTGTTTATTTTAAGATTATATTTAAATTTTTGATAATAATTTTCTATTTAAATTGTCCTCTTAATTTTTCATTTTCTTTTATTTCTTATTTGTTTACTTTATTTTGCATATTATTTTTTTCTTTTAATTTTTTTAGTTTAATTTTGATTGTAGTTTTTCTAATTTTAGTTCAGTTTTTTATTTATTTAAGTTTTTTCTTCACTTTATTTAATTCTGTATTTTGCCTTGGTCCAGCCAGCCATCCATCAATCCATTCATTTCTCCATCCATCGACCAAAGTTGTGCAGCCACGCTACAGCATTCAGTTTCTTTAGGTGTAAAATAATTCTGTTTCCTCCTGGACACCCTGGCTGTGGTGCACTGCAGACACATAAGCAATATGAATAATTTATTAATGATTATTCCATTTACCCTGGACCACCTTGCTGCAATAGGTTTTGTAAGGATTATTCCATTTACCCATGCACCTCTCTCTTACTACCACAGGCGTCTCCTTTAAAGATGGAGATAAAGTGACAAGCTATAGCTGCATGTTGTGCTGCCTGATTTGAAATTACATTTTATGGTGTGGTTTGACTTTAAAATGTTTGATTAAATTGGTATTTACTACATAAGTAACCAACCACACTAATATTGCATTTGTCTGTACTATTTCAACCTGCAACAATTCCATTTTTAACTAGCTACATGTTTTTCTTGCTTGGTGGCTTTTAGATGCACAAAGGAAGAGACATCACATCACTCGCAGTACTGCCAAGGAGAAGGCCTGTAGTGTTAGTCCTCCAATCTCTTCTGCTTGTGCAGCTTAGTGCACTGCCAACTGAAAGTTTTAAGATGGCCCCAAAGAAAATTGCTTCCATAAAAGTGGTCAGTGAGAAGAAGTAGCTTTCCACCAGTGATGTGCTAACCGTAACTTTTTTCGGGAGATGTGTGCCTGCCACCCTGGCCTCCTGGGGGGACGAACCTGGGAGCAACAGTCCTGCATCAACAGTACCACCCCAATCTAAGCCCTAGACCATGCCTATCAGTGAGACAGCCACTGCAATCATGGTGACGTCGAGGAGCAGTGACGCTCAATTTAATTTCTCCCTTTCATAAAGTAGTACCCAATCATTTCAGGAAACAGAGCAAAGTGGACAGCAGCCACAGCCAGCAATAGCAGATCTTCCTGAAGTTGGAACAGAACAGGATGTCGCTCTTCCTGCCAGGCAAGAACCTCCTCTTTTAAAATTAATGGATCCCAGAGCCACAGCAATAAAAAGGAAGGGTACTACTCTACCATCTTCTCCAGGCATGACTTCTGATGACAATGATAGGGACATGGAGGGGACCCTGGCAGAGCCATGAGATACCAGGAGAGGCAAGGGAAAAGAAAAGTTCCAGAAAGCCTTAGAATCATGGAAGAGGGGTGATGATGAGGGGATGATGACAGTGAGCCAGTCACTGCGGAAGCTGGCACAGAAGAGTCCGACATTACTAACCAACCTGCTCCGAGGGATGTGGCATATGCAGCACTACCAACTCAAATATTTGTAAGGCCCTAGCACAGACCTGCACAAACCCCTAGCTCAGAAGAATTATGCACTGCAATGAGGCAATCAACACACCCACCTACCTCCATTTCTTTAGGAATTGGCAATGGCCCAGTAAGAAAGTACTTCTCCCGGGTTTGGTACTTTCTTAGGATTAGTAAACAGGAGGAGGACAATGTGGTATTCTTCATTTGCCACACAAGTGTTCGTCGAACATAGCCTGGTTCAAATTATTGTACTGGAGGACGGATGACCCATATGAAAAAACATCACGCAATCCGGCAGGAGGTGCATCTTTAAAAAATAGCTTACAGGAAACATCAACTACAACTGGTCAAATCACGGTAGAAGGTGAGAAAGAAGAGGGAGTTATTCTCATGCAAAGCAGCCCTGTCCCCAGCAGTGCGCCAGAATCACCTACCTCAGTGACCTCACAATGGCACAGGAAGACTCAGAGTCAGATGGAGACACCACAATATATGGTGACTGCACCACAATGCATCTGAGTCTACCACCACCTACATCTCAAAAGAAGCCTGCATCTGTGGCCGCACAAAAGAAGAAAATCCAGACCACTATTACAGGCATGCTTAGGCAGGAAGAGCCCTATGATCGCAACCTCTCAATGGCACGTTTGTACAATGGGAAGTGGGCATAAATGTTAGCACTAGACCTCATCCCTTTTTCTTTTGTAGAAGGAGTGGGATTTTAAGAACTTGTGGCAGCCATCTGCCCGAAATGAAAGGTTGCAAATTGGACCTATTTTGTCAAAGTTGCAGTTCCAGTGCTGCATCATGATTTGCTGCAATCGGTTGGACAAGCTTTGCAGCAATGTATTGTCCACACTATCCATCTGATGACAAACCTGTGGACCAGTTGTCAGGCTACTGATTACATGGGCATCACTGCACACTGGATCTCTTTTGTGGGGGCAAAACAAAAGCTATCTACAGGTCTTGGCCCTGAAGACATTTTTAAGAGCATTTAGCAACATGCAACAGAAGCCATGTTCACCATAGAGAAATCACATACTGCTGCAAACATTTTGGATTGATTTAATAGCAAGGTGTCTGAATGGCTGATGCCCAGAGGTCTATAAATTGGATTTGTTGCCACAGACAATGGCAGTAACATAATCAAGGCCAAGGCAGACGGTGGCTACTTCAGGCTCCTGTTTTTGGTGCACTGCATCAACCTGGTTATGCAAGACTTTCTCAAAAGAGAAGACACAGGCCCTCATTACATCCCTGGAGGTCGGTGATAAAGCGGCAGTAACACCGCCAACAAGCCAGCGTTAAAAAAAATGGAATTATGACCACGGCGGAAACCGCTCAGACAGACAGCCACTTTAACACACCGACCGCCATGGCGATAGCAACAAGCACCGTGGCAGCAACCGCCAACAGCCAAGCGGAAGACAATGTGCAGCCCACACTATTATGACACACCTATCCACCACCTTTTCCGGGGCAGTACCAACGACATCAAAAGCATGGCTGAAACAGAACACAGAAGGGAAAAAACTCACCTCTGGACATTCAGGGAAGAACCACGTCCCCATCAAGCCCGAACTGCAGGTGTTCCCTGTGCTGGTCTACCTCCTCCTACACCATGAATACCAACGCCGGCAAAGACGACCATGTGAGTACTGCTGCCTAGCACACAAGGGAGGGGGGAGGAAAAAGAGAGTGACACACACACGCAACATGCAAGACCCCCACCCCCAACACCATACACACAACTAGATGCAGTAACATTACACATTCCCCCGTGCCCCTCAGGAATAATGCAAGGACAAAAGGAAGAGATTAAAGTGAGTGTCATAAGATAAAATACTAGAAATACGTCCTCAAAAATCAAAACAGTATATACATATATACAAATGGAGGGACACTGCCCAGTACACAATGTCCGTGGTCCACAGGGCCACATCACATAGGCCAAGGCCCCACTTGACTCCTGCATCAACACGGAGAGAACACTGCAGGGGCATCAGTTCGAAAATACACAGGCACCTCAGGGGGACGGGGAACGGGGGTGTACCTCTGACGGATGATGGAACAACACCAATTGTCCTGGAGGGGGGCAACATGACCTGTGCGATGTCCTGGGGAGTGGGTGGTTTGCCCACTGCTTGGTCCTGGGGAGTGCAAGGCCACAGTCTCTCAAGTGCGTGGTTTGCCCACAGCTTGTCCTGGGGAGTGCAAAGCCACAGTCTCTCAAGTGGGTGGTTTGCCCACTACTGCTTGGTCCTGGGGAGTGCAAGGCCACAGTCTCTCAAGAGGGTGGTTTGCCCACTGCTTGGTCCTGGGGAGTGCAACGCCACAGTCTCTCAAGTGGGCGGTTTGCCCACTGCTTGGTCCTGGGGAGTGCAAAGCCACAGTGTCTATAGTAGATGGCTTCTCCACCGGTTCTGGAGGGGGCTTTGTGCCCAGTGTGCTTTATCCTTGCAAGGAGGGGGTGAGTGGATGCCTTCTTCCACTGGTTCTGGAGGGGGCTTTGTGGCCAGTGTGCTTCATCATGGCAAGGAGGGGGTGAGTGGATGACTTCTTCCACTGGTTCTGGAGGTGGCCTTGTGGCCAGTGTGCTTCATCCTGGCAAGGAGGGGGTGAGTGGATGCCTTCTTCCTCTGGTTCTGGAGGGGGCTTTGTGTCCTTTGATGCAGATCTTGGGTAGTGCAAGGCCACAGTCTCTCACCTGGATGTCACACCCACACGATTTGCAGGGGTCAGTTTGCATTATAGTTCATGGAGTCAGGTGGCGATGCTGGGGCTGGAAGTGGTGGGGGGAGGCTCCAGCCCATCCCCTGCAGCCTCGGAAGGCTGCCCACTAGGGCTGCTGCTGCTGATGGCGGTGATGGTGGCAGTGCTGGTGGCGGTGCTGGTTTTGGGGTTGCCAGTGGTGGGGGGAGGCTCCAGCCCATCCCCTGCAGCCTCGGATGGCTGCACACTAGTGCTGCTGCTGGCAGCCGTGCTGGTGGCAGTGCAGGTGGCAGTGGTGGTGTCGGGGATGCCAGTGGTGGGGGAAGGCTCCACCCCTTCCCCTGCAGCCTCGGACGGCTTAATCGCCATGGTTGGTGATGGGGGCTCAGAATCAGTCCCAGCACCAGGCCTCCTGTCCTTCTTGCCTGCAGGTGCAGGCCCTTTGCCCTTGCCCTTGTAAGCTGGTGGTGCCTCCTTGCCCTTGCCAGCTGGTGGTGCCTCCTTGCCTTTCCCCTTGGATTCTAGTGCAGGCACACTGCCAGTGCTGAGGGGTGGTTCCTTGGAGCCTCTCACCTGCAGTAGTTGCCGACATTACTGTGGCCGTGGACTGGGTGGGTGAGGTGCCAGCCTGGGTTCTGACCACCATAGCCCAACGAGAAGGAAGGGAGGGAGGGGTAGGGAAGAGGTCAACGGCAGAGAGGAAAAGCTTCTTAGGGACAGTGGGGCAGGAGGAGGGTGAAGCTTTGGGAGCAGAGGAAGAGGGAATGGTTGTTGGAGTTGTCTGCTGTGTTTGGGTGCAGATGCATGGGCTGGATGCTGTTGTCAGGTGGATGGCTGTTGGGTGTCTGAGTGCTTGCGTTTGTATACCTTAGGAGGATGGGGCACAGACAAAGTGGGAGAGGACACAGGGGACGTGTGCATGAATATGGGGGTGGTTACTGCCAGTGAGGGGTGTGTAGTGATAACGGATGGTGATGGAGGCAGTGGATGAGGATATAGTGCATGCAGGTGTTAGTGGAGACACTACTGGGAGGGAGGTGAATGAGGAGGAGGAGGGGGACACAGTGGAGGAAGTGGATATCGGTGTGTCTGCATCTGGATGGTGTTTGTGTGAGTGCCTGTGGGATGATGTGTGGTTCTTGTGTTTGCCTGAGACACTCCGGTGTGTTGTCTGGGTACATGCTGGTCTGAATGTGTGCTTGGGATAGGTTGGGGTTCAGTGGAATGAGACTGGGCAGAGGAAGTTGAAGTGGGGGGAGGCTAGAAACAGGAACAATGGTTGCCATCAGGGAGGAGGCCAGAGCCTGGATTGATCTCTGTTGGGCCGCCATGCCAGAGTGAATGCCCTCCAGGAATGCACTTGCTTGTTGCAAATGGCCTGCCAGCCCCTGCATGGCATTCACTATGGTTGACTGCCCAACAGAGATGAAGGCAGCAGGGCTCACTGGGGCAGGGCCTGAGATGCCTGGGGCGAAAGAGATGCCCACCCTCCTGGGTGAGCGGGCACGAGAAACTCACTGAGGGGCTGCTGGGAGGGCGGTGCTGGTACGGAGTGGCAGCTGTACCTGTAGTTGGGGTGGCCACAGAGGTGTCCGCCAGCACCAGGGAGCTTCCATCGGAGGAGGTATCACTGTCCGAACAATCCCCACCTGTCTCCGCCGTGATGCTCCCCTCGCCCTCCATCCCACTGGTGCCCTCACCTTCGGTGCATTCGGCCTCATGGGACCTGTGTGATGTAGCTCCCTCTGTCACCGGTGCCTCTGCTCCTCCGCCAGATGATGCTAATGCACAGAAGGACAGGGTGACAAAACAAAAAGTGGGGGGAAGAGACAGAGGATACATTTGGTCAATGGCAGCAACAACACCACCATTGGCGTACACGACACACACACACACACAGGGAACCTCCCTACACACTAGGCAATGCACTACCAGTTAATAAATCAATCAATCACTGCATTTGTAAAGCGCGCTACATACCCGCGAGGGTCTCAAGGCGCTGGGGAGGGGGGTGCTACTGGTCGAAGAGCCAGGTCTTGAGGAGTCTTCTGAAGGCCAGCAGGTCCTGGGTCTGTCGTAGGATGTTGGGGAGAGTGTTCCAGGTCTTGGCGGCGAGGTAGGAGAAGGATCTGCCGCCACCGGTGGTTTTTCGGATGCGGGGGACTGTGGCGAGGGCGAGGTTGGCTGAGCGGAGGCTTCGGGTGGGGGTGTGGAAGCTGAGTCGGTTGTTGAGGTAGGTGGGTCCGGTGTTGTGCAGTGCTTTGTGTGCGTGGATCAGGAGCTTGAAGGTGATCCTTTTGTTGACGGGGAGCCAGTGCAGGCCTCTCAGGTGGAGTGTGATGTGGCTGCGGCGGGGGACATCGAGGATGAGTCGGGCAGAGGCGTTCTGGATGCGTTGGAGTCGTCTCAGGAGCTTGTTTGTAATTCCTGAGTAGAGGGCGTTCCCGTAGTTGAGTCTGTTGGTGATGAGGGCCTGGGTAACGTTTTTTCTCGTGTCGAGGGGGATCCATTTGAAGATCTTGCGGAGCATACGGAGGTTGTTGAAACAGGACGCGGAGACGGCGTTGACTTGCCTGGTCATGGAGAGAGTGGAGTTGAGGATGACCCCCAGGTTGCGTGCGTGGTCCATGGGTTCCGGGGCTGTGCCTAGTGACGTGGGCCACCAAGAGTCATCCCAGGCTGATGGGGTGGGTCCGAGAATGAGAACCTCCGTCTTGTCTGAGTTCAGCTTCAGTCTGCTGTCCTTCATCCAGTCGGCTACGGCCTTCATTCCTCGGTGGAGGTTAGCTTTGGCGGTGTGGGGATCTTCGGTGAGGGATATGATCAGCTGGGTGTCGTCGGCGTAGGAGATGATGTTGAGGTTGTGTTGTCGTGCGACGTGGGCGAGGGGGGCCATGTAGATATTGAACAGTGTCGGACTGAGGGAGGATCCCAGTAGGATGCCGCAGATGATCCCAGTGGTTTTGGAGCAGAAGGGTGGGAGGCGAACGCTCTGGGTTCTGCCGGAGAGGAAGGATGTGGTCCAGGCCAGGGCCTTCTCTTGGATACCGGCGTCATGGAGGCGTGCTGATAGGGTGCGGTGGCAGACCGTGTCAAAGGCAGCTGATAGGTCCAGCAGGATGAGTGCGGCTGTTTCTCCTTTGTCCATCAGGGTCCGGATGTCGTCAGTGGCGGCGATGAGGGCGGTCTCGGTGCTGTGGTTACTGCGAAAACCGGATTGGGAAGGGTCCAGGATGTTGTTGACTTCGAGGTAGCGGGTCAGCTGCTTGTTGACAATCTTCTCGGTCACTTTTGCCGGGAAAGGGAGATGGGCCGGAAGTTCTTGAGGTCCTTGGGGTCCGCCTTGGGCTTCTTCAGAAGGGCGTTGATCTCGGCGTGCTTCCAGCTTTCTGGGAAGGTTGCTGTCTCGAAGGAACAGTTGATTGTTTTCCGGAGGTGGGGCGCGATGGCTGCGCTGGCTTTGTTGAAGACGTGGTGAGGGCAGGGGTCAGATGGGGATCCGGAGTGGATGGAGTTCATGGTTTTGATGGTGTCTTCGTCGCTGACGCTGGACCAGACGGTCAGGCGACTGGTGCGAGTGGTAGTCACAGGGGTGGTGGACTCGGTGGTGGGTACGGGGGGGTCAGGGTTGAAGCTGTCGTGGATGTCGGTGATCTTGCGGTGGAAGAAGGTGGCCAGGGAGTCGCACAGGTCTTGAGATGGCGGGATGTCGTTGGTGATGGAGGTGGGGTTGGAGAGTTCTTTCACGTTGCTGAAGAGCTCTTTGGTGTTGTGTGCGTTGTTGTCTAGGCGGTCCTTGAAGGCGGTCTTCTTGGCGGTCCTGATAAGTTGGTGATGTATGCGGGTAGCGCTCTTGAGGGCTGTGTGGTTGTCTGGTGTTCGGTCATGGAGCCATTTCTTCTCCAGCTTCCGACAGGTGTGCTTGGAGATCCGGAGGTCCTCTGTGAACCAGGCAGCTTTCTTGTTGGTGTGGTTGGTTGTAAAGGTCTTGAGAGGGGCAAGGGTGTTGGTGCAGTCATTGATCCACTGTGTGAGGTTGGTCGCGGCGGTGTCTGGGTCAGTGGGGTCAGTGGGTGGTCTCAGGGCGAGGGCGGTAGTCAGTTGGTCCTCGGTGACCTTACCCCAGCAGCGGCGTGGTAGCTGTTGGGTGCGGTGGTGTATGGTGGGTTTTCTGAAGGTGAAGTGGACGCATCTGTGGTCAGTCCAGTGTGGTTCAGTGGTGTGGTTGAAGGAGACGTGGGGGCTTGCGGAGAAGATGGGGTCGAGCGTGTGTCCAGCGGCGTGAGTGGGTGTCGTTACGAGCTGTTTGAGTCCGAGGTTGGCGAGGTTGTCGATCAGGGCGGTGGAGTTGGCATTGTTGTTGTTCTCGAGGTGGAAGTTCAGGTCCCCGAGGAGGATGTAGTCCGTGGAAGCGAGGGCGTGGGTGCTGATGAGGTCGGCGATGGTGTCACTGAACTGTGGGTGGGGTCCGGGAGGTCTGTAGATGAGAGTTCCTCTGAGGGTGGTGTTGGGGTCGGTGTGGATCTGGAAGTGCATGTGCTCGGCGGTGGTGAGGGTGTCATCGGTGTTCGTTGAGATTTTGATGGAGTCTTTGTGGATGATGGCGATTCCTCCTCCCACTCCGTTGGTGCGGTCTCTGCGGGAGATCTTGTAGCCCTGTGGGATGGCTATGGCGATGTCTGGTGCTGAGGTGGCGTTCAGCCAGGTATCCGTCAGGAAGGCGACGTCGGGGGCGGTGCAGTCTAGGAGGTCCCAAAGTTCGATGGCGTGCTTGCGAGTGGAGCGGGTGTTGAGGAGGATGCAGCGGAGGTGGTTGGGTTCACTGGCTGGTGGTGTGGAGGGTTTGATGCTGGTGAATCTGCAGTTCCGGCAGGTGAAAGGCCCCTGGGTGCGTTTCGGGGTGGCCCGGTAGCAGGGGTGGTCTCGTCTGGTGTTGAGTGCGTGGAGGGTGCTTGCATCGTAGTGCAGTCTGGCGTTGCGGGGGTGCGGGTTCCAGGGGTTCTGGTGCTGGGTGCGGTCCAGGCGTGGACGGGCGCAGACGGGCTTGCCTTAGGCGCGTCCGCTGCGCGCTCCCGCTTCGCGGCCTCCATATGAGGGCAGAGGGAGGGAGGAGCAGCTGGGAGGTGGGAGCGGGGCGGCCAATGGGAGTGAAGGGGGCGGGGCAGCAGGGGCTCAGCAGCAAGGGAAAAAACCCGGGGAAAAAACTGCGGGAAAAGACGGCGGGAGAGAGGCAACAGAGCACAGGGGTACAGAAAGCAAAACACAGGGGCACAGAATGAAAAAACTAAGTGGCACAGAAGTAAAGCGCAGGGGTACAGAAAAAAGGGAGCGAGTAGTCAGGCAGCAAAAGCAGTCACAATGCTAGTCACCAGGCCATGGACAGAAATACCTAACGCCAATTGCAGCATTTCTGAAACCCACAGAGCCCTGCCCAGTAGTGGATGCCTACTAGCTTGGTTGGAGGTGGTGTTCATCAGCCCCTGTCCAACATGGAGCCTACCCTGCAATGTCCAGCCTGGCCTAGGGGCACCAACAGGCTAACATCCCCCACCCAAAGACCACTCCATCACGCACAAGTAGTATAATGTGAAACTGTACTCACCTCCTTGTGGCAGCTCCGGATAACTCTCTGCCAGTTTGCGGAACATCAGGGGGATCAGGGTTCGACGGGCACCCCTTCCTCATTGGGAGGCCATCCTAAGCTGGGCCTCCACCGTCTTCCTTGCCCAGCGTCTCAGGTCCTCCCACCGTTTGCGACAGTGCGTGCCATGACCCCCAGGGTCCACACGTCCTTGACGATGGCACGCCGTATACCCTTTTTCTGATGGGCACTGACCTGCAGAGAAATAAACATAGTAAAATGGTATCAGTCATACCGTCCGGCCTGTTACACTCATGGCCCACCATATCTCTCCCATCACCTTATGCACAGACATTGCCCACCATGCATGCAGTACGCTGCCCAGGACCCTTCAACCACCCCGCCCCCTTTACACAAGGCCCTCACATACAGCACTCCATGCATTCATGCCCCATGCATCGTGCTCACATTGTACTCACCTGTTGGTCTGGAGGACCATACAGCATTCGGTAATGGGGTAGGACCCCATCCACCATTCTCTCCAACTCCGCAGCGGTGAAGGCAGGGGCCCTTTACCCAGTAACACAAGCCATGGTCGGTTCCAGACACAGGTCACAGAAGCACTTGCAATGTAGGTCCTCTCCTGTTGAAGGTCAGGTAGCAAGTGAGTGAACAGATAGAAAATGGCGGTCACTTCCGCGGCGGTGTGTACCGTCACCACCGGCATACATCACCATTGGCCACTGTAACCCATAGGGCCCAATTACAAACAATGAGGAGTTGCACTGCGGTACTCGACCGCCTCCGGCAACGGCGCATAACGTCAGCGGCATTATCTCATTTCCACCTGTCCATCCACACAGGACAGGCAGACACCATTTCAGGGGGAGGCAGGCCATGACACCTAACTGCGTCAGCACACATAGGCACCATTTGGGCCTATACAACAACATACTGTTTCATTCACAACATGCAATGCACTGTACATTTTGGAAATGTTGAATTCTGACTAGATGCTCATCATTTTGCCTCCTAGATTGCAACCGCTGCAGATGAATATCAGATGGAGACATCCCCCTGTGTACAGGCCCCTGTTGGACTTGGCAACAATGAAGGACAGGCACATTATCCTCACCTACAGCCTTGACAGGGCCACAATCCAAGAGCTGTGTGCCCAATTGGAGCCAGACCTGATCTATGCTATCTGTCACCCCACTGGGATCCCCCCTCTTGTGCAAGTGCTATCTGTGCTCCATTTCTTGACAACTGGTTCTTTCCAAGTGACAGTGGGCTTGGCAGCAGGAATGTCATAGCCAATGTTCTCAATAGTGTTAACAAGAGTGTTGTCGGCCCTGATGAAACACATGCGCAGCTACATTGTTTTCCCTCGGTGGAGGATTTGGCCACAGTGAAAGCTGACTTCTATGCAATGGGACATATCCCTAACATCATTGGGGCAATTGATGGTACACATATTGCCTTTGTCCTCCCCCACCGGAGAAATGGACAGGTGTTCAGAAATCGAAAGAGCTTTCCCTCTATGAATGTGCAGATAGTGTGCCTGGTGGACCAGTACATCTCCCATGTCAATGCAAAGTATCCTGGCTCTGTGCATTATTCCTTTATCCTGAGGAATAGCAGCATCCCATATGTGATGGCTCAACTCCAGAGGCACCGGGTGTGGGTAATAGGTGAGCTCATGATTCCCACCCAGTATATGTTGGTGTATGGGGTCGGCCCTAAGGGCTAGTGTTTGGCTTGCAGTTATCCCTCGATATTTGCAGGTGACTTTGTTTACCCCAACCTCTCATGGCTACTGACCCCATTAAGGAATCCCAGGACAGGGGCAGAGGATTGTTACAATGAGGCACATGGGCAAACAAGAAGAATTATAGAGCAAACATTCGGCCTCCTGAAGGCCAGGTTTCGGTACCTCCATCTAACAGGTGGTTCACTATGCTAATCACCCAAGAAGGTGTGCCAGATCATCGTGGCATGTTGAATGTTGCACAACCTTGCCTTACGTCACCAGGTGCCTTTTCTGCAGGAGGATGAGGCTGAGATGGGCATGTGGCAGCGGTGGAGCCAGTGGACAGTGATGAAAAGGAGGCAGAGGATGAGGATGTGGACAATAGAACATCAATCATACGACAGTACTTCCAGTGACACACAGGTCAGACACTGTAACTTCACCTTCCATTGACAGTTTTGTATTGGACATTGTACATGGCAGGCTGATATTTCCACTATTATGGCCACTTACTGTACTCTTTGGCATGTCTATTTACAGATATCTGTACCCCACCCTGGCTCCTGGTGTGTTGATTGCAGCAAACTACAGGTCATACCAATGTATACATTAATGTACAGTTGAATTGCAATGTTTACATATTGTTAAAAGAATACATAGTTCAATCAATTGACAGACTCAATACTTGTATTTTTTTACAAGGGTGTTTATTTATGTGCTAATAAGTGGATGGGGTATTGCTATAGGCTGGGGTGGTGGTGGAGGAGAGTCTAGTGAAAAGGTTCAGTCTATTTGTATCACAGGTGCACTGTCCAAGGGGGCATAGGAAGTGGAGCAATGGCAGTTCAAGGTGGACAGGGTGACATAGTGGGACACAAGGGTGACATTCAGGAGGGTCTTATTTCCTGGCTGGGGTCTTGGCAATGTTCTCTGGCTTCTGCCTGGATTGCAGGGACTGTTTGCAGAGTGCTTCTCCTTCTGTAGGGGGTGGGCTGCTGGTGACCTGTTGTTCCTGTGGCGGGGCCTCCTGTTCAGTAGTGTCAGCGCGGAGGGCTGTTCATCGGTGTGGCTAGTGTCAGGGGCCCGTTGGTGTGCCACTGCCTCCCTCATGGTGTTTGCCATGTCTGCCAGCACAACCCTGCAATGGTGACCAAGGTGGTGTGGATGTCCCTCAGGTCTTCCCTGATCCCCAGGTACTGTCCATCCTGCAGCTGCTGGGTCTCCTGCAACTTGGCCAGTATCTGGACCATCGTCTCCTGTGAACGGTGGCATGCTCCCAGGATGTTGGGGAGTGCCTCATGGAGAGTCGATTCCCTGGGCCTGTCCTCCCCCTGTCGCACAGCAGTTCTCCCAGCTCCCCTGTTGTCCTGTGCCTTTGTCCCCCTAACCATGTGCCCACTGCCACTGGCCCCAGGTCCCTGATCATTCTGTGTTTGTGAGTTGGCCTGTGGTCCCTGTAGTGGTGGACACACTGCTGATTGATGTGTCCTGGGGACAGTGGCACAGTCCCGCTGGGTGGGTGCTGTGGTGGTGCTTCCTGAGGAGGGAGGCTCTGTGGTGGTATGGGACTGTGCCTTGGTAACCGACTGTCCGGAGGTCCCTGATGGGCCAGGTTGGTCATCCTGATCCAGGCATGCAGAGCTGCTGTAATCACTGTGGGCCTCTTCTGTGGTGGGACTGGATGTTGCTGGCAGCTCCTCTCCGGTGAGGTGTGGGGGACCTGTGGGGATGTAAATGCAGTGTAATTGTTTCTGCGTGTGACATCTTGTGCATGGGTGTGTTGCCCTGTATGGTTGTGATTGCCCTGGCAGCTTAGGCTTGTGTAAGTAGTGATTTGGTTGGATAGGTGATTGCCTCAAGTGTGCATGCTTTGGTGATGGGTGTCCATGCAGGTCTGTGATGGGTGTCCATTGATTGGCTTGGTAGTGGGGGGGGTGGGTTGTGATGGTGTGGTGTATGTGAAGTGGTGGACTGATGGGGGTGAGGGTAGGGGTTGGGTTTATGTAATGGCATGCAGGTGGGGGGGGGTGAATGTAGTAAAGATTTGACTTACCAGAGTTGAGTCCTCCTGCTACTCCTGCCAGGCCCTCAGGATGCAGTATTACCAAGACTTCCTCCTCCCATGTTGTTAGTTGTGGGGAAGGAGATGGGGGTCCACCGCCAGTCCTCTGTAGTGCTATCTGGTGTCTTGCTACCACAGAACTTACCTTTCCCCATAGGTCGTTCCATCTCTTCCTGATGTCATCCCTCCTTCTAGGGTGCTGTCCCACGGCATGGTCCCTGTCCTGAATCCTCCGCTATAGTGCCATCTTCCTGGCAATGAATGTCTGCTTCACCTGTGATCCAAATAGCTGTGGCTCTACCCGGATGATTTCTTCCACCATGACCCATAGCTCCTCCTCTGAGACCCTGGGGTGTCTTTGTGGTGCCATGGGTGTAGTGGGAGTGGTGTGTGTGAGGGTGTGTGGGGTGATGTGTTACGGTGTGTGCTGTGAGGTGCGTGGATGGTGTATGGGTGATGTAGTTCTGTGGCTCTGGTTCTATGGGTGTTCTTGGTGTGTCTCTCCCAAGTTATACATTTTCTTGAGTTGTAAAGGGATGTGGGTAATGTGTGTGTGTTTTATAGTGGTGTGGGTGTGTAGGTGTAGTGTGTGTGTGTATGTCAGGTGCGTGTAGTCTGAATTGTCCAATGTAGTGTTGTTTTGTTAGTGTGTATTTTGAGCGCAGCGGTATGTACCGCCAATGGTTTACCGCGGTTGAATGTCCGCCGCAGTGATTCGTGGGTCATAATGCTGTGGGCGTAGTTCTGTTGGTGTACCGGTGTGGGTTTTGGTACCGCCATCTTATCACCGACCTTTGGTATGGCGGACTTGTGTGTGTGTCTGTATAGTGACGGATTGGTATATGTGTGTCATAATATGGTTGCGGTAATCCGCATCATCGGTGGTATGTTGGCTGCAGTCGGCATGGCGGTAAGGGGGACTTACCGTCAATGTCATAATGAGGGCCATAGTCTGCAACATACTGACCACCTGCCGATGAATCTGCACTCATTTCAGCCATTTTTTTAAAGCCCGGAAGCAGTTGCAAATGATTCAGCGTGATAACAGAGTACCAGTTAAAGCCCGCTACAGGAGGTGCCAACACATTGGAACTCAACCTAATATATGTTACACCGTCCATTTGAGCAGTATAGACAGATCAATGACAATGTCACTTTAAGGGGATGGTTTGCAATTGGGAAAGTTATGACCATGGATGCGGACAAATGGGACCTAGTAAACAGATGCTGCTCCCGTTTGAGGTTTTCATGGAGGAAGTTAGCAAGGAGGGTAGTACGATGGGGCAAGCTATCACTTTGTTGCATCTGCTTTAGGAGCAGCTGAAAAAGGTGTCTGAAAGGTTTACACTCAGAGGTGTGAACAAATACTCAGAAGCATATGCCTTAGTTGACAGCCTAAGCTATTGCTTGATTTGAAATGTAAGGCTGCAAAATGACATTATCTGGTCCAAAACGTACACACCTGCCACCCTACTTGATCTATGCAACAAAAAAATTCTTCTCATTTTCATTCCTTATTCTGAAAGGGGTGTTTCAAAATACAAGAGTTGGATTGTTGAGCAAGCCAGACAATTGGAAAAAGAACAGCTGGATCTTAAAAACCCACTCCGGAGATCTGGGATGCCGCCTTCAACTTCGAGAGAGGAAAGCCTTGTCTCACAGCAGCCAACACCAGCAACAAAAACACCGGCAACAACAGCATCAGAAGAATCGTGCCCAAACTCTGCTTTGGCTTGGTTTCAAGTGGCAGGCCTTAAGTCAAGTACAGAGGCAAAGTCAAAAGAGGTCAAGCAAGTGGCAGTACAAATGACACTTCAGAGGATGTTTCAGGAGCATCTGAATGACCCAAAATAGATGTATGTAGATCAAAACCCATTGGTGTATTGGTATGGAAACAGGCGCTAATGGACAGAGCTCAGGAGGCTGGCAATAAAGTATCTGGCTTGTCCTGTAGCCAGTGCGTCTACTGAATGTGTGTTCAGTACAGCTGGCACAGTTGTTGCAGTGGGAAGGATCAGACTCTTGCCTCAAAACACAGAGAGATTAACCATGATAAAAAGGAACTAGCATTTTATACGACCTGTTCACACTTTTCCTAAAACACCACATGAGGAGAAAGAACATGTTTGTTCAGAATCAAGCGTGTTTGCTGACCAATTTCTTGGTCACTGAGTATACCAGTGCCACTATAGAACGTTTTAATTATTTCTCATTGAACATCTTTCTTTGCAAAAGAAAAATAGCAACTGAAACATTGTTTGTGTTGGAGTTATGCTGCCCCACCATTTCATAATCACATGTATGGCTGATTCCGAGTTGGACTTGTGTGCAGTGAAGAAGACCCTCATTCTCTTCAGGACAATTGAGACAATGCCTGCCTCCCTCACATGCCATTGTAGAACCTTTTTTATTTTTATATGGTATAGCTAGGCTGCCCGAGAAGGTCATTGATTAAAATAACTCCAGTGACAATGCCAAATTCCAATGTGTTGCTACCATCAAAAAGGAGATAATGTTTTGTATCAACCACTGTGCTTGGCTTGGAAGAGGTAACTACTAACTATTGCACAAATGAGTGATGATATATTGAGTGATTGTGAGTGATGATTGATGATGTATGTGGTGGCTGACAAAGACGGAGTGAGTTCAACACATTTATAAACTTGATTTCAATGATTTGCAATGTCTGGGGCTGATGGGTAATCATTTTATTTCAGAAAGTGATTGGCCTTTCAAACTTATCAAAACGTAGCTGTAGGGTCCAATCCTTTTTTTCTGGTTCTATCATAGACCATACCAGTCAGATAAATATATATATATTCATACAACTTTATTTCTGTCATCGACCATAAAAGTACAACAAAAAGAAATATTACACAAAATATATAAAAATAGAATAAAAATATGCAATTCACCCCACATAATTAAATGACAACCTCCTTACCATAGATACACATAAATAATGTGGACAGCAATGAAAAGTGATGATGATGAAAGTTGAAAACTTTATTGCATGATTAATAAAAATTGTTGCATCGAATACAATAAAAGAGGATAAACACCCATAAAATACAAAGGCCCTGATTTATACTTTTTTCGCGCCGCATTAGCGTCATGTTTTGACGCAAAAGCGGTGCAAACTTACAAAATACAATTGTATTTTGTAAGTTTATGCCACTTTTGCATCAAAAGATGACTCTAATGTGGCGCAAAAAAAGTATAAATCAGGGCCAAAGAATATTATCCAACACAAACTCCCACATAAGAACTCATATGATTAAACAAGTCATATGTTATCCTAGAATAGACACATATAAAATATGTGTCAAATGATCCAATTATGTAGCAGCCTAAAATTCTACAATTGTGGTTATAAACCTCCATTGCCCCTCAATACACGAGTGCTTTCTGCTTTTTAGTTCATTTATCCTATGTGCATCAATGTTATTAATAAGCTCCAATCTCTTGTGAATACAAGTGCCGAGTGCAAATTTCCATGTGCCCCATTAGTTGATCAGTCTCTTGGGAGCAAAGTGCAAAATGATACATTCCATGTATCCACCTAATTAACCACAAAACCTTATCCATCTCAATATCATGGGCTCACTAGGTTAGACTTGGTTCATATAAAATCATGGGAAGGAACTACCCCCCAAATAAATCTGCCATATGCTTCTTAATTCTCAGCTCTATGGACATGTCTCAAACCTTAGAAGTGCAAAAGGTAACTCCCGTATCCCCCTTATATATATTCACAGAGTGAAAGGGAGCCATCCACACATGGGCTATTTGACTCTCGGCTCTTTGGGTTCATATTGAATCTTAAAAGTGCAAATGCAAAACATCCATGTCCCCCTTCTCTTTAGATACAGAGTGATGAGGGATAACCTCTTACATCACATCACTACATTGCCTAAAGCCATGGGGCAGAGACTGCTCCAACTAGAAGAAGTGTGAAGTCAATTAGGAGGTAGGAGCCATTTCGTCAACACCGTTTCTTTATAGAACTCACCCCTCCTGTGGGTTCCCGCACTTATATGGCCCTGTGCATGGTATAATGCCTGTCTCACTTTAAGAAAAAAAAATCCAAAGCAGGCCAGTTCCATGGGGACCACTGCAGTAAATATGTATATTATGGCTTCTTTACATGTTCTCAATCCATATTTCAAGAACAGCAGTTTTAAGAGTTGACGTCTGTATGAGGCCAGACATGGGCAGCAGCATACAAGATGTGTTATAGATTCAGTATGATATTTACACAAAGTGCATTTTTGCAAATGTCCCTGTGACAACTTTCATTTACGTCTATAGTCCCAGACAGGATGACTTAAGAGATGCATTTGCAAGATGCTCTGGAACGCTCGAGCCCTTAAAGGTGCTTTCATGTAATGCTGGCCTTTAGTGGTTGCATAGCATTCAAGTAAACCATGGGCTCCACTGATATTCCTGATTGTAAAGATGTCTTTTTCCCTAGAGGCTTGCACGCCTATCTCTTTCAATCTTTTCTTCAGCAGCACCTTCATAATAGAGGGATATAATTTATCGGAGGGAGCCAGATTAAACTGTTCTTCGGACTGTGCTAGATAGATGGTCCAGCTACTGGATCTGTCTTTAAAGACTGCTTTCAGAGCCCCCCTCAGGCTATCGGTATTAGCCTTGCAAACACTCTGATAGAACTTTATCATGTCCATTGTGCACATTATTTCCATTTTTACTATGTCTAATTCCAGACGTATCCCTGCATGCCTCGTTGGTCTGGGGATCTGGAATACCGTTTTGTAAGCTCTTATCTGGCAATTCTCCAATGGAGTTGTCAGTCTGCCAGGGAATGCAAGATGACCATAGGAAAGTTTAACCTTCTCCTTATTGCCTCTGATGTTGGTGCCTTAATTTGATGATGGAGTTTTGCTAATCCATAAGAGATTTTCTCTGCTTTGGCTGTTAATGTTTCTTTTTCCAATGGGCAGTAGGGGCAAAACATTGTGGAACCACATTGTTTGTCCCATTTACCCATTAATGATCTTAATGACAGGGGTCCATACCTACATTGAAGATACAACAGTTTAGCTATAGGTGGATAAATATCATCAAAAAAACATTGTAAATTGGGGAACATTTGACATTTAAAAACTGCCCCGTCCAGCTCTCATAATTTGACCAGATCTGTTCCAAAACACAGTCCCAATAAGTTATTTACACTTTCTGTCTGGCACCCTTAGCAGCTGCTGCTGGTAAATTTCAGAGATCTGCCATTCACAATTTCTCTCACTGCATTTTAACATTTTTCAACCAGGGTGAAACCACCCATGATTCACAGGAAATTAGATAAATTAAAGAATCTCTGTAGGGTGTCAACTCCTCGGTTGTCCAAATCTCCACCCAATACAATAGATGTTTTAAAAACACCACCAGATTTATAGGATTAAATGCTAAATTTAACCTATGTGGGACCAAGGGCATGCCCTTTGACAAACTAAGCAAACCCCTAATAAAATTATTCTGTACCGTTAAAAGGCAGAAGCATCAGCAAACCCCCATATCTCTGCCCCATAAGAGGCTGCCAACAGGGCCGTAGCTTTATACATATTAATGACGGGGGAGACTGCACCTCCACCAGTTACCTTCTGTAACCTGCTAATTTGGTATGCTCTCTGCTTCAGGACAGTTTTACTCTTTTCTACCTAGAGGGTTAAAGTCATTGTATCTGACTGCCGAACCCCTAGATAATCAAAATATTTGTCCTGTTCAATTAAGGAGCCATTGATTTCCATTCTACCCTTTAAAGAGCTATGGGTATTTATCCCCATAAATTCTGTTTTTGATGGATTGATTTCGAGACCCCTCGATTTACAGAAGGCCAAAAAAGAATCCAATTCTGCCTGGAGGCCCATAGGAGTTCTAGAGATAAGCAGGGAAGCATCTGAGAACATTAATATCGGTAGAGATACTCCAGCTAACTACGGTGCATCATGCGTAAAGTGGGATAACCACTTGACTGTCTCATTAATGTAAAGACCAGTACACAACCTTACTTTACCTCCGGCAAATAGGAATTGAGCCCGTTCAGTCCCCACCCATGTTCCACCTCACCTTTGCATAAGTGGTTGTGTTGAGAGCTCTTAAAATCCACAAAAGATCACTCGGCAACACATAAAGTTCAGGTACCCTTCACAAACTATCCCCCGGGTCCCAGGTCAAAGGCCAATTTAAGATCTATGAAAGCGACGTAGAGATGATCTGCCTTCAGGGTAACGTACTTCCAACACAGCAACTTAAACTGAAAGACCTGGTTAAGGTTACTGATTTTATTCCTAAATTCTGTCTCAAGGAAATGGTTGTCTGAGATCCAAGAGTATAGCTTTGCCAAAACCTATCTACAAAGTCTGTGGGGGGAATCGTCCAATAGACTCATTTGTCTATAATTGGAGGGTCAATCCCTACTCCCTTTCTTAAAGATTTGTACAATAACAGAACCAAATCAGGTAGACAGAATTTTCTTGCCCCTCATAATAGCATTGCTTAGCACATTAAAGTAAGGAACCCACACATCAGGATGCAACAGGAAAGGGTACCCAGGAAGACCATCCAACCCGGGAGCCTTTACCTTCTCCATTTGCTTTAGGGAAACCCACGTTCTGGGCAGGGAGAAATAGAAAGACTCTGGTTCTGCATTAGCTACCTTCCCTGAGGAATAAGGTGTAACCGCTGGACCTTCAGGACAAACCCCTTTGATATACTCCTCCATGAATTTCCATCCGGTTCTAGCCCCTTCACACTATACAAGGCCCTAAAGTGATCAATGACCTCTGAGCCATGTGCAAATAATTTCCAAAAGGCCTTCGAGTTCTTACTCTTGAGTGCATTAGTGAGCTCAACCCATTGATCTATCTCCAAACTCTTTTTAGCCTTAATCAAAATTACCTTATAATGTTTCCTTGCCAAAGTTATTTGAATCTAATTCCCCTTCTCCAAAGCTCTAAGAGACTAGTATGAGCCATCTGGCATTCCTTACTAAACCACCCTAGAGCAGTTTTAAAAGAGGACTTCTGAAAACTCATATTGATTATTTTCTGGTGGATCTGGTCATGTGGCCCTCAGTGGGTGATATGGCTGTTGTTCCTAGAGTAGCTAGCGACCATAAAGCCCTAAATGCTGAATTTTCATCTGTCATGTTAACAAGCTTTAACTTAACCCTTTAAATTAGAAGAACTTGATAGACACAGTCAATAACAGGAGGCATGTTGAATGGGTGGAAGTCATGGATAATGAAGCTGCTCTAACTCAAGTTTATGAGTGGTTTGTGGAGAATCTAGTCATAATAATTAACCCGGGGAGTGAGAGGTTATGAGCCTGACATGGTTTCTGTGCATTGTCAATTAATGAAACAAATAAGACCCCTGTTTGTTAAAGTTACGAAAATGGGACCAAACCAGTCACTTAGTTACCAAACACAAGTCTACACAAAATACTCCAATTCCCTATGTGTTCTTCAACAGCAGTGCACTACACAGGTCTAGCTCGCTCGGTTTGGGACTGGGACTGAGTCAATCAGAATCTGGAGAAGGAGGATGGAAGAACTCACCAGCTAGAAAGATTATTGACTTCAAAGAGATACCGTGATGATGGAGAAGACTCTGAGGCCTTGTACTTACTCAGTTCTGTGGACTGGAAAGAGGTGTGTTGATTTGGGAAACTCTGCTGAGTCTGTGTTTGCTGCATTGCTGGCTCAAACATGAAACTCCTCTTTATGATCTTGCTATGCCTTTCAGTCTTCTTAGTACATTTTTGACCCCTCATAAAGCTTACCTTGCTTCCTTTTGTTCTTCTTCTTTACTCTGTAACACAGTTACTGTTTTTCAACGAGCAGACCTCCTACTAGTTGTCTCCTGCATGAACAAAACTTGCTGAAAGCTCAACACTCCAGCTTACCTACTAGACAGGTTAAACCAGGCGCCCAGGAGTAACGGACATTTCGAGAAGAATGGAGATGCACTGCCTAATTTGGAAATACAGTATAATGTTCCTTTTTTTAACAAATACAATTTTTAGAACTGGGTGGGTTAACTTCAATCCTCCATACATTGTATATTTCAAACCTAGAAGACAGAACATTTAGATATATAGGGGGTTATTCTAACTTTGGAGGAGGTGTTAATCCGTCCCAAAAGTGACGGAAAAGTGACGGATTTACCACCAGCCGTATTACGAGTCCATTATATCCTATGGAACTCGTAATACGGCTGGTGGTATATCCGTCACTTTACCGTCACTTTTGGGACGGATTAACACTCCTCCAAAGTTAGAATAACCCCCATACTATCTTGAGTCTCTCTGGGGCAGAAGGACTGTTTGCAATACATTTAACTGAACTGCATAATATTTATCCTTTCATTGGTCCCTTCCACAACAGATGGATAATGGTGTGCTGTTCAGCGCCCTGATAAATATTATTTTGGTTTGTTTTATGTAGTGTTTGTCTTTGTCACACCTTTCCCCAAATCCCCTTTTTTCATCCATTCATCAAGCGCCTACCGTCTTCCCCCAGGGTGGGTGATTTATTGAGGTGTGGCTTTATTTTACAAAATAAATGGATCACACACTTGCTTGGACAGATGTGGTAAAAGCGACACCAACTCACTGCATGACCTTCTATTACCTGAGCAATATTCCATACCAGCCTAATCAACATCATCATTAAGGCCTTGTGTTGCATAAATGCTTAACGTGGTCCAACCATCCCTTTACTCTCAGCATACTTCGCGTGGCTCAAGCATTTCATTTACTAACCTCAGTTTTCAAGATACTAGCTCCCCATTGTTCAGAAGTGATTGATATTGCTAGTTCTTATTATCAGATCAGGTCTTCTTGTTGTGTGCCAACTGCTATCATTGTGGTAGTCTGGTCTCAGTCTTCCTAAAGTTATGATATAATGTATGACCCACTAACTCTATGTTGTCTTTCAATCTAGTTAACAGTGATGGATAACCCTGATTAATTCTGCAGTTGAAGTTCACATAGGTGGGAATGGCACCATGTGTTTTCCCTGCTAGCACGCTAGCCTGCTACTACTACCCCCTTAAGTTAGGATAAGATGCCACCTAGGGAAAACCCTGTAGTAAGAAGAATGAGATATAAGCCCTTGCTTCATCTGTTCAGGTAAGAGAAGAACTATGGACTGAAGTGAACTTGTTTAGTTAGTAATTAACTTCTACTGTAGAAGATGGTGTTTGTGTGTATCTAGGGTTTGTAGGCAAAATAGGCAATGCAATCATCCCCTAGTAGTCAATATAGTTACAGAGCGCAGTAAGAGCAGTAGCGCAAGGGTAGAAGTAAATGACATACACTTTTTTAGCTGCTTTAAAAAGCAGGCTACATTAAAAGACAGCAGTCTAAAAAACTAAAACACCAACATAAACATTGGAGGCATAAATAAACTAAAACATTTTTGTATCCCCTTTCATTTGTTACAAATAAGAAAAACTACCCTTTCCACCCACAACAGGCCAACTGCTCTCCCCAAACAAATATTCCCATCCCCAAAAGTCCACCGAAAGTCCAGATTGAAAAAGCCACTCCCAACCCGCTTCTCACTCTCTCTACCTAGAACAAGTCCCTCCCACAAAACAAAAAAATTAAAAAAGGCCTTTGAACTGGTTATTGTGAATTTGGGTCTGGAGCTAGTCCAGTCTCTGCTCGATCCTCTGCAACCAGCTCTCCATTCGCCTCTCCAGGCAGTCAAGTTGCTGCAGGATGGGCTGCACCAATGTCCTCTGAAGGTCAGAGGGGTGGCAGCAGTGTCAGTCAGGGCCCCTGACAGCTGGTGGCAGTACTGGCGATGTAATGACCGGAAGGCTGGGGCTGGTGTGCTGAACTGGGGCCCAGGTCAGAGGCAGCCATTTCCACCTCTTCATCTTCCAGGACCACCAGACACTGGTATTCTGCCCAGTTCGTCTCCAGTCTCTGCTGCCACCACAGGCGAGACAGTATCTCCTGACTGGTGGGTAGTGCTGGTGGACCAACAGGAGTAGCTATTTTGAGACTTGATTTTCCTTTAAAGGCTTTTCTAGTAAGTGGAAATATAAAAATAAATTACCTCCAATTCATGAGTGAGACATTATGCACTATGGAGTATAAGTTGCTGTACTATATTAATGGAGGCTTGCTAACCAGCGCTTCTAGGATTTTGCCACTGTGCAGCTGGGGCAGCTGTAGTTGATAATTATCTATCTATAATTCCCATGGTCCTGCTGTTCTCCAAATACCTTTCACTTTCTACCCTGACTCCAAAGAGGCAGATGAATAATAATTAAGATACTACGTCACACATGTCATGTATAAAATGTGAATATTAACATCCTGTCTACTGTAAGTAGATGGTGGAGAAAACAATGCAGTGCACTACTGCGAAAGGAATGGGCTGTTTAGATTGTATGCGCCACATTCATCACAGAGTATCCCTTACTCCAAGCTTGAAATCAAATCAGGCACTCAGTCTCACTTAACTCACTGGCCTCGCTCACCACCACAAATTATTTCCAACAACTTCATTTGCTGGGTAGTAAGGAAAGGAAACTTGACCTACTTTACTACAGGAAAGTGTAGAGGGATTAGGTGGGTAGCTAGAGCTTTTGCTGTAGACTAGAGGGGTGTCACTGATCTTCGATTGGTCCTGTGCCTAAGCTTTGTCTTATTCAGTCACTGTAATAGACAAAAATCTAAAGGGAAAAATTTGAACAGGCATAAAATAAATCTTTTATCGGAAACCATGACTTATATTTTGGAATCACTTCACATGGTCATAAAAATGTGTCACATGGCAAGAATGGATTTTTCAATTTTTTGGTAGGCTGGGACAGAAGAACTTAGGATGGATAAAGGACAAGGAGGTGACTGAGAGGGCGGAGGGACACACACCTTTTGTGTTCAGTTTGCAATGCATTGAAAACTCTGTAAATGCCACATTAACTAAAGCAGATGCACATTGCCCAGCCAACACTGCAGTCAAGAATTGAACCATACTGCACTGTGGTCATGAATGGTGAAAGGCCATGGGCAGGATGGGGGGTTGATGAATAGTGATGGGTGGGATACATCTGCCTCGCTTAACAAAAACAGTGAGTCACAGTATTTGATCAAAAATTAAAATACCCCCCCTCTTTGAACTACAGCTTTGATAACCATAAAGTAAAAAGTAGGTAAGTGAGCAGTATGCCCCTATCCTGAAGTACTCCCTTGTTTATTTATCCAAGCAAATATTCAATATTTTTCTTTCTTCCTAACTAGCCACCTTGACTCATGCTTAACTTTCTCTTATCCAGTCTTTCATCAACATTTCCAATCCTTTATCAATCCATTCAGTATCCACCCTTTCTTTCAATCATCCTTCTTTCACTCATCCAACCATTTAGCCAACACACACCCACGCACCCTTTCACTCACCCACACATCATTTCTTTTCACTCATTCCACCCATCCTTTCTTTTAATCTTTTAGTTTTTTCTCATTTCTATCATGCCATCATTTTTAGCTTACATTATGTGAGCTTTTGCTGAGTTGCAGATAGAAAAGGCCATAACTCAACCACCGCTGCAGCTGATAAAGAGGGGAGTTCACGATCATGATTCAACAACATCCTTATAGCTAGTGAGTATAATATTAATTGTCAATAAACAAGCATTGTGACTTACCACCACCTGTCCCTGCCACTGCTTCTTCCCCTGCTCCTTCTGCTCCTGCAGCAGCACTCGAGCCGGCGCCACTCTGTGTGGCTAGAAAAAAACGTTATACAATTTTTAGATGCAAGATATGCCTCCCCTTAATATTTTTTATAATAAAAATACAACTGCAACACATCATTACAGTTTGGTTACCACTGTAGTATCTTGTATCAAAAATAGCACTCTGGGCATTTTCTAAATCTAAATCAGATTGCCTATGGTACTGGTATTGACTATCGTTGAGTTGGCTATACTAATCCTAAAAACCTTATTCCAAATTTCCTAAACAAAAACTACATTTGGAACTAATGCATTGCAATGAATGATCTTTGATTCCATTCTCATTTCCTAACCCCCTTGATGGACCAACTCATCCTCCCTTTTTTTTAAAGAATAGATGCATATTAATACTACACATCACTGTGAAATTGCTTGTGACTGTATGAGCTATATAAAGAAAGTACCAGATAACACTAACTTGGTGATATCACTTGTTCACTATGGTGACAGGTGAACAGAGGAGTCTGCATTGCAACGGTTTCTTAAATAATCATTTAAAGTGAGCACCAATGAGTACGATGAGGTAGCAATGAACACAGGGCCAGCACCATGAACAGAGTAAGAAAGCAAGATGGCCACACCCATGCAGGCTGCGTGGTGCCATTTGTGAGTGATTTGAATGTAAGAACGTACTCCTCAATGCATCTGACATAAAACACAATGCAGACGGTGTGAGGGGAAACTCCACCTGCCCGCAGAACTCTGTGTAATGCGGCAGAGTTTTTTAACCACTTTGCGGAGGCCATTGTAGCATGTCTCAGAGAACTCCACCCAGACCTAGTTTGCCCAACGAATAGATATAATTTCTCAGATGTTCAGGAGGATCTGTGAGAAATCCCAAATTATTTTTTTTGCTATGAATTCATACAAAATGTATGATGTCAATAAAAGCATTATGTTGTCTGATATGACTGTATCTGATGTAAAAAATATAAGTTCTTTACTGTCAATTGACAATTATTATTGTCATAGTATGGAATATCTTTTGATTGAACTTGATATTGCACTTGACCTACAATGTGACAGTAATTTGAGAACTTAGTCGAAATTTATCCCACAAAACATGCAGTTTCATGGGATTTAACTATTTATGAGGAGAGTTATGCATGACCTCCATAATTTGGAGGATAGAACAGTATCTTCAACTTATTTGAAATCCAGATCCAACAATCTTACTAAAAAGGAGTCTTTTCCTTTACAGAAGCTAAGATCTGAGGAGTCAATAGTTATACGAGAGGCTGATGAAAGGGGGAATTTTGTAATTATGAATAATTCCTAATACCATCAAAAAGTCATACAACAACTTTGAGAAAGAGATTGTTATAAACTACTTGGACATAACCCAATGGCCTCTGTCATCTCTAATATTAACATCTAATGAGGATACTGGAAGGAAATTGGTCTTTTTAGTATTTTGGAACATAAATAATTGAAAGTGGAATCCCCAAAGCATCTATGCCTACAAATAATTTCCAAAATGCATAAGGAGGCTAACCTTCCACTTTGTCACCAGATTTGGAAGCCTACCATGAATATCTCAATAAGAAGAGGTACAATGTGACTTTTATTATGAACTTTCACAGGACATGCATTGACTTTCTAGATGTGAGCCTGTATGCCTTAGGGAATAAGATCCATAACACACTATGGCCCTCATTACAACATTGGCGGTAAAAGCCGCTTACCACCATGCAGAAGACCGCCAACACACCGCCGCGGCCGCGGAATTCCGCCACAGCTATTATGACCCACATTTCGGAATCCGCCAAAATTCAGACACCCACACAAGTCCGCCACACCAAAGGTCGGTGATAAACTGGCGAAAACAAAACCTCCACCATCACGCCAAAAGAAAAACGCCCACATTATCATGACACACGAATCCATCGGCGGTCTTTCAACCGCGGTATTCCATTGGCAGGACACACCGCCGCGCTCAAAATACACACACTCTTACAAAACACAGCCACATTGGACAATTCGAAATACACACACCTGATACACATACACACACTACTCCCACACACCCATTACAATATAAAACACACACCCACATCACCCACAAACCCCAATGACCAAAAATTCCGAAAGAAGGTCAGAGAGAGACAGCACCAGCAAGAACAACAGCATCGACAGGCACACAACACCATCACCCACAGAACTTCCATGCACCTCACACAACACAACACTACATATCAGCACACTTATCACCAAACACTCCACCCCACACATCACCTACACCACCCCATGGCACGGCAAAGACACCCCAGGTTCTCTGAGGAGGAGCTCAGGGTCATGGTGGAGGAAATCGTCCGGGTAGAGCCACAGCTATTAAGATCACAGGTGCAGCACACCTCCATTGCAAGGAAGATGGAGCTATGGCGAAGAATAGTGGACAGGGTCAACGCAGTGGGACAGCACCCAAGAAATCGGGAGGACATCAGGAAGAGGTGGAATGACCTACGGGGGAAGGTGCGTTCCGTGGTCTCATGACACCACCTGGCGGTTCAGCAGACTGGCGGCAGACCCCCACCTCCTCCCCCACAACTAACAACATGGGAGGAGCAGGTCTTGGCGATTCTGCATCCTGAGGACCTCGCAGGAGTAGGTGGAGGAATGGACTCTGGTAAGACAAATCTTAACTATTACATCCCCCGCCCTAACTGCATGCCAGCACATACCCCCACCCTCACCCTCATCCCCAGCACTCCAACTCCTCACATATGTCCCAACATCACAAACCACCCATCCCAACACCAAGCCCTGCATGCAACAACAAAGCATGGACACCCATCACTAAAGCATGCCCACTGCACATACCCATACAACCCCCTAAACCATCATCACACAAGGTCCCACACAGGAATACAAGCACTGGGGTACACGGTCACCCACCCATTGCACACCATGACACACACAGATGTAATAACCATCCTTTTATACCCCTGCAGGACCCCTACCCAATGTCACCGGACAGGATGGTCCACACATGTCCACACCACCAACAAAAGAGGCCCACAGTGATGACAGCACCTCTGTCCAACTGGATCTAGATGACCAGCCCGGCCCATCGGGGACCTTGGGACAGTCGGTTCCCCTCACCCAGTCACAGGCCACCACAGACCTTCCCCCCTCTGGAAACACCAGCACAGCACCCACCCAGCGGGTCCATACCTCCGTCCCCAGAACACGTCAATCAGCTGTGTGTCCACCACTACAGGAAACCCAAGCTAACCCACCACCCCAACAACAACAGGGACCTGGGGGCAGTGGCAGTGGGCACACGGTCCAGGGGACGGAGGCCCAGGAACACAGGGGAAATGGGAGGGCTGCTGTGCGTCAGGGGGCGGACAGGCCAAGGGAACCCACTGTCCACGAGGCCCTCTCCTCCATCATTGGAGCCTACCACCACTCCCAGGAGACGATGGCAACGGTTCTGGCCAAGTTTCAGGATACCCAGTGGCTGCAGGAGGAACAGTATATGGGCTTCAGGGGGGAACTCAGAACCATCAGCTCCACCCTGGGCACCATCGTAGGGGTGCTGAAGGAACTTGTGAACACCAGGAGGGACACTGTGGCACTACAAGGGACCCCTGACACTAGCATGGACGATGAACTGCCCACTACCTCCACCGGCGCTAGTGGACAGGATGCCCCCCCACAGGACCACCACACCAGCACCCCACCCCTTGTAGAGGGAGAACCACCCCACAAACGGTCCCTGAGATCCAGGAACAAGACAGAGCACGATGCCAAGAACCCGCCAAGAAATGAGACCACCCTGATTGTTATCCTACTGTCCCACTTTGTCACCCTGTCCATACTTAAACTACCCCAGCTCTACTTCCTATGCCCATATGGGCAATGCACCTGTGAGACTAATAGACTGGACTCTGCCATGGATATTACTCCACCATCACCCCTCACCATTTCACTACCCCCTCCAATATTGAGCACTTAAATAAACACACTTAAAGCACAAAACAATCTGGAGTCTGTCTGTGATTTCGAAATAGTGTATTAGCAATTACAGTGACAAAATGCTCTTTCAATTGTAATGTCAACATACCTATGTCACACAGCTCTAGTCCATGAGGAATCTAAGCAGATTTCAAACAGTGGGACCCACATCTGTGAAATCGTAAGGGAAAGTGACAACTCAGTGACCATACACTAGGTGAAAATGACAGACAGTAGAGAGGTAGTAGTGTTAAAGTACATGTAGTAGGCAGGTCTGTACTCTTACCTGTGTCTCACTGGAAATATTGCTGGATCACTGAGTCCCTGTTGTTCATGTCTTCTTCCTCTGCTTCCTCGTCTTCACTGTCCACAGGCTCCACAGCTGCCACAACACCACCATCTGGACCATCCTCCTGCAGAAAAGGCACCTGTTGTCGCAAAGCCAAGTTGTGAAGCATACAGCAGGCCATGATGATCTGGCACACCTTCTTTGGTGAGTAGAATACGGATCTATCTGTCATATGGAGGCACCGGAACCTGGCCTTCAGGAGGCCGAAGGTCCGCTCGATCACCCTCCTAATTCGCCCATGGGCCTCATTGTAGCGTTCCTTTGCCCTTGTCCTAGGACTCCTCACTGTGGTCAGTAGCCATGACAGGTTGGAGTAACCAGAGTCACCTGCAAATGGCGAGGGACAACTGTTAGACACGCACTAACCTGGAGGGATATCCCCAGACCCAGACAACCATTCCCACTGTCTTGCTCCCAGGTGCTCACCTAATAGCCACACACGGTGCCTCTGAAGTTGACCCATCACATAAGGGATGCTGCTATTCCACAGGATGTAGGCGTCATGCACTGAGCCAGGGAACATGGCATTCACGTGGGAGATGTACTGGTCTGCCAAACATACCATCTGTACATTCATTGAATGATAACTCTTCCGGTTTCTGTACACCTGTTCACTCCTGTGGGGGGGGGGACCAAAGCCACATGGGTCCCATCAATGGCACCTATGATGTTGGGGATGTGTCCCAGGACATAGAAATTACCTTTCACTGTAGGCAAATCCTCCACCTGAGGAAAAACGATGTAGCTCCGCATGTGCTTCAGAAGGGCAGACAACACTCTGGACAATCTGTTGGAAAACATAGGCTGGGACATCCCTGATGCTATGGCCACTGTTGTTTGAAATGACCCACTTGCAAGAAAATGGAGCACTGACAGCACCTGCACTTGAGGGGGATTCCTGTGGGGTGGCAGATTGCTGACATCAGGTCTGGCTCCAACTGGATACACAGTTCCTGGATTGTGGCAAGGTCAAGCCTGTATGTGATAATCAAATGTCCCTCCTCCATTGTCGACAGGTCCACCAACGGTCGGTACACCGGAGAATGCCGCCATCTCCTCACATGTCCCAGCGGACGGTGCCTACGAAGGACAACAGCGAGCACAGAGTCAAACAACTCAGAGGTACGTACCCACAGTTTACACAGAACACCATTCATACACAAAAGGTGGCCTGTATGTGTGTTGAGTCTAGGCCTAGGTATGTGTGACGCAGTTGAAAATGAAGCCATGTGGGCCCCTGAAATGGCGGCTGCCTGACCTGTAAAGTGGGACAATGGGATGTTAGGTAACTGCGCTGGCGTTGTACACCGTCGCGGTAGGTGGTCGAAGACCGCGGCGCAATGTTGCATTGATTAACATTGGACCCTATGGGTCCCAGGAGCCAATGACGATGTACGCCAACCGTGACGGTACGCACCGCCGCGGACGTGACTGCCATTTTCTATCTGTTCAATCACTCGATACCTGATCTTCGACAGGAGAGGACCTACACTGAAAGTGCTGCTGTGACCTCGGTCTGGAAGTGTCTGGGGAAAGGGCCCCTGCCTTCACATCGGAGGAGTTGGAGAAACTCGTGGATGCGGTCCTCCCCCAATACACGCTAATCTACGGTCCTCAAGACAAACAGGTAAGTACACTGAGAGCATGTTGTATGGGCTATGCCTGTGTGGAGTGGGGTGGATGAAAGATGGGGGGGGAGATTGAGGCGTGCATGAAACGAAGGTGAGTGCATGTGCATCATGGCAAGGGTAGGGATGGGGGCCAATGACTGTGATGATGCATTTGGTAATAACTTTTCTTTTCCCCCTGTACAATTCATGTAGGTCAGTACCCACCAGAAAAAACATATTTGGCGTGCCATCGCCAAGGACGTCCGAACCCTGGGGGTCTACCACAGATGGAGCACCCACTGCCGGAAAAGATGGGAGGACATTCGCCGCTGGAGCAAGAAGACGGCGGAGGCTCAGCTGGGGATGGCCTCCCAATGTGGGAGGGGTGCCCGTCGCACCATGACCCCTCTGATGTTCAGGATCCTGGCGGTGGCCTACCCGGAGTTGGATGGGCGCTTGAGGGCATCACAGCAGCCACAAGGGGGTGAGTACACTCTCATTCTGCTGACTTTGCGTGCAGTGGAGGTGTCTGGGTGGGGGAGGTGGGCTGTGGGTTTCCCTAGGCCAGGGTGAGTTCGGTAGGCAAGGCCCCTCCGCAAGGCAGGCCATGTGGCACCCCACCCCACCTTTGTACAGTGCCAAGTACACCTAGTCATACCCCTGTGTCATCTATGTGTGCAGATGTCGTCCATAGCCTTGTAGGCCATTTCCCAGGAATTGAACAGTGGAGCCCAAGAGCGTGGCGTAGTGCAGGGGGCGGCTGTGTCTGTCGTGTCCGCCAACGGTAGCGGTAATGCATGCACTCAACATGCCTTTCTTCTGTTGTCCCCCCCTTTTTGTTTTCTCCCTGTTCTTGTGTGCATTATCATCATCATGCGGAGGAGCAGTGGCACCGGAGCACCAGGGGGCTGCATCCCACATGGCCATGGAGGGCCACACTATGGACTCGGACTTCACCAGTGGGACAGAGGGCGAGGGGATCTCCACGGCGGGGACAGGAGCTGACACCAGTGACACGGACTCGTCCTCTGATGGGAGCTCCCTTGTGGTGGCGGCAACATCCGTGCCACCCCCATCTACAGGTACAGCCACCATCCCCCCATCCAGCACCGCCCTCCCAGCAGCCCCTCAGCCTTCGCCCTGTGCCCGCTCACCCGGGAGGGTGGGCATCACCTTCGCCCCAGGCAACTCAGGCCCTGCCCCAGTCACCCCTGCTGCCCTCAGTGAGGAGGCCATTGACCTCCTCAGGTCCCTCACTGTTGGGCAGTCTACCATTTTGAATGCCATCCAGGGTGTAGAAAGGCAGTTGCAACAAACCAATGCATTCCTGGAGGACATTCATTCTGGTCAGGCGGCCCTTCAGCGTGCTTTTCAGACTCCCCCCTCCAACTTCCTCCACCCAGACCCAATCCCCTGTACCTCAGCCTATCCCAAGCACACCTACAGACCAGCATGCATACACGTCAACACACAAGGAAAGCTCAGGCAAACATAAGCACCACACATACCACAGGCACTCACGCAAGCATCACACACATGCAGACACACCAACATCCACTGCCTCCACTGTGTCCCCCTCCTCCTCGTCTCCCTCCTCCCTCCCAGTCTCGTCTACACTCACACCTGCATGCACTACCTCTACAGCCAATACGTCCCTCTCCAGCACACCCACCACCACACCCCGCTCACGTGCAGTCACCACCCCCACTACCATTCACACGTCCCCTGTGTCTTCTCCCAGTGTGTCTGTGACGCCCCCTCCCAAGATACACAAACGCAGGCACACACCTACCCAACAGCCATCCACCTCACGACAGCCTCCTGTGCATGCACCTTCACCCAAAGTCAGCGAACGTACACCTCCTACAACCACCACCTCTTCCTCCACTCCCAAACCCCCTCCAGCTACCCGTCCCAGTGTGTCCCAAAAACTTTTTCTGTCCAACCTTGACCTCTTTCCCACACCTCCCACACCCCGTCCGTCTCCTAGGTCCCGAACTAGCACCTCAGCCACAACATCTCCGGGACCAGTGGTGCCTGTAGTCACCGGAATCTGGAGTGCACCGGCCACCAGGGCAGCCAGTGTGGCATGGAGCCACAGCACAGACGGTCCCCCACCTGTGAAGCATCAGAAGTTGGCCAGTGCCCGGCGGGAGAGGGGGAAGACTCCAGCCAGCAAAGCCGCTCCCAGGGGTCCTGGTGGGAGTGTGGAGTGAGCTGTGACACCTTCCAAGTTGGGGAAGGGCCACAACAAACCTGGCAAGTCTGGGAGGAGCAGCATGGCGGAGAAGACCACCATCATCCCCGCTGCCCAGGAGGCCACCTCCAGCACAAGCCCAGCTGCCCAGGACAGGCCCGCCAGCACAAGCCCAGCTGCCCAGGACAGGCTTGCCAGCACAAGCCCAGCTGCCCAGGACAGGCCCGCCAGCACAAGCCCAGCTGCCCAGGACAGGACCGCCAGCACAAGCCCAGCTGCCCAGGACAGGCCCGCCAGCACAAGCCCAGCTGCCCAGGACAGGCCCGCCAGCACAAGCCCAGCTGCCCAGGACAAGACAGCCAGCACAAGCCCACCTGCCCAGGAGGGGCCCGCCAGCACAAGCCCAGCTGCCCAGGACAGGCCCCCCAGCACAAGCCCAGCTGGGCCATGAAGGACCGCCAGCAAAAGCCCCGCTAGGCCATGAAGGACCGCCAGCAGCTGAGTCTCTGCAATGGAGACCGCCGCCTCAAGCACCGCTGAACAGGGCACCGGCATCTCAAGCACCGCTGAACAGGGCACCGCCGTCTCAAACACCGCTGAACAGGGCACCGCCGTCTCAAGCACCGCTGAACAGGGCACCGCCGTCTCAAGCACCGCTGAACAGGGCACCACCGTCTCAAGCACCGCTGAACAGGGCACCGCCGTCTCAAGCACCGCTGAACAGGGCACCGCCATCTCAAACACCGCTAAACAGGGCACCGCTGTATCAAGCACCGCTGGCCCATGAGCGGCAAGGGCACTGACACAACTGAGTTCGCCACGGGGTGAATGATGCACTCTGGGCACCATGCCCCCTCCAGAACCAGTGGAGACTGTCATACACTACCTCTGTCCTTAGCAGGATGAAGCACTCTGGGCACCATGCCCCCTCCAGAACCAGTGGAGACTGTCATCCACTTGAGAGACTGTGGCTTTGCACTCCCCAGGATGTAACAGTGGGCAACCCACCCACTGTAGAGCCTTGTGAGACTGTGGCTTTGCACTCCCCAGGATTGAACAGTGGGCAACCCACCCACTGTAGAGACTTGAGAGACTGTGGCTTTGCACTCCCCAGGATT